>NW_020884873.1:5187260-5260765 GCF_003945725.1 Corapipo altera | reverse complement strand
GGGCGGCGGGGGGTGGGCTGGGGATGGGGCTGGGGCCGGGGGAGCGGCTGCGCGGCCGGGAGAGGGGAGGGGAGGAGGGGGGCGAGCAGGGGAGGGGGAGGAAGGCTCCCCCGCCCTTGTCAGCGGGGCTGCCACGGAGCCACATCTCGGGGAGCGTGGCCCCGCCGCCTCCTGCACCGCAGAACCCCCGTGGACGGAGCTGGCCGGGCTAGGGCGAGTCGCCCATGGACATGCCACAGCATCCCCGTAGCCACTCCATAAATGCTCTGCTTCCGTAAAATCGGAAGTATTTCAGTCTACCCTGATCTCTCTAGGCTGACCAAGACAAAGGCCAGTTGGCCTGGCACAGAGCCTGCAGTGAAGCACTCGTGGCTCCTCATCTGTGCTGCTGGACACTCATCTGCCCCTACACTGGGTCTCTTGTAAGTAATTGTTCATCAAAAGAAGTGTCTTTGACCCCACCAATTTCCTGGGTTGAGCCAATCCACATGCTGAGAGCCCTGCCCAGCTTGCCATGATGGGACAGTGGCTTTAAATTGATGTGAATAGTCCTAAAGTTCCTAATTCTGCTGAAAGCACCAACTGAGACCTTTATTGACTCACTAAAAATGGCCTCAAATTGAGCTTGGCTGGCTGGATCTGCTCACCACCAGCACAAATGACTTGGTACATCATCTTTCAAGGTAGCTTGATGCTCAGCATGACTAGTCTCTCATTCCTACCTGTGCCTGCCAGTGATGAGCCAGCTGCTGCCTGTCAATGACATGATGCCCATCAAATAAACTGTACCCCTAAATGTCTGTATTAACTACATTTTGTGATAAAGATCAAAAATAGCTTGATTTTTGAACGTGTTGCTAAATCAACACATGGGCTTGAGCAAAACACAGATGCTTAGTACTGGGAAAGGGCATCCAGGACAGCAGTGACAACCATCTAAGACACGCTGGTGCAGGCTCCCTGAGAAGCCCTACTCCAGTCAATGTCCCTGTCTGCTCTTGACAACAACGAGAAATCAGTCTGGGGTACTAGGAGAATTCGTGCTTAAACTTGAAACAAAGAAATAATTGAGAAAGGGAAGGGGAGAACTTGAGCCGGGTTGACAGAAAGATTTCTTTAGACACACAGCAATGGTCAGGAGGAAAAGCAGAGTAAGGAAAAGAGTCACAGCAAAAGCATTGCTGCCAATGGAGCTTTGAGTGAGGGGCACAGTCAAATCAGTTTTCTAAAAGCATGGTCAAAACAGAGGGAAAAGGAGAAGGTACCTGGAGGCTATGCAAGCTTTAATGTAGTTATTTGGGCAGCACAGTACTGAATCAGTACCACCTCTAAACTGGGCTAGCATCACGCAGGTGTTCCCACAGTCTCCCACACTGGTTGCTATCCTGCTTCTGAGTCCAGGCTGCTGCATCCCTGCTGCCGTAACCTGCATGGCTGGGTTGCAGTTAGGATGGGGGACATCTATTTTCTGCTACACTCACATTATGTTTTCGATGCTTGGATACACTTGCCAAGGATCAGCCTTGCATCAGCACTACTCCTGTCACTGCCTTCCTCTAACTCCCCTTGTCATCGTACCTCGCATCAGAGGACACAGAACACACATGCGCTCTCTTCCTAAGGGCTTTCTCGATAACTCCTCATTTCCATTAGCAAATAAAAGTACTTCATTCTAAGAAGGTCAGTAATTATACCATATCATAAGGAACATGAGCATCCAAAAGAACAGTCTAGCCTGGAGGATAGTGAACGGGCTTATGCATCCAAGCCTGGTGCCAGGATGGAGAACACAAAGCTTCACCCCAGGGCAAAACAGGCAGGACACCCACACAGATGCTCATGGAAGGCCCAGGATGCAGCAGGCAGTACCACGAGCTTTGTAACTCTGAGAAGCATCACTGGGATTTGGTGCTTGGATCAGGTGAGTCCAAGGAGGGCTGTTGCCATCTATTTTCCCAGCAGGTGACTGCGTGGCAGCCTGAGGCCAAGGACCTCTCACAGCTGGCTTCCAACAGCCCTGTATTTAGTCCAGGCACCTCACGGGCCTCTGCCAGGGTGCTCGGCCCGGGCATCACACCTCTGGCACCCCCTCTGCCACATGGAGCCACAGGGCTGCCCTTCCCCAGGGGCTGCTCCCCATGATCCACATCCCACGTCAATGCCTGAGAGGCACTGCCGTTTTGCTGCCTCCACGGTGACATAGGTGACACTAGTGCATTGTGGAGGCCCACAGCAACCCATCACAGGAAAACAGCAAGATTTCATGTGATGGAAGCAAGACAGCAGGGCTCTCAGCCGAGCAGCTTAGCCTGAGCTCATTCAAAATGCAAGAAGACAGTGAATAGTGAGCCCCCCCTCCCCTTCTTTGCCAGACATGCTCCCACTGTGCTGGCTTTGCTCTCCAGCCTCTCAGGGTGTGTGGACTGTGTCAGGGAGGAGAGCACTGCACCTGGGCTCTGCTGCTGAGCACTGTGTGTTTTGCTGGCAAGGCTTTGTCTCTCTGACAGACTTCACAGCCAAAGAAAACCCCTGATCAAACAATTGCTTAGACTGCAATTTTTGCACAGCCCCGCCAACACTTCTCTTAGGGCTCTGCGGATGGTCTCTGTTTTCTAGGGAGCATGAGGCTCGAGGCCAGGCCAAGGAGGATGATTCTGCCTGTGTCACTCTTTCATGCTTGAGCAGGGCTCCTTGACAGATGTCTGAAGTTGCCCAGTTCAGGATGGCTCAGAGTGGCAGCAAGGGTTTGTGAACACCAACTGTGCCTCCTAATTTGGTTTCCACCGAAAGGCTGGGTTAGATGGCAGTGAAAGGGTCTCTGGTCCAAGGCAGAGGATATAACCACTTTCTTATGTTCTGGATCCTGGCCTTTATCCAAGGTGGGCACGTTCGCCTGACACTTCTCAGGGCAAGCCAGTAGTTGTGTCACTGGCATGATTCACGTGTGGTCAGTCCTGAGAATTAACTCGATTGGTCTTGCTCCTACCACATTCACCTATTCCACTGGAAGAAGAGTTTTCCACTGGTATGAGAGGACGTGGAGTGAAAACCATGCATCCATCTGGGCTGCTCAGGGCAACAGCCCTCATGCTGAGAGGGCTGGTCCTGCCCTACCTGGGCAGCAGACGGTGACAGCTTTGCCTCGTTGGCTCTCATCCTCTGGGTTTCCTGGGCAATGCGATTCCCTGTGTGCCACAGGCTGGACATGCTCAACTTAGCTGCCCTGGCAGCCTGCCAAAGACACACCTCCTCCACTTTCAGTGGAGAAACTTTGTTTCACAAAGGCTGTCCGGTGTCTGTCCCACCTGCTTGGGTAAGTGCAATTGGGTGGGGATCCCTGGGCTTTGGGAGGGATGGGCTGTTGCCCACAGCTGGTGTGCTGATCTGGGGAAATGGGCTCTGACATGGCAAGCAGGTGGTGTGGTGAGCCCAGCCCAGGGGAGCTGGGGTGGAGTTGTGTGCTAAGTGAAGGGGTACCTCCTGCACCCCAGGATCACAGTCCTGCTGGGATAAGACTGAGCAGGGCAAAAGGAGGCTTATGGAAACAGTCCTCCAGAGGCCAAAGGACACCTGCTGGGGCTGTGAAGGTCCCTGTGTCCAAGGTGGGCAGGTGGAAACAGGAACCTGCAGCTATAGGGAAGCTCTGAGCAAGGATGAGGGAGCACCTGGATGGAGGGTGGGAGCTCAAGGGCTTCCTTGGGCTGACCACAGGCTCCAGCACTGCAAAACCAACCCAAACAAATAGGTAAGAATAAGAAAAGAGCTTGTATGTGGGAAAGGAAGCAGAAATTGAAATTGTACCTTAAAATGGGAAGGAGGGGAGAAATGTCTTCTACTTGAGAAAGCACTGAAGAGCTTTTTGTAGCACACTGTAGGATGAGATCTGACAAGCTGATGCTTCCCGTGTGATCTGGTTATTTAATGCAATGTGCAGTCCTTGGAAGTGTTAGTGCTTAACTATTACTGTTAAAACATTAAAAAGCTAAACTATAAATAGCTTCTATAGCAGTTCCCAAGCTATGTTTCTGGGTTCTCTATGTATTGATGTGTATGCATAGTGATGTGTGTGTATACATATATTTGAAGGCAAGCAGCAGACAACAGAGTTTCGTGAAACAGTCATACTGAATATATGAAATGCTACCACTTCTAGTTTACACTACTAGTGGAAACAAGTAGTGTGCCCTCAAATATACCCCTGCTGGGGAAAGGCAAAACTTTCTTGAGGACTGAACTTGGGAGGAAACAAAATAATTACTCAAGTTCTTGGGGGAAAGGAAAGAAAAAAGAAAAAAAAAAGAGGCAGATATATGCCTGAAAGAAAGACCAGAAACTAAATACCTAATTATACCCTGCAGTAAGCTGTCAGAAACTGGCAGCAGTGGGAGGGAAGGAGGCAAAGCTGATCTCAGTGAGTTTGAGCATAATCTGCTCTAACCATACTTAAAATGCCTTTTGTGTGGGAATGGAAGGTTCTGGTAATTCTCTGACACATGCTTTGTACTGCACTTATCTAATCCATTCAAACGGTCAGGGCTGAAGTTACAGACAAGTGTAAAAGAGTCTCACCTGGCCAGCACCAAAATTCAGCAATGCCTCAGCTTCTGAATGCAGTCTTTGTAACTAAACTGCTGATCCAGTATTACAGTTCAGGGAACACAGATACTCTTCAAAAGGATATACAAGTGTAACAGTCTATTGCTTGTAATTACATTTCGGTTCAAAGAGTTTTCGATGCCAGCATAAAATGCCAAGACATTTCTTCCCATGCTTGTAGTAGGGCAGGGGTTTGGAGAGTGGATTTGGGGTTTGATCTTGTTATTTTGTACTTCCTCAGTCTTAGCATACAGTGTGTATTGAACTGACCCTGAGGAGAAAGCTCTTAGCAGTTGAACTGACTGAAAGGGAAAAGTGGGTTTGTTATAGTGAATTTAGAGACAAGTGTTTTATTGATGGAAGTTTGGTTCCTTGAGAACGTGTAGCTGCCTTGCTGGTGTGGGATTTTAAACTGATGCAGGCTGGATCTATAAAGATCTTAAAGTGCATAGTTTCCCTCAAATTGACTGTGACAGTAAAAAACATAAAGACTTGTGCTTTTAAAACCGGGGTAAGATTCAGTAATGGAAGGGTTTAGGCATGCCCCCAAAGGCAGTACAGTTACCAGGGCGAGCAGGTAACTGCGTAGCTTGTGTCTAAGGCCCACCAGTATCCACACACTAAGCACTTTTCAGGGGTTGCCCTGGTAGGCACTTCTCACAGCATTCACCTGGGAACAAACTCCAACTTAAATAGGGCTACCAATCCTCTTGTTCAAGTTGGTCCTTCTTCAGTGTTTCACAGTGCTGGTGTTTAACTCTGCACCTTAGGGTGGTTAAGGATTTCTGTGGGACCCTACCTTCCACCTAAGGCTGCCTCCAAGGGACACCTTAACCCCAGGCTGCCCTTTTGCTTTGACAACAGTGTAGTGATTAAAAGCATTCATCTGAGAGGATCAGCTTGTGATCTCTTTCTGCTTAACTAAATCTTAATATGACCTATCTTGGGTGTGTGCTCCATCTACCAGAGTACTTGGTAAAAGGAGGATGCTGGTTAACACTTTTTTTATTATTACAGGTCAGGGACATAGGTCACTTCTCCATAATTCTATTCCTCTCTCTGCTAAGAATAGGAATCCTTGCCCAGTCCATCCAAAACTGCTTTACTGATTGTTGCTTTCAACACTAAGATCTCAGGACTCTGCATCACGCTTGTTTTGCTGTCTAATGTGACTCCTGTGAGCTGTGGAAAATTTCCTGATGGAATATGCTATAAGAACAATGCAAGTGAATTGGCTGTTTCTAGACCATTAAAAATTACTTTTTCCACCTGGAATCTTTAATTTTCCATTTGCTGCAGTCAGTGGATGCTTTTGGCTTTAATCCGAAAGTTAACACGTCTCCCTAATTCCTCACCTTTTTTAAAAGGCACCAAAGCATGGCTCTTGTCAAACAAGTTGGGTTTCTTTTACGATCACAAAGGATTTGAGTCAAGTAAGCTTCCAGTGATAAGGATGGCTTTCCCTAAGTCCTTAGGCTTGTTGTTCATCTGCAATAGCAGATTAGGTTGGTGGTATCAAGCTTGTGGTTTCCCCACACAGTAGACATAATCATTACAAACAACTGCTTAGGTCAGGTCACAACTAAATGCCTACCCTGAAAGTATCTCACATATAGGTGGCATCCCAAAATTCATCTTGACTGTGAACAGTCAGAACACAGCTTGTGATGTGTCCTTTCCCCCACCTCTACAGAGTAGGTTGGACTCATCTCACCTGACTATGGCAGATGTAGAGTTCACAAGAGATTACAGTTTGGTTCAGACAAAAGAATTGCTGGAGAGGTATCTTTTAGGGTAGTCCCCTCAAGAAAATCTGATAACAGCTTGATGAACACACAAAAAACCCCCAGCATTTGCCCTAATAATCTTCTGGGGCAAAGAAGGAAATGGTGGGGGAAAACAGTTTTCCTCCTGAAGTTATAAAATGGTAAATCCTCAGGGGGTGGTGACCCTTGAAGTTTTGAGCCAATGAGCGCTTCTGCAAAAGATAAACATATCACACTTAGACCAGAAGAGAAGGTAGTTGTAGTAGTTGTTGAAGAAGTAGTCATGCTGTAGAGCCACGAGGAGAAAGGGCAGGAGCCCCCCTGGGTGGCTTTGGCCCCCCCAGCCCCCGGCTGGGTGCTGCAGGGACTTGGAACAGTGTTAAACCGAACTGAGGTCTGTGACTGAGAAGCTGGAAGTTTTTTTTTCTCCACCGTGAGCAGCAGAAGCAGCAGCAAAAACAACACTGGACAGAGGAACAGTGACAGAGAGCCAGAAGAGATAAGGAGCAGCAAACAGCATGCAGCCAAGGAAGATACAGAGCTGTCCGAGAGAAAGAGAGCCAGCAGCAGAGAGAGCAGAACTAAGCTCTACAGAGACAGAGTTTTGGGGTAAGAACTGAAACCAAACCCCCAAACTCCTTGTAGACCCCTCCTAGAGAGAGGAGGATGATGAACTCTTACTTAAAAGAGTCTTGGAGTGCTACAGCACTGCAGAGAGGAGCTGAGAAGCTCAGGCATCCTGGAAGCTGGACCAGGACGGCCAAAGGAATGCAGAGGAGGGCCTTCGCCCCCCTGCTGCTTTGAGTCAGAGCACAGGAGCTCTGCAAAGGGGAATTTGGATCCCCTGGAGATAGGGGCCGTCACGAAGACCCCTGTGCTTCGTGATATGACCGTAGTGAAGTGACCTTTGTCCCGGTGAACGCAGCCTAGGGAAGAGAAGACCCTCGCTTGGAGACGATGGACCGAGGGGCTTGGATACCCCCCTTGTGTGTACTGGCAGAGATCCAGCTACAGCTGCTGCATGAGAGAACCTGCTGCCCTAGAGACATTGCTGCTCTGAGAGTAGAAAGGATCTTTTCCTTCTTCCCTCCTGGACTTTTATTTGGAAGGGAGAAGAGATTTGATCCATTGTAAATACTACTTTGTCATTGTAGAGATAATTAAGATTGTGTGTGTAATGTATTGTAATATTTATTTGTACAGCCATTGTAATATATATTCCCTTCCCCCCCATTTTGAGTCTCGTGTGGTGTCTGGAAAACCCATCTCACACTGGGCTGAGATGTGGGAGGGGGTTTGGACTAGGGAATTGGATTTTGGGGCTCTCAAACCATGACAGATGTGAAAGAGACCAGGACAATAATCATTAAATGTACACACAGCAAGTTAAAATTTATTTCAAAGAAAACATCTTTTATTATTTTATATATGTTCTAGATCAAAGTAGCAACTCTGGAACTGCATTGAAATTAACATGAAATCTAAAATAATCACAGCTTCTGATCTCTCTGAATGATATGTAATCACTCTGCTACAGTGCACAGGACACAATCTGAAACATTACCCATTTATTAAAGGGAGAAAGACATGGCAGGATTAAGATTGGAAGAAAGGGAACAGTAGTGCTATATGACTCCCTGAATGCCATGTTAGTAGTTGCATGTGTCCTGTGGAATAAAGGAATTGACTTCTCTAGCCACAATGTTACTGCATGACATAAAAGCTCTCTACTTCAGATCCAAAACAAGGTCTATCCTTTGGTTCCTTCCTGCTGTTCTCAGCTGCATACTCCCTTTAAGCTTGACTTAAACCAGTTCATCTTTGGAAGATGGAGTTGTTACGATCAGGTCTTCACCCTGTTTGTTGTATAGGGCAATGCACCACATAAATATTAAGGTATTGGATCAGCAGTGAAGTCCCCTCTCCAGTTTGGTCCCATAATCTACACAGAAGTGCAGTATGCTCACTCCAAATAGAGAAACATGGCCTCAGAAATACCACTCCTGTGCAATACGTGAGACAAAGGAAGAGTTTTGTTCCGGCCACACTCGAAGCTAATTCCAGGAAGCTACAGTTCCAAGGAAAAAAGATTTCACTGAATTCTAGCAGTAACAGATGTCTGTAAATGAACTGCAGATAAGCTAGATGCCTGCACAGCACTCTAGCACAAAACTCGTGGAACAGAAGAGACCTGGCAAACACTTTCATTAATAGAGACCTTTCAGAATCAAGTCAGTGTCTAACAGCAGCTGGAGAAGTCAGTCATCCACTGGCTCCATGCAATTCCTATGCAGGGACTTGGACAAAGTGCACTGTTTTAAGGAGCTGAGAAAGAGAAGAGGGGAAAGGTCTTTGTGTTGCTCAGACCAAGGGTTTGGCTAATTAGTGCACAGAGCAACAAGCAAAGTCTTTTATGAAACCTTACTTGGTAAAAATAGGGGAAAGGGTACGAGATTCTTCTAGATTCCCTCTCCTCCCTTCTGTCCAATTTCAACTCGCAAGCAAAGCATTTCTTAAATTCCTTATCACTGAAGTTCCTCCTACGCATTTTTAAGATTCCCAGAAGACTGTTTCAACACTAACATGGTGAAAAAAACCAAATCCAGAGCTAAAAGCAGATTTGGAATCTGAAGCAGATTCAGTCAGCTCACCTCCACTGTATTCCAAAGATGGAGATGCCTGGCTCACTCTCTGTGCAAATGCAAACCTCTTCCTGTCTTGAAAGAGGTGCTACCTCCCTCCTCCTGCTACCTACCTCGCTTCTGGCTGGGATGTGCCATGCATGCTGATAGGAAATTACTGCTTGGGATTTCTCACCCCTAAGGGAAGGCTGGTTCAGCAGCACCTGGTCTTTTGAGTAACCAGCACCACAGTTTTTACAAGTAACAGGACAGAGCCCTGCCAAGGGTTGCTGCACACAGAGGTGGACAGACCTCGGTATTTCTGCAGGTGAGTGCCTACCACATGCAGGGTGTGGCTCACATTTACTGCCAGCAACCAGCCCAATACTGCAAGCAAAGGGAGCATTCCTCTTTCTGCATCAGATGGCACCTCTGAAAAGCAAGGCTGAGGGACACTGGAGCTAGTTTATGAATAAATGTGTTTTGGATCTCCAGTTCCAGGCCTTGCACTCTGGGCCTACAGCACAACTGTGACTGTGGAGATGCACTGAAAGCTAAAAGGACCTTCCTTATGTTGTATGTGAAGTCCTTCCCTGTGCTAACTCTTCTGGATACTGGAGACAAGCCCTTGTCTTGTGCAACTGGATGAAATTTTTTTCTCCAGTGAAAGGGAAGGATTCTAATCTGTGTTTCTCACATTACAGCTGCTTTTAGAAGTAGCCAAGTGATTCTTGTCCTGATGAGACAAAGGAGGACAACTCCAAGCAGTGCTAAGAGAGGAAGAAACCTCCCACTATGGATTTCACAGGAGGAAAATTCATGCAAAGAGAGATTTTTCTGCCCCTATTCATAAAGTAAGGGATAGAGAAAGAAGCCACAGAGAAGGATTTCTTTTGCCTGGGTCACTGACAGAGCATCCAGTCCTCTTCAAGATGCAGAGTCTGGCACAACAAAAGAACAGAACCTGCACTGCAGTGACCTTCTTGGAATACACATAAGTATTGAGAGGACAGAGAGCTGCTGAAGCAGAACTTCAGTGCACACGGATGCTGAGACTTGAATTAAGAACTCAAACTTCTGTGCAGAACATTTTGTTTGTACCCTGTGTATGGAGCTGCCTGGTAAAGCAGGAGGGAGGGAAGAAGAGGCAGAGCAGATCTATTTCTGATCTTTCAGTGTTGTGTGAGATGAGTAGAACTAGGAACACCAACTCAGTTGTGTTGGCTCCAAGGCTTTTCACCATATGCACAGATTGATATGTGCTTCTAAAATCACAATGCTCCTCTAGAATTAAGATACTCTTTGCTGGGCCAATCTTTCACATGAGTTTCTCATGCAATCCTTGCTCATCTTCTTTGTAATGTCTACAGAGACACAAGTCTTGATCTTTCTCTGGACAGCCTGAGCCAAGAGAACAGAGGCAACAGAAGGTAGATGTTGTTAGGGACATGGAAATGTTCCTGAGCAGGCAAGTTCCAGTTGCTAATTCATGTTAGGGGGACTCTACCTGCATGTTAAAGAAAGAGGAGGGACCAGAGGTCAGACCATATGCATATCCCTGAGCTGCAAATCACATGAGAGGAAGAAAAGAAGTGAAATACAGAGAGACATTTGTATTCTTAAAGATGAAGACTGGGGATTTGGGACTTTGGTACCATCCTGGCTTGATCTTCTTTTTAAATCCTTGCCTGTAAGGAAGCAGCAAAAGTGGACTGTGACTCTTTCTGTTTAACCTTTGTTCCAATGAAGGGCTCCTCTTAGAAGCTGTGCCAGCTGGAGCAGGTGGGTGTTTGTTGCAACAGTTGGGATCAGGGCGGGTGCCAAAAGAGCCTCTTGCTGCAGCACTGAGTCCTGGGCAAAGACAACTTTGGAAATTCAGACTCTGTGGTAGTTTCCTCTGCTTCTGAGAGCAGGCTGCTGGCTCCCTAGTGGGATGTGAAAAGGTAGGAGTGTTCACAGAATGCTAAATAGGCAGAAGTGAACAATATAACTTTCACCTCAGCCCTGCAGCAAGTTGCTCTGGCTACTGCAGCTTCCTTTGAGGGGCCTTGCCTCTCCATAGCTGCCAGAGGACTGCAAAAGAGGACTTTGTTTCAGACTGACAGTGATGCAGTGGCAAATCCCCGAGCAAACAGAATTTGTTAAAGTCCATAGGCACTTATTCTTTACAAGGAGAATGTTAAGACTTAAAGCCTTCTCTTGGCACAGTGCCACCACAACACAGCTTCTGGTGTGCTCGTGTCACAGACTGGACAAACAGCACACTGCAGGAATGGCACAGTGGCTGATGGTGGCTCCTTGCATGGGAAAGAGCTTCATCCTCAAATACATTGAGAGGAGGAGGGTGGGCTTGCCTGATCTTCACACACACAGGGTGGAAAAGAAAGAACTCTGATAGCTGAACAAAACTGGGACTGCTGGGACAAGCCTTCTCCCTATACCCTGTTTCCATTACGGCTCAATTATTGATGTACTGTCACAGTCAAAAGCCTGTGGGCAGCTGTCAGGATTGCAGATGAGTATCAATAAAAGTAAGAGGCTTTTAGTGCTTTAGTTTTCTTTCATATTGTCTAGATCAGATCACTCCAGGTCTCTCCCCATTCTTCCCCTCTTCCCTTTCCAGTACATAAAATCCCTCACAGCAGATCTTTAGGCACACCTGTCTCGGCCCCTAGCTCCAGTTCTCTTTCTTGAAAGCAAGTTGCACAGCATCATTCACATCCTGCACTATGTAAGATGCCTCCACCAGGCAGGGATCAAAGCAGAAGTCCCGATGTCCATGGAACACCACCTCGGTCGTGCACTGCTCTGTTTTGCTGGGAACACCGTCGTCGCGGCGGTAGACCCCAGTGCAGACCAGAATCGAATCGCAGCTCTCCACTGAACTGTTGCAGTCCTTCCTCAGCTCCAGGTAATCCTCAGTTTGGGGACTGGCTGCCTGTGGGTTCCTCTTCCCCCCAGCCCGGACCTGGTTCTGCTGAGCTGACTTGAGGTAGTTGTTGTAGAGGTTTGCCCCATAGACATCAGACATAGGGTTATCCCTGGATAAGGTCACAGTGCGAAACAGGAATGAGAAACTAGCCTATGCATCTCTCTTTGGCTCTGGCAGATTGGAATTAAGAAAGCACTGAAGGAGGAAGGGGTGTGAGATATTCACTAAGAACAAGAGGATCACCCAGACTGGGCTAGTGAATCCACCTCCCAGTGTGTCCTGTTCAGGCCACATGCTTCACAAACATCTTCCGAACATGTGAGAAGCACCCACATCATTTTCAGCCATTACTGTGTTGTGTTCCCTACATTTCCAAAGTGTTTGGCCTAACTGGGCTAATGGTGCTACATCTGGGTCTCTTAACTCTGTCTTCAGTCACCACTCTACACACACTCTGCATCCTACAGCAAACAGCTCTCCTAGGCTGACAGGGCCCTTCAAAATATTGGAAGTGTAGGATGCGAAAAGCCTGCAAGCCTCTGTTCCAGGACGTGAGGCTCCACAGACACCATGGGGATTTTGGTATTAATTTTAGAAGCATCCAGACCAAAAAAAAAAAAAAAAAAAAAAAAAAAAAGAACAAGCAAAGAAACCCCAAAACACTAAAGAGAAGTCAGTGTGCAACTCCCTAAGGAAAGCAGCAGGAAAAAGAGTCTCTTACCCAACTGCATAGAGGCGTCGGATGGGAGCCTTCCAGCCCTGTTTCTCTGCCTGCTGCTTGATCAAGTACTCGGCGTAGCGGTAGGTGACTGTGCTGGGTTTGCCAATCAGCGCCTCGTACTTCAGCTCCCTGCCTGTCACCTTCTTGTAGATGTCCTCCAAGCAGAGAAGGAAAGTGCCATGGCCAAACCTGCTCCAGAAAGGACATCATCAGTGTCCCCAGTCACGCCCCTGAAGTAGCAAGCACTCCTTGGTGAGGAGAACCATCTGCTGTAGCCAGGTTAACGCCTGGTTTGGATGTGGTGTCTACCCACACACACCCCTCCACAGGCAGTGGTCTGGCTTTTGCTTCTTGGAAGCTTTAGGCTTTGTTTCTCATGCAGCTTTCATGTCTCTGCTGCTAATTACACCAAACAATCAAACTTTTAAAACATTCAGATGCTAAAAAAATGCAGTAGGAAAAGATCATCTGCGGGAGAGGTATATGAAATAGTCTAAAACAAGCATCACACGTGCTTTTCACCTGGGCATCTTGGCTTCAGCCATCCACAGGAGATCCATGTTGCAGGCAAGGACAGGCAGATGGGGGTACGGTACCCCTTGTGGCTCTGCCCCAGGGTTCCCATTGCTCAATAGTACATCAATAATAAGTTGCAGGCTTGTCTCCCACCTCACTGGCTCACCAAACAGAATCACCCCTGGAAGATTTCAAGAGATGTTTGGAAACTCACAGCATCCAAGTATAGGACCCACTACCAAAAGCCACCCACTAACAAAACCACTCCTCTGTTGGGATGCTCTGGTGAGTACAGCCACCACTGGAACGCAGCTGGTGCCAGGGCTACAGTCTGGGTATCACTGCATCATGTGCACCTCTAGTCCCAGATACTGGAGCATGGCAGAGAGAAAAGCTGGCTTTGCTTTTACCCAGATTGTACTTCACACTGCATGAGAGCAGCGAGGCTGCCTCCCGACTGTATCCTCCGAGTACGCTGCCCGTGGATACCGGTGAGCCAACAGCACGTCATCAGCTTCCATCCCAGCTGGCCTGCCTTGCTGTTAGTTCTGCTGGCTGTTCATATGTAAACAGAGGCTATTGCTTACCTTCTATAGTGGGGAAGCCAGTGGTTGGAGGAGGCTGCCAGAAGAAAACAGAAGGCTGGGTTAGTAATGCAAAACCCAAGTGCCATCTCCAAAACAAAACTAAAAATGCTTCCTTTGAACCTGCCAAAGCAGTTCCACAAAAAGGCAGGGCAAGGCCACCTGGAATCCTGAAGAAAGATTTCCCTCACCTCCCCCCTACCATCCCAGACAGGATTTCTGGGATGCCGACCTTGCACTCCTGTCTCAGAGCTGGAGATGTCAACCAAACTGTCTTACCCCTCACTGCAAGGAATAGCAATGGAAGACAGGCATGGCATGAAAAACACGAGGGGAAAGTCACTGCCCCTCCTGCAGGAGCCAAGGCTGTGAAGAGCAGAGAGATACTGGCTGCTCAGCATCAGTCCCAGGCTCTCACTAAGGGGAGCCACTGGCAGCCAGCTCTTCAGTGCCTTTGCAGCCTCTCTGCCCTGTCCATGCAGCCCCACTGCACCAGATCACCCCTTCTACTGACGCTTCAGGAAATTACCAGTTCTTTTGGCCTCCGGCTCTGATCCACCATGTCTAACAGGGGATATGCCTTCCTCAGCGCCTCTATGGTGACCACGTGCTTGAACCCCAGGCTGTTTCAAACCATCAAGGAATGTTGTGGAGACTGTTGAGGGTTTTTTTAAGTTACTTGCAAAAGCATCTGCAGGATTAAGGAATACGAGTCCTAGTAACAGATCAGTTATTTAATGTGGTAATGCATAACCTCATGGCTTTCAGTCACGCTGTGCTTCAACCTACTGATAGCCCTAAAGGTTACAACTAAGAAAAACAGACTGGGGTGATTCAACAGCAATCTCTGGAACTGGGCAAAGAGCAGAGACCACCACTCCAAGCCTTGGTCAGCTCAGCTGGTGCAAGGAAAATGGTCAGTGCTGATAAAATTACACAAGCCAAGCATGAGTTACATTTGCCTGCAGAACACCCTGCCCTTGGCTCCTCTATGGGTCTCAGGGAAACACACGTTTTTGTAACAAATGAAGTTAAATGTTGAGCACAGAGTGTGCCCCTGCGTGTAGAGTCTGAGATGCTGTCAACACTGCAGGCAGTTATTACCTCCTTGCAGACATGTCTGACCTGCTGTTCCCCCACCTCAGCCAGGCAATATGCATGTGGGATTGTCATTTAGACCACTTCCCTGTACTGGGATGCTCTAACTCTAATGATATTTCATAGAATCATAGAATGGTTTGGGTTGGAAGGGACTTGAAAGATCAGCTAGTTCCAAAGACCCTGCCATGGGCAGGGACACCTTCCACTAGACCAGGCTGCCCAAAGCCCCATCATATCTGAGTTCCTTTAATTGCTGTCAGTTGGGGGTGATCTCTAATGGGCTTTGCCAAGAAAGAACAGGAGGAGCACAACTTCATCTTAAAAGTGAGATGGGCCCAAAGCTGATGGAGTCCTCATGGTGACATCCCACCAACTGGAACAGCAACCACAAGAGAGGTAATCAGAGTGAGTTAATCAGCATGACAACCTAAAAACTGAATAAGGGCAGCCAGGAGGTGACCAAGATGGAGTTATTGCCTCCCCCCGAGCCACTCCACGAGGATGACCAATGACCTTTCTGTCTCCTCGTGGTTCTACAAGCTGACTGAGTGCCAGGGGCAGCACCAGGGCAGGAGCAGCAGCCTTTAGCTGGGAAGCTGCAGCAGAACAGGAAAAGCACCATGAGGCACACGGAGCAAAGGATACTTGTGGGCAATCTCCTCCACGGGCCCCTGCCCGGCCACCAGCATGCACTTCTGGTGGAACTGGCTGAAGAGCTGCAGGGGGCTGTGGGACAGAATCACCTGCTCCGGAGACACCTGCGGGAGGGCGGAGAGGATGGCTGGGAACCGCAAGTAAGATTTCGCCCCTCTCCTCCCTGCGGTCGGGTCGCATCGCTGCCACCTGCCCCTCTCCCGAGGCAAAGCCAAGCACTCGGAGTGATTCCCTGCCGGGGTACTCGAGCGGGACGTGCTCCCTCCTCCCGGCGCTCCGCTCCAACGCCGGGAGCGCTCCCCCAGCCCCGTCACCTTTACCTGCATCTCCAGCGCCCGGGACAGCTCTTGGGCCTTGTCCGAGCGCAGGCAGTTCCCGGCGTTGGTCAGGAAGACGACGGGCACCCGGAGCCTCCCGCTGCCGTCCGCCAGCCTCTGGAAGGCGCGTCGGGCGGCGGGCACGGGCTGGCTGCCCCGCACCAGCACCCCGTCCACGTCGAACAGGAACCCGAAGGCCGGCGGCTGCAAGGCGAGCGGAGCGGACGGTCACACCGGGGAGCCCTCCCTGCGCCGTCCCCCTCCCCGGCCCCTCGCCCCCGGCGCCGCTCACCCACCCGGGCGGCGGCGCAGACCCCGCGGGCGGGCGGCCCCGCGGCGCGGAGCAGCGCCCGGCCGGCCCGCAGGCACCCGCGCAGCGCCATCCCGCCCGCTGCGACCTCGGGGCACTGCCCGCACTACAGCTCCCAGAGAGACCCGGGGCCCGGAGGGGAGGGACCGGGGCGGAGGGAGGGCGGGCGCGGCGGAGGATGGTGGATCCTGCCGGCACCGCGGTCCGGGGGAAGGGGGCTGCCGGGGGCGGGGTGTCCCGCCTGCTTCGGGGCAAAGGAGGGTTGTGGGTTTGGGGGCGAGCTGGGAGGGAAGCGGGTGAGGGAAGCACCGAGGCTGGCGGGGCGCGACCCTGGAGAGGAAAAGGGGGTGAGGGGGATACAAGCAGCCCAGCCGTGGGAGAGGCAAAATCACTACAGAGGAAAGGTTTGGGAGCAAAAGGCTTAGACCCCTACAGAGCAATCACACCGGGTTTATCTCAGCCCTTCACAAAATCAAAGAACAGGAGTCTCTCAGTCTGTGAGCGAAATTGCTCCAGTGCTGTACAGCCCGGTCCTCCTGGCTGCACAGGCATCTCCCCATAGTCTGGCTTCAGTCTAAGGTGGTTACAGCTTACCCTGCCCGCAGTGTTCGTGCCGAGGGGCTGCACTACAACTTGTTATCTCTGCCAGCTGACCAAGGGAGTGATTGTCCCCCTGTACTCAGCACTGGTGAGGCCACACCTCGAGTGCTGTGTCCAGTTCTGGGTCCCTCAAAATCAGGAAAGACATTGATGTACTGGAGTGGAGGGTAACAAAGCTGCTGAAGGGTCTAGAGGATAAGTCCTATGAGGAGCACCTGAGGGAGCTGGGGGAGGTTTAACCTGGAGAAGAGGAGGCTCAGGGGAAACATTATTGCTCTCTACAACCACCTGAAAGGAGGTTGTAGCGAGGTAGGGTCAGCCTCTTCTCCCAGGCAACTGGTGATGGGACAAGAGGACATAGCCTCAAGCTGTGCCAGGGGGAAACAGGTTGGGCATCAGGGAGAATTTCTTCACTGAAAAGGTGGTCAGGCATTGGAATGGACTGCTCAGGGAGGTAGTGGAATCACCCTCCCTGGACGTGTTCAAGATGTGACTGGACATGGCACTTAGTGCTGTGGTCTGGTTGACAAGGTCAAAGGTTGGACTTTGTCTTGGAGGTGTGATTCTGTGAGTTGCTGCCCTGTCTTTGCTCAGTCTTTTCTATGTAAAGCCAAGTCTTGTGGTCCTCTTCCCACAGATCATAAAGTTTTCTAAAACTCTGGTCATCTTTTATGCTCTCCGATGGACTGCCTCCCTCTTTCCTGCACCATGGGAAAGAAGCCTTGACGCTGACTTCAGCTGAGGCCCTTCCAGACCTGGGGAAAGTGAAAGGTTCACTTCACAGTCATGGAGATGAAGCAATGTTTGTTTGCTTTCTGGCTGAGCTCAAGATCTCCTGACTGGCTGGATAGGGCAAGTTTAACATGTACGACTTTAGGCATCAATTACCCAAACAATGTAATTGTTTGTTTTTACGCTTCCATTGCCATGAACACCAACCTTAATTTGTTTTTGACCCATTTTAACACCCAGAGACCTTTCTGCAGAGCTATTAAAGCACTGGCAACTCAGCACACATTTGTGCAGATGGTTATTCCTCCTTAAGTGCCTTTGCCTTAACTGAATTACCTACCATTTATTTTATGTAATTTCCTCAACCTGCCAGGATGACTTTAATTTCTCACAAGTGTTTGCAGCTTCTCCTGCTCTGGCAAAATTTATGCTGGCCTTGGAGATGTTGCTGAAAGTATTAAGTTCCCTGCAGAACTGGGCTTCAAACCTTCTTCCACTAGCACAAGGCAGGCAGCTACAGCTAGTTTGAAGTATGCCTTCTCAACTATGTAGAAACCAGAGACCCCCAACCCGCACCTCCCTTGGCTACCCATGAAAAATAAAGTCAGAGAGAGGGGCAAAGACTTTCTGAAATTAATGACGAACACAAGAGCCTTGTCTCGAGTGTTTCTCAGCTATCCACCAAGGCAGCCACTCCCGGCAGAGTGAAAATGTGATTGATTTGCTGTGATTTCTGCTTAGAGTATTGGCTAATGTGACTTTATGGCCTTTTAACGATACAACAACTTGCAAGTTAGATGGGTTGTTTTGGTTCCTGGTCTCGGTGCCTCTGAGGCCGAATTGCATTGCAGGGGTCTGTCAGTCCCTTCTTTGTAAGCGTAAGGATACTTTCAGTCCTTTTTTTCCCCCCATCCTGAGACTTGGGAAACAGCCGCGGGAGACATCCAGCCAGTTCCCTACTGCAGAGAGGATGCCATTGCAAAAGAAAAAAAAAAAAAAAAAAAGAAACGGTTTAGTCTATTTAAACATCCTGAAGTTCGGGGGTTTGGGGGGAGTGGGTTTTATCCTCCCCACTCCGTGCGGGTTTTTATCGCGCTGTGCCGGCTCTTCCCGCGGGTCCCTGCGGGAGGCGCTCCTGCTCCACGGCGCGGGCGGGCCCGCAGCGCTCACCTGCGGGAATCCCCCGCACCCCGCCAAGGCTCGGGGGGCTCCTGGCAGGGTGGGGGATGTGGGGTCAGGCTGGGGGCCGAGGGTGTTGCTCTGATCCCAGGTGAACTCTGGGGGTACCCGCCGTCGAGGAGGTGCCCCCGAGGTGTGCGTGTGTGCGCCCCGGCGGGCTGGCAGGGCTGCCGTGTTTATTTTTCCAAGGAAGGTCGCCCAACAGGCTGAAGTGCTTATTTTTAAACCAGCCCGGAGGGAGTTTGCCAGCGGTCGGGCACAGGCTGAGCCTGGCAGGGACCGACACGACACGGCTGCCAAGCACCGCGCTCTGCCTCGGCTGCTGAGCCCCTCCCGGCACCGCGGGCAGACTTTAGCCCATCGTCCCGGTGCTAAATGCCCGGTTGTGTAATTTTCCCTTCACCAGTTGAGACTTTTTCTCCGTGATTCTGCTAGGAGCTCCCCATTTTGCGTGCTATATACATGGATGGACCTCGTGATTTCTTCTGCGGCAGCATCTGGCAACAGACATATCCCCAGATGCCCCTAGGGATCGCCTGTCTGCCCTTCTCACACCAGCCCACAGGAGACTCCCTCTTCTTCCCCTGTCTACACCGTGCTTAGATGTTTATCCCACCCCCTTTCGTAGCTGACTATGAAGACAAGCAAAACAGGCAGTTGCCCACAGCCTTCTCCCGTGGGTCCCTGTGTAAACTTTGCAGCTCTGTTTTCTCTGGACTCACAGCCCTGTCATCACCCCCCTCTTCCTGACCTTCTAACATCCCCCTCGAAAGTAGATGCACCTTCCATCTCTTTTCTTACCGCAGAGGCTCTAATGGCCTGAACCGACCCTCCCCCCACGGTTTATCTCTTCTCTTTCCCTGCTGCAGCCTGCTCATGAAATGATGGACAAGCTAAAGGTTGAGAAAATACAGTAAAATGCCTTTCTTATCCTGTAATGACCAAGGGGGGAGGACACAGCCTGATAAAAATGACAAGCCAGAAGAATTGAGAGCCAGACCCTTCACCTGCCTGTCCCTCAGTGCACAGAAAACACTTGATAGTCCTGCTGTGATTGCAACTGCTGCAACCCCGGGAAGAAAGGAATTAAGTACCGAGCCAATTAGAACTGTAAGTTTCTGTCCAAAGAAATGTCTTCCTGCTACCTGTGAAGAGGCTAATTCAGAGATTAATATAGGAAGAAAACCTTGAAGCAGGCTGAGCATTGGAAGCTGGTGGAAAATGCATCTGTAGCCCTGTGTTTTATGGCCAGAGGGCTTTGCTTAGCATGTGGAATCTGTGTAGTCCCACTGCAGTGATGGAGGCTCACATGACATTCAGACCCAGCTGCTCGCTTGGGCCTATCTCCATTTTCAACCACTCACTTTATTCCTCTGTTTTTATTGGCATGATTTTTGACAGCAACCACTAGTGCTGGATCAGCCATTTCCTGGCAGTGATTGACCAGGAGGCAAACATTTCATTCTCTAAATTGCCCCAAAGGCAGTCTAAGATGCTCTGCAGCAAACACTGCTAGACCTGTGTGCTGCAAACAAAGCTCCATCCACCTCCCATTTAAACAAATTGAACCCGAAGAGGCCACAGGGAGAGACAAATGGGGGAGATAACAGGCATAAGGCTTGATGTATTCTTATGGCTGCTTGAAGCAACCCTCACAGAAACTCTGATGGATTTTCTACTCTCCTTCCTCGCTCCTGAGTCTGGATGGAGACCAAAGTGGGGGCTCCTTTTGCCTCTTTATGTCTGCCCTACTCAGCCTCCCATCACCCTTGTGTCTGTCTTCACCTCTTTCATCCCAGATATTGAAGTTCTCTGGCTGATCCTTTCTTCCCATGCCCACCACCAGCACTTGGGGCAAAGAGCCTCAGGTTGTTGTACCATGTAGTTACCTGGTGCTCCACAAGGCACTTGCCAGATTCAGAAAGAATAGGGTGATCACATAGCATTTACTCTTTTCCTTGTTTTCCTCCATTAAAACCCTCCGTTAAAGGACGGTGAATGACCTTCAGTAGTTCCTCTACTTTCCCATGCTGTAACCACCACATAGATGGTACAAAACTGTCATGGGAGGAGAGGTAGCACAAAGAAATCGTATCTGTCAGGTGGTCTCCGTATGAAGACACGGCCTTGAGCTGGATGCATCTGTGAAGACATTTCAAACTCCCTGATAATTCTATGCCAGGCTGAGTGATGTGAAAAATCCCCCTCCACTGCACATTCCAGATTAAAACCTCACATCGAATCCAGGTATCCACTGTTCTTTTTGGTGGGGGCAGGAAAAAAAAAAAGGAAGGAAAAATAACCCCCACATTTTAAATGGGTTTAAAAATTTAATTATAGACTGTGTTCTGAAAGCAATGGGCAAGAAAGCATTATATGTGATGTGTTTGCCAACAAATGTTAGCAGGGAGCCAAGGTATGGAGATAGACTGGCAGCAAAACCCTTGAAAGAGGGCCCTGCAGCCAAATTTACCCAAAGCTTTGAGGCCAAAGAGATGGATCTTTTATAACTGCTGTGGTCCAGCCTAAATCCCTCCTTTTTTTGCATGCCTGGAGTTAGAGAGGTGAGGATGCAATTTAGGTTTCTCAGTTTGCACCGTTCTCAGAACTAAGGCCACTCCAAGGAAGTGTTGATCCCCAGCAGCAAAGCAGGCTGGCCCTCCTTCTCTCACACTTGCTTATGGTTGAAGCCCATCTGCTGCCAAAGGACTCTTGGGAAGCCCCAGTCACCATGCATAGCAATGCCCTGTTCAAGGAGGGATCCAAGGAAGGCCACACCACTGGAGTCAGGCCCCTCTGTATGGTTCAGGTTCACATTTAAACATACATATATGACCAGGACAGAAAAGTTTCTTCTCTCTGCCCAAAGCTGACGGATCCCTTCAGCAGAAGTGCAGTCACTAGGCTAGTCACAAATGCAGACATAGTCCTGTAGAGTTGTTACACCTTTCTGAGGGCTTCATCTGAAAGTCATCTCAGACCTGTACAATCCTGTGATTTCTGTAGAAACCTGTTTCTGCTGTAATCCTGAACAGCATCACTCACTGGTGGCTCCAGATACTTGGCTGCAAAGCAGGTAAATGGCCAAGTGCACAACAGGCTTTTCTTAGGAAGGCAAGAACAAACTGGACACAACAGGTAAACTGATTCCAGCAGGCATTTGGCAAATTAGGATCTATCCCTGCAACTATTGCAGGTAATGAGGAGGGAGGAGAACCAAAGAGTAGTTCAAGTCCTCAAGGCATCACATGCAGGAAGAGCTGAAAGCTTTCTACTGTAATAGTAAAGGAAGGGACGTAGGTCAACCTGTGTTGAGGAACTCACCTCCTCACACAATGGCTCTGTAATGATTAGCTTCACCTTGGCAGCAAAGAAGCTTATTTAAGAATCAACTCGTGGCAAATAAGGATCTTTGTCCATCCACATATAGCAATGCTGAAAGATCAGGTTGCTCAGAGGCTTTGGGTCATTGGTTAGCAGCCATTGCACTTGCTTGCAGCGGTTCTCCTCAGCAGCATTACAAATAAGGCTTTTCCCAAGTCAGCATTTATAGCCTGGCCATGACCAAAGCCTACCTTGGGGACTTTAGACTGAGCTCTGTATGCAACACCCATGGAGGAGGAGAGAAAGTGGCTCTACTCTGGCTCCCCCTCTGGTGTAAAGCTCCTTCCAGGACCAAAGCTGCATCAAGGCCCAGCAAAGGTCAGCCTGCCAAAAAGCATCTGCTGGTGCTCTGAGGGAGGTTGTGGGGGAACGTGGCCAGAGAAGGCTGGACTAGAGGTAGCTGTGGCTGAAAAGGGCTGGGGATGTGAGGCACTTAATTTCCCCCTCTCCCCCCAGCAGCCTCCCAGTTATCAAGGGGTGTGACTGGGTTCTCTCTTTCTGCTTTCTTTAGTTTGTGTTGCTGGCTTCTGCAATGCACACACCTGTGGTTTGTTGTGGTTTTATTTTTTTCTGTGGTGGGGGGTTTGTAGTTTTGTTTTTTTTTTCCTCTGAGATAACTAGAGATGAGGTTGCAGCCTGTGAAATGTGGGCAATTTAACACGGGATGCAGGGGCTGTGCAGCTTGATCCACTTTTATAGTAAGTGTATTTGCCTCCTGCTAAGGTGTTTCAACCAAGGTCAGTGGAAATAAGCACTATGGCCAGGCAGCTTGAGACAATTAGCAGAAAACCTAAAGAGAGCCAATTTGCCCAAGCTGGTCAGATCAGGAAACAACAGTCCTTGCAAGTCTGTGGCTCAGAGGAGGGACATGTCTTTCAGCAGGAATTTTTGTCAATTCTCCCTTGGCTGATGCAAACCAGCATAATTGTACTGAAGTCAAAGAGAAATGCTGTTTGATCCTGGCTGCATGTTTGGGGTATCTGTGCTGAATGATTTTGCTACATTTATTTAGCATCCTGATTAGGATTTCCTTTTTTTTAAATCTCTCTGCAACTTGTTCTCCTCCTGTTATTTTTGGTAATGCTAAGAAAGGGAATTCCCTTGTCTAAAGACTATTTATTGTGTAGTTGTTTTTTTTGCCAATGAGCTGGAAGTCACAGAGGTCCAAATGAGCACTGCAGATATACACAGTGTGAGAGCAGTTCTCCACCAAGGTGAAAATCTATCTGACAGGCTGGATAAGGATACATTTGTACTGAGTTAGGCAACAAAGGCTGGTAGTGGAACCCCCTAAAATCACAAGGTGTTTCCTATAAATGCAGAGGCCTGTGTTAACGTGGCCTTGTGTGGGGGGACAGTTTTAATTAAGCTGGATCTGGGAAGCCAGGATGTTTTTTCCTCAGATGAAACGTGTTTTGCCTTCCTTTTGACCAGAGGACAGGAAAAGATTTTGCAGTAAAAAAAGCTATTGGCAACTCAGACACCTCTTTTTGGCATTATGATCACTGTGCAACCAGGCTTAAATGTTCTGGGAGCAAGTTCCATCAGCTTGTTTCCAGCCATGGTAGAGCCTGAAATAGCAAACATCAGACCTATGACTGGTTCTTCGACCTAGCAGTGCTATTTTGGCAGCAGGCCCAGGGTTAAACGTAACGAGAGTCATTTTCAGTCCTTGCTCTCCTGAAGGTCAGTGGCCCAAATGGTTGGATGTTTGTCTGAGCTGTTTCCGGACAAGGTCTGCATTTTGTAATGATAAGGCGAAATTCAGAGATCCTCATGTTGCCAATCTCCTGCTAACCCTAATTGGAAAGCATATTTTTCCTGAATAAGGATGTCAGGATTCGGTCATTGGCAATTTTTAACTGTTTTGTCTATTTTGAGTGGGGCAGTCTTTTGTAGTTGCTACAAAGGCTCACTGTTCCCTTTTACCTCCAGTCCATGACTTTCACAGAACAGCTCACCTCATTCTCAGTTTTAAGCCCATTAAGCCTGGCTTACCAGAGTCGCCCACTGCCAGGTAAGACTTTGAGGTTCATTCATCTGCTCAGGTCACATGGAAGAAGCAGTCTCCCTCCTAGCAATCGCTCTGGCTTGCCAAATGCCTTCTGAGACGAGTCTTGTCCTCTCTAAAGCTCCCTTAAAAAGCTATCAGAGAGGTCAGCCACAAATTGGTCCCATTTTTTCTGCCAGACCTCTTTGGCCTTGGCTTTCTCATCCGGTAGCATGGCACTGTATCTGTGAGGAGGAGAAAAGTCAGTGTCAGACAGGAGACAAGGGGGCAGCTATTTCAAGATCAGCACCAAAATGAAAAGGCAGGAAACAGCAACGTGTTAACCCTTGCAGGACATGCCTGTGCTGCTCAGAGTGACACAGTGTAAAGAGCCTGGAGCTCCTGCCAGCTGGTCTCACACTGGGACAAGACACATCACAGCCACATCAGCAGCTACTGAGTCCTGCACCATGAGCAAAAACAGCTCAGTCTGCATCAGCTGGAGACTCGTTGGGCAGCAACCACTGACTAGTACAGAAGAGACAGCACTGCTGCTGCTTTCAGATGTGCCCTGGGCTTGGTCCAAATTGGTAGGAAATCAGAGTATTTGTTGTCTCCCTGGCCATGCAGGGACTTGGGATTGCCTAGAGGATTGGCACAGGATTTGGCAAACAGGCAACAACTGAGGAATGTGCACAAAGACCCTGGGCATTGTATCCAAAATATTCTGGGACATTCAGAGTTGCCCAGATAAATAGAAAAAGTCATTAAACACTCTCAAACTAAATGCTGGTAGGTTGTTTTCCTGTGTTTCCCAGGTGAGCCATGGCAAACACTGCAGCAAGTCAAATTTTGGCAGAAATAGACAAGTGATACAAAGACATAAGATTTCTCCCATACTCAGAACCAGGTGCTGGAGGCAAGTTCACAAAGGTAGGAAAAGGAAGAATAAACTGAGACACGGAGTTACAGAAAGGAAGAGCACAGGCAGAGGAGCCTCTGGGGTCCCTGTGTCGTGCCTTTGGAGAAGACACATAGCAGAGATTTTGGATTAATGGAAGCCCAGTTCATGTGGCAGAGGAGACTCTGGGGCCAAAACCCAAATACAGTGGGTTTCTGGGGAGCAAGCTGATAGTCTCCTTATGATTACTATGGCTAGATGAGAGAGGTGAGGAACTTACTTTATGGAGTTGAGTGCAAGTTGTTTTAAGGTCCTCAGGTCAGCATTCATCCCTCCGATGGCCATGAACACCTCGTAGAAGTCATAGGAGACTCCCTTTGCTCCAAAGATAGGGGGATCATCGGGGCTGATCACAATGGGGTGCCCCTCAGCCATGAGGTCAGCTGCGGGGTGACTCCGCAGGTCAGCTACCAGCAGCAGGACCTCGGCGGGAAGGGTGGAGATGACACCGTGTCAGGTTATTGCTGTAGCCGTGTTCGGATACCCGCACAGATGCCTGTGCCAGCAGGGAGTCACCCGGGAGGGACAGCCTCCAGAGGGTTGTTCAGAGTGCATTCTGCTCTGAACTGCTGTGGGAGGGACAAACTTGTCTCCTCAAGGAGATGAGTTTCTTAAATGAATTGCCTAAGTCAAGGCCAGCGGGGTGAATAACTTCTGCTTATGTATAACGATTTGACTGCAAGCATTTCAGGAACAGTC
The DNA here is from genome assembly GCF_003945725.1 of Corapipo altera. Classification (NCBI taxonomy): domain Eukaryota; kingdom Metazoa; phylum Chordata; class Aves; order Passeriformes; family Pipridae; genus Corapipo; species Corapipo altera. The sequence continues at coordinate 5,235,102 of NW_020884873.1, read as the reverse complement.
TTTTGGTTACACGCTTGCCATGATGCTTAGCTCGGGGCATCTGGAGCTGGTATCAGGGTTCTCTTCCTTAAGGCTCACACCAGTACATCTCTACCCCAGAGCATCCTTTCTGCTGCACCCAGGGGACAATGGGCACCACGTTAATGTCCTGCAGAAGAGTTCCCACTGCTTACGAATTCTACAAACTCAAGAGACTTCCAGTTACAATCCCTGCTTCTCAGCCTCTGGCCCTCCTGGCTTTGAAGTATTTTCCATTATGTCTCTTTAGATACCTCCCTGGCTCTGGGCCTCATCTCCACTAGGGAGGACTGCCTACCCAAGTTCCTCTGGGTAGGAATATAAATGATTTTTTTTGCTGACTGGTATTACAAGCCTTATATATATTCACAGTGTGTGTCTACGTAGCAAACTGCAGTGTAATGTGGCGCAAGGGAAAGAGCCAGCCTGTGTGCATCAAAACTTGTAGCTGGCCCCCAGCTCCCTGCTGCTCCCCACTGCTATGGTGAACCCCATTCCAGTGTCCCAGCCCCAAGAACTAAGCTTTTAACAACATACCTGGTTGGAGATGGGACAGACTTCTACAGGAATATCCCTCTTCAGAGATAAATTTTTGGCTACTGGGTGTTTAATGAGAGCGAGTCCGTGGCCAATCCTGCTGGTGTTCAGGAGCAGTGCATCCAGCACATTATTGTCTACAGAGGTGCCCTGCCAGTCTGAGCAGAGACAGGTAAGAGTCACTGCAGTGCTGTGAGGAAGTATGTCTTCTCAAACTGCTGGATAATTTTGTTAATAGATGCCCCAGTTGCAAGGTAAGAGGGTTTCCACTTGTATTTTCAGTGAAACAGGGTTTTAATTCTGCCCAGGATATTGCTCAGCATGGAGATATCCACTCATTTCACCTGGCTTTAGATGTCCACAGTGCTGCTCTTACAGCAAAGCTAATCATGCTGTTCTCCATTCATTGTCAATGGAGAGAAGCAATAATTTGTGGGGAGTAGCCTGTGCAATAGGGTGAGATGTACTGTGCCTCAGAAGAGCTTGTTACTGCCCACAGCTACAAAAGGAGCCCAGGGAAACTAGTTCGGAAGTAGACACCTTCTCTGTAGATGTTAACAAGCAAAACACATAATGCACAAGTTAGACACAACTGTAATGCATGGTTAGGATAAACCCCATCCATACTGACTGAATAATACACATTGCTCCACTAGTGAAATTAAGGGTATATTGGTTACTTTGATGAACGTATTCAGTTAAGACTCAAGGCTGGCTCAGACATTTCTTCACCTTAAAATGTAAAATAATGGCTCAGGAATTCTGCTGCCACTATGAATGGGAGGTGAGTGCTCCTCCAAGAAGGAAATGGCTACCAGCAATAACTCTCACAGCATGACTCCATGTCAAAGACACTGAGCAACATGACACCTGTAGCCAAAAGCAGGGAGTAGGTAAGGGAGTGGTCCTGTAGGAATGCTACAGCAACAGGCTGATATGGGGAGAAGCATAAGGAAAACTGATTATGTACACATGTATACAACACACATCATCTTGATACACCCAGGCTTGCTTCTTCTGTGCTTTGCAAGACTTCAGTCTTGCCTCTGCAAGCAATAACAGGCCTCGAGCCCTCATGCTTACCAGTCTCGCCAGCATGGAAAAAGTACGGCAAGCTGACCCCCATGGAATACGGGATGGTCAAGGCATCCTTCAGGTCCCATAAAGAATGACCTTCATCTTCATCACCAACCTAGAGGAAAAAAGAAAGGTATTTTTGAACACACTTGGGAAGATGGTGGCAATAACAGCTACATATCACTGAGGCGCCAGCTGTACAGAAATTGCAATGCTGTGGGTTGGGGAGCTGATTCTTTCAGGGGATTTTGCCAATTATCCTGAACAAAATCCTTAGCTGGAGGATTTGAAATCCATTAACACTGATTTCAGTACAGCAGCAGAGGTTCTGCCTCTGGTATACAACATATGCCATATTATATATGTAGTTATATCACTAGGGGTTAATGTGAAGCCACAGAAGAAACACGGTTACCAGGTCGAAGCCTGCCAGGGTGTCTGGGAATTGGGCTCTGAGTGCCATGGCAGTGACGATGGCTTCTTTAATCTGGGAAACATTCAGCATCCTAAAGAGCAAGAGAGAGAAAGCAGTGCAGAGGCTCACTCCCATGGGCCCGCCTTCTTTGGGTTTGACTTGTGAAATGGGACCCCCAGGGGTATTTCCAAAATGCAAGTTGCTCCCAAATCTGACAACCAGCTTCAGGTCTCCAGAGTAACAGCAGCAGAAAATTGATATTATGAAAGGAAGCCCCTGAATGACCAGGAAATGCCTGGCTAGACCCTGCTGTCACTTGAGTTGAGGCATGCCTGTCTGACTCACTGGCTTTCACATCCACCAAGCAGGGAACACAACAGCGTGGAGAGAAAATGTTTAATTTTTTTTTCCCCTCTCGACTGTTTCGTTGGGAGGTGAGACAGTGACTGCATTTCAAGAGAGTTTTAAATTTGGGTTTGTTCCAGCCCTATCAGACTTTAACATCTCGGCTCGTTTTGCAGACACACTGTGTCCATATCCAAGCTGCCCAAAGACAAGCCAGCTCTGAGCTGGAAACAGCACCGTGCCGAACCAGAGCGAGTAAATGCTGCTGAGAGGTCTGCTCTGTTTGCTCAGGATCACCTCGCATGACTTCGTGGCATCTGGCTGACTTGGAGAACAGCCTCGTGCCCGCCTGCGAGCAGCAGCACGAACATACCGTACAAAGGCTGCCGGGAGAGCAGCGTCTGCAGGGTCCCACGGGGGCCTTTGCAGCACCAAGTGCCCATACTCGGGCACTGCTGTCACTGCTTCGGTTCCTGCAGAGACCGGGAGTGTGTCCAGGCTCGGGAAGGGAGCACGCACGGCTTGGACACGCACACAAGCAGCCCTTCCCTTGCTCGTTCCCGCACCCGGGGCTCACGGACTCCCGTCCTCTGGCGCACACCGTGAGCTAACCCTGCTCGCTTCGCACGTACGCAGACTTATATAGATGATTTCTCACCCTCAGCCTTTTGCACATGCCAGGGAATGCCTCGGGAGTCAACACCCCGGGTCTGACAACGCACGTGGACATTGCTAACCAACTGTGGCACTTCAGCACTGCTTCTCCTGGCCTGGCCCCCTCCCTCCCAGCACAGCCGGCCACGCAGGGCCGCTCTTAGCCCTGCACAGCCTCTGTTTACCTGTGTGCTGTAAATATAATCTTGGCTCCAACAAAGTCAGGGTGCTCCTTCACAAACTGCCTGGTCACTTCCCGATAGGTTGCCACAGACCATGATTTATTGTGCTGGGTGCCATCCAGTTCATACACCTGCAGGATGAAAAGCACATCACAAGCAGTAGTTAGAAGAGGTGTTTTACTGGAAGGTGGGAGAAATGAACTGAAGAAAACCTTGGAAGAAACAATGTGTTATGGTCCTGGGAACAGGGCAGGAAAAAAAAACCCAGCTAAATCTGTGCAGAATATTTTCTTCTTGAAGCCTTTACCAGCTGGCAAGAACCAAGGAATGGTTTTCCTCCCTCCTATGTGATACAAGAAACAAGTTTCTCTGTGTTCAGACGCGGCAAGCAAGTGCCCTTGAGTACCCAGAGGAGACCATGACCTCTTACTCATGTCTGTATCAAATGCTGGAGCGTTTTGTCCAGCCGTCTGGCGGCTCACACACTCTGTGCCTTGCAGTGGCAGCCTGTCAGCCAAGGCAGCCCCAAGGCACGCGAGGGCCAAGTTCCATAAGCTACCAGCTGGGCTGGGCTTCTGCTCCCCTTTGCCAGAGGTTCACTCCATGACCTTGAGAGGGTCATTTAGTCTTCCCATGCCTTCTCAGTTCTCTGGCTGCGAACTGGGAAGAATAATTCTTTTGGCATACTCTGTTTCATCAACTTACTCTGGGGATTCCTCACTACCAAGGCTGTACCCGGGGATATTGACCTGATTTCATCGGGGGTGTAGGCACTGAATGCCCCCAGTGATACTAAAGCACAAAAGCCCTGGCTGGAGTTGCTCACTCAACAGTGGCTGAATCCCTCAGTTTTCTTCTCACCGTTCTTTTCTCTTTCACCCTTTTCCTTCACCCCTCAGCTTCTCCTCTCCACCGTTTTACTTCTGCCTGATGCTGCCCTTTGCAGTGATGAGCCTCACTAAGCCCCCGCGCTGTGCTGACCCCCTGGTAGGCACCAGCAGCCGTGGGGCAGCTGCAGATGCTCAGAGGGAACTCTTCCCCAGCTGCAGCCCATGGGAATGTGAGACTTTACACAGCTGAATCTGCAAACACAGCTGGGCTTGGGGGGCTTTTCCACAATGTTTGCCCTTTCACACTTAATCCCAGCATTCATTTACTTTTCTTCAGGGGCCGCTTCTGGCAGGCTTTGCTGCAAGGAGAGGTTTTGCAGTGTCAGTGCTGTTGTCCAAGCCTTGTAGAGGATCTCCAGCCACACGAGCATCTTGTTATTCCTGTCACACCCTGCTCACCTTGACTAAAACAGCGAAGTGTTTCCCTTCCGTCTCATCCCAGCTTCAGCCTGGTTGTACCTTCCCTGCCCATGCTGCCCTCCAGTCCAGGGTGGTTGCAGCTCCTGGCATCCCTCACTGTGGTACCAGGGCTGCAGGCAGCCTGCCTGTACCTCACAGCACACCGAGCTGCTGCTGGGTGTGAGCAAGCCCCGGGGCTCTGGAGGCTCCCATGTCGGCAGCCAGCATTAGGAGCTGGATAGGAAGCAAATCTTCCCTGCCAAGCCTCCCTTCAAAAGACTTTACAACCGTGTCTAAGGGCTGATGGTAAAGGCAGGGTATTTTCCAGTCAGGCCCACGCAGATTCTCTTGGCCCAGAAACATGTGTGACCTGGGGGGATGCCAGTGCTCGCGCTGTCTCACAGCACAGGAATTTTGACATTGCTGTTATTTTCTCTTTTGAGGTACCCCGAAGACAGATGGTGACTGAGTTCAGAGCAACTGCCTTATGACAACCCTCAGCAAAGTAAGATACACGTAAGCTTTGTGGTCTTCTCCCCCTCCTTTTTTTTTTTTGACCTTTTCAAAACACTCTTCTCATCTCAGACACGACTGAGTGGCAGCCTGAAGCCCTGACACCGAGCCCTGTCTTGCTATGGGGCCAGCCCAAGCCTCAACAGGGCAGGGTCAGCAGCCCTGCTCCCCAGCTGTTGGGACAAAGCCAGATCAGCCTCCAAATTTGTCACAGCACCTGCCTGTGCGCTGGTGGGGGTGGCTGTGGAGGCCTGCCCAACAGCAGAGGTGGTTGCCGGGGCACAGACATTCATCTGCAGCTGGCTGGAACCCCCCAGCCATTGCATGCAAGGGCAGGGATTTATGGAAGATGCTGGCAGGCACATTCAGGAGTTAAGCCACCATCAGGACATCAACGTGGCTACTGAATCCACTGGATGCCGTGGCACCAGCAGCAAACTGATACCTGCATTCCCATGCACAACCCACCACCACCTCCTGGTCCTTCAGATGCTTCTGGATGAACCTTGTACAGCATCTTCATTCCTGTTGGACAGTGAAGAACATGGAGGTAGGTGGTGTAGTGAGGAGCAGCAGCCCTGATTTGTTTGCTTTGGTAAGGCATTTTCCCCTCTGACAGAACTCCCAACTCCATGCTACCCCTCTTGGAGCTGGGCTGGAGGATTGTATGGGAAAGGTGTACCTGCAGTTTTGAAATTTTCACTGGGAAAGTGGGAACAGTGGTGTGGTCTGCTGGTGCTTGGGAAGGCATTAGGGCAGAGTGGCTTTGTAGGACATTCTGACCAGCTCTGGGTGACACCCAGGGAGAACGGCCTAAATCATTTCCAGCAGATTTTAGTGTTAGAGGCAATGAAAGGAGCAGTTCATGCTTCAAATACATAGCCAAAATTTTAGGTTGTCTGCAAACTGTGCAAGACAGTGCTTTGCCAATTTATTGAGCCTATTCAGAGAAATCATTCTGAAATAAGCTGAGGATTTAAAATAACATAACTATCCCAGAATGAGTCTCTGTGCAAGACAGGAAATTTTTCGAGAATAGCTGCCATAGAACAGGTGATTCTGGTGCAGACGAAGCTGAGATACATCTTCCCAATAAGCAAGATTTTGACACAGCTCCCAGTCAGACTGTACAATGCAGTTTTGTGCTGATGCCACAGTAGGTATCTCCCTTAGCAATTAAGAACAAAGCATGTCTCACCTTCAAGCCCTTGCCTATGCAAATCTCCAACAAAGACCTTTGAATATGATCCAGGTTTTCCAGCATCCTTAGAAGGGCAGGTATGCAAACATCCAAAAACTAAATTCAAGATAGGGCTTGAGAAAAGTTATGGAGAAATAAGGATTTAAAAGAATACTAGAGAGGCCAAAAAATACGTACTGCAGGCAGGATAGCTCTTATCTCAACATACTGCACGTTATCTTCATAGAGCTCCAGCAGCCCCTGGTAGAAATAGGCCTTGAACACAGGTGCATAGCAGATAAGTCCAGAGGCAATGAGAAAGACTTCTTCAAATCTTTTCCAAATGAAAGCCTGAGAAGGGTAGGCCTGCTCAGGGGCATCTGTCACCAGGGTCAGGTTTCTCAGCAAGCTGTAGAGAAGGGAAAAGAGAAAGAATGAGGAGAACAAACAGGACAACTGGCTTTCAGCATGCAAAAAGCCACCAACTGGCAGCTGTGTGTTGGGTACAGGAGGAAATAGATTCCTCCAGGATAGATGTGACTTTTGTTGTCAGAGACCAAGCTTTGTGCACGTGACACTCTCCCTCTCTCATGCTCTGGGGAGCAGCAGGGCAGTGGCTGTGCTGAAGGAGGCACGTGTTCCCTGGGCAGGACCAAGAGAATGTGCAAAGCCCTTCCTGCCACAACAGGGGCCCAAAATCTAACTCAGAGCCTGTTGGCACTGCAGTACAACAGTTGTAACAGCAACTGGTGCAACTAGAAAGCATTTAGATCATTTTTCTGCCACCTGTATTTACTGTTCTAATGGCTGGTACAGAAGTCATACAAGACGTGTTGAGCTGTAAGCAGGGTAAAACAAGGTGTTCAAAACCTGCCCCTCCCTTTTTCAAGGATAAAATCGGAGTAATAGAGTTACAAAAGCAAGTATGGTGCTTTTATATCACAAGAATTGCACTCTGCTGACCGGGGGTATCCTTACTCCCAAAGCAGGCAAGTACATTACTCCTGCAGACAATACATTCCCCAAGCACCTTCAGTGCATGTAAAATGTTATGACACTTGGCCCTCTGTTCACCACATAAAGGTAGGCTGAGTTTCCAGGAGATGCTGTGTACTGGGCCACCACCAACCTGCTTATTGAGCCCAAAAGTTGTCCTGGTACCTTCATGTTCTCAAAATATGCCATCTAAAAAAAGCAGGGGGAAAACAACTGTGAATTACAAATCATTTTCCCCCACCAGTGGACCAACCCTGACACCCTGCCTGCCTGCCTTGCTGATACCTTCTTCAGGGAAACAGCTGACAAGAAGGTCCTGGCTTTTCCTTAGTGGGATGGAAACTCCCACTGCTTCCTCCATAAACTCAAGCTGGCATATAAACTTCCTTCAGAAATCCAGAGAGATGGTGGGCAGTGTTATCAAGCAGAGTTTAAGGGAGCCAGTAATTGCAAGATTACCTAATTGTGGGTGACAGCTTGCATTTAGGACAGAGTGAGCATCTGTGCCACAACACCATCCTCTGACAAGCTGATAGCCTTCATCCCACCTGAAGCCTTGCCTCTGGCAACAGCTGGTGGTCACCTGAAGAGGAGTTCATAATAAATTTCTCAGGGCAAAGTCCAAATGGCAGTATAGAGGTGATTAGCTTCATTCCCGAGTGGAAAAATGGAAGGCATTGCAGCAAACTGTAGAGCTGTTTGCTCGCAGGTAGGTGGGCTCACCAGCCAGGCCAGGCCTGGAGCTTATCTCATGTCAGGGGCTAAGCAGGTTCAGATAGAAATACCTTCAGCCATGCTTCAGCTTTCATCCCAGTATATTGTTTCCCCTCAATAACAGCTACTGATCTTTAATAATGTTCTGTGTTTGATGTCTTGGCCTCTGTCCTCATGCAGTGTTCTGCTCTGTTATATGGGAGGTGTGGGTTTGATTTGTGGTCTTATTATCTTCATCCAGGACACTTCTGTATTAGCACCACCCCCCACTACAGATGTAAAATGTGATCTGGTCCAAACTCATAAACTAAGACATCCTGGACAGAGATATGCCTTTGGAGTCCCTCCATCATGCCCATAAAACAGAGCTCATTCCCCCAGGATTTGCCTGCTCTTTCGCTCTCTAAGGGTGCTCTTCCAGGGGCTGCAGTTTCCTTTCTTCCTCACTCTGTTAATTTCTTTGCCAGGAACAATTTTAGAAGCAAAACTATTCATAAAGAGATGCTCGTACTCTGTTAAGGATGAGATTTTAAATGCTCAACAGTCAGGAAAATTCAGAGTTAAGGTTTCCACAGCAACTTTGGCTCTGCCTTCCCATGCATTACAATAGGGGCTTTGGTGCCATTATCACAGGACACTGGGCAACCCCAGCTACTGTTCAGTAATCCATGCAACCAGAGGAGACTGAGCTGGACCATGGAAGGGGTGGGCAGTGGGGAGCATGCAGCAGTGGGAGACACCGAAGCATCACCCTAGAAACCAGGAATGCAGGAGCCAGGAGCATCTTGGAGGCGCTGATCCAGCTGCCTGAGCTGCAGTGGAGGCCAGCCACCGGCAGAAAGGGTGTGCTGCCGCTCGTCAGGGAGGGGAGAGGAGGTTTCGTTTGGGAAGAGCTGGGGAAAAGAGACTTTTCCACTTCCCTCCTGGCTGAAGGGCAGCTCCCCTCCAGCTCCGCATGCCAGCAGAGAGCACCTGCCCGGAGCCAAGAGCCGAGTGGGGCTGTTCCCACCAGCCCTCCAAGCACTGAGGGAAAAACCTCCCCGTGGATCAAAAGGCCGTGCAAGCCCGTTCTCGCCACTCCATGCAGCTTTGTTTCAGATAAGGATGGGTGGTTAGTCGGGCTCCCACCACTTTCTCCCCTTGTCCTGTGAGAACTCGGCTCCTCCAGCAATGAGCGGGCGCAGGGCTCCACTCCCTGCCTTTAAATCTAGCTGTACAAACTTGTGCTTGTTTACTTAGCCTGTGCTCTTGGGCTAGAAACAGCAATAAATCCCCACACCACCCTGCTCCTAAAGGCACATAAATCAAACTGTACTTTTCTTTATAATCCCCTTCCCTTTGAGACTGATTATTGATCCCTACAACTGTTGAAGATTTATTGCATAATAGTTATCCATCCCTGATAACTAGATAATCTCCTAAGGGTTCAGGGGCTTTTGCCATCAGTAGCTCATGCAGATGAAGTAAAACTTCATAAATGCATCTTTTCCTTCTTTTCTGGAGTGGGCCTTTGCCAGTGATCAGGTGCAGACTACAAATAGCCCTCCATGTCATGTCATATATGCACCAAACAATGCTATTGCAATGGATATGCCCAAAGGGGCACAGCTAAAATGACCAGCTATGGATTATTTATTTTCAACTGTGGGTTTGCTTTCTCTTTTCCTGTTTTTTCCCCCAGTTTTCCTTTCTTGTGCTATAGAATGCAAGGAGCGAATGGTGTTGTTGCCTTGTTTTTAAAGGGATTCCTTTTCCTGCTTCTTTTTCTATTCTTGATGGGTAATTATGCCCCTCTCCTCATGGTAGTATCTAAATGTCTTCCAGTGGAGCATTAAATAGTGTGACTAACATCTGTCACATGTGGTTCGTTTGCTTTCTCTTGCTCTCTCATCCCCTCTTCTTCTCCCCAAGGGGAGACTTGTAGAGGGAGTGGAGTGCTTTGTTTCTGTAGTGGATTTTTATTCTCTCTTCCCCCCCCCCCCCCCATAATGCACACACTGCCCTATTTTTCTGTGAGATAAGGCAGTCAGAGGACATGGAGGGGAAGGTGATGGTGGTCTGGGCAGCCGCTGGTGCCCAGGGGAGTTGTCCCCGCAGCCTCAGCCGCGGTGTCAGCTCCCTCACAGATGACTTCATCCTGGTGATGGAGAGCTCCGCTGGGCCGGCGGAGCTCCGCTGCCGGGCACGGCCTTAATCCTCGGGCTGCCGGCGGGGGGTGTGCGGTGGTATTTTACAGATATCTGGAATGTCAGTGCTGTTTCCCTAAATATCTAGGGGCATGCTCTTTCTTTAGAGATGGTAGCCATTATGCTGCATCTTGAGGGGAAAAAAAATGACATTCTCCTCTATCGTAAAGGACTGAGGAGAAAATAAGTAAGGATTGTTTTTTTTCTTTTAAGTCTCAAAGCAAAATTCCCTTCCTTTCACTGTCTCCTGGCCCACGGTCTCCTGACTCTCCTAATAGCATCCTTTTGGAAGCTTACCAGTAACACAATACTCCAGGGTCTTGGCCCATGAGACGTGTGTGTTTTGAATAGGAATGATTAGACCTTCTTTTGAGGGAAACAAGCAATAACACTTCCTTCCAAAACACACACACACACAAAAATGTATATGTCCCTAAAAACACAAACAGCAAAAATGTAATGCAGATACCTCTTTCTCCCACCCCTTCCAGGTCAAGGAATGCTGGAAGATGAAGGAGGTGCAGCTTCTCAAAAACATTTCCATTATTCCTTTCACATTTGCTGATCCATTCTGTCTTGCACGAGAGCCTTTCCCTGCTGCCATATTCCCTTGACACTTCCTTGAAACCACCCAACTGTCCATCCGTTCTTTCCTGTGACATCTGCTTTCTCTCAGCTTGTCAGTGCTCAAGGGCAAAGAGGAGCACAGGAAAGAGGTAGCCTGGGATGCACATGTTCAAGAGACTGGGAGAGTTTCCAGAAACTGAGAAGCAGAACAGATTGGGGCCTATTCCTGGCTAGAGACCTATTTCCAGACGGCCAAAAACATTCCTAACCCCTAGACTAGTACCCAGGGATTAGATGAAAATAGGAGGGGAAGTGCCTCAATGTGGCTCTTGACCGTGTGTTTGCACATTATGCGCAATGACTCCTCTGTGATTTTGTGGTGATGAGCACGGAAGGGCAAGAAATGAAGGACAACCTACTCAAATGAATAAGTGAGCACCCAGGATGTGAGGGATCCAAAGTTGTACTTGCTCTGGCACGTGTTTGCTGAGGAAAATCACTTAATTGGTGTCTGCCTCAGTTTCTCCTCCACATTTGGGGAGACCCTTTCAGCAGGGTCTGTCTCATGTCCCTATGCGGTGCCTGACACACTGAAGTCCTGCTCTGACTTGTGACTACTAGACAGACAACTAACACAAAAGAAGAGGAATGTGGTAATACTGCCTCTGAAAACAAGCCATGTTTCCAAACAGGAACAGAGGCAACCAAATAATACACAGCTCCAGTCTCCTAGGTGCATAGGATATCTGGGACTCAAGCCTCAACCAGACAGAGACGGAAATACAACTGAAAACAAATATAACTAAGGGTTGCTCCTGAGACAGTTCTAAATACCCAGTGCAATTGCTTGGGCTCTAAGGAAGTGAAGCTGTTTCAAAATCCAATCTCTTGCACATTATTTATGGGTCTCCTGGTGGGGTTGAAAAGAGCTGGTGCTGTCATCTTTCCCTCCTCATCATTCCCTGTAGAAATGGAAGGGAGCTAATGGGGAACCAGTTTTCTCTTTGGAAGACGTAGATAAGTGACTTCTCACTAGATCTTATTTTGTCCATGACGTGTCAGGGCAGTTGAGCCTCAGGATATACAGGGTCAAGAGTCTGGGGTCTGGCATTACTTTCTGCTTCCCTTCTGTACCTCTGTAAGAGAGGAAGAGTGGGTGATAGTCTGGAGAGTCAGATTCCTCTGCCCTGCCCCTTGCTGTTGTTGAGAAGGGAAGGCAATAACATGCCAAAAGTCTGGCAGCTCCTCAGCTTTCCAACCTGACCTCCTTTCCAGATCTGCAGGGAACTAAGCCCAGACAGCTTCTGTGTGGAGGGGACACCAGCTCCCTAAGAGTTAAAAGGTCTCTATTTAAGAGCAAAAAACCTCCCTAAAGAGGGAGGCACTACAGTAAACCATACCAAGTTGCACTTAGGAAATGCTGTAATTAGGGTCATCTGTGTCACCTTAATCCAGCCTCTCCTTGTGTGTTGGCATGGCGATACTCTTTCATCACATGACATCCCATACTATTTTTTTCTAGCAGACCCCAGCCCCGGGAGTGCCACGGACAGCAGTGCCCTCTGAATGGATGTCTACTCAATATTTTCCTTTGTCCTCATCCCTCAGTGTCTGACTTCATGCATTATTTAGTGTGCTCTCTCCAGCCCCCACCCTATTCCACGAAGAACTGTATGCTTCCTCCTGGCCTTTTAGGCAGGGCTTTGTCCAGGGATCAATGGCCCCTGGATGGGCAGATATGATTCAGTGGGAGGGGGAGCCAGGCTATTCCCAGCCACCTGTAAGTGATTAGATGGTAGGTGGCTGCTGAGCAGCCAGCTAATGCCTTGTGTACTGATAATAGGCTGCCAGCAGTTAAGGCAGGAGATGCCTGCAGGGAAGGAAGCTTTTACAAGAGGGTGAGTGATACTCTGGGGAGCCATCTGAGGTGTGAGCTCCTGGACAGCTATAGGAGGCCTTGCCTGTAAGGGGAGAAGCTCTGTTAGCAGAAGGATGTTGAGGAGGGAAGAGTGCCACCAGGCAGAGGTCCTGATGGGGTTTGTTGGCTCAGGCAGTGCCCAGGCTGAGACCAACCCCTTGTCTGAGGGCAGGATGGTGAGTCACAGCTCCTGCTGCCTGAGTGAGGGTCCTGTTGGGAATGAATGCCTCATGCTTCAGGGTGTTGGGTGCCAGTGGGGTTTCAAAGACAGCCTGCAGAAAACAAGGTTGGTGTGTGGAGGGGGAGGTTGGGTTGGTTTTATTTTGGGCTGCTTTGGGGGTTCTTTGCTGGTGCAGAAATTACCATAAGTAGTTTGCCCAACTTCTTACTCCAAATCAAGGCAATGACTTTACAAATGCCTTTTCTGCTGTTGGGGAGAGCCTATACATCAGCTACCTGGCTTTCCTCATCCAATTGTTGGGTACCTCACTGGATGAGGCACCGTGCAGCCCTGTCCCACGCCAGGAGCACATCCAGCCTGGGTGCTGAGGAAAGGTGGGGGCAAGTCACACAAATCTACTTAAACCACTGCCCTCAGCACATCTCTGCAAATGACCAGAGTGAGTGTGCACAGAAAACTTCAGTTTTTATGGTCTCTAACTGTGGTGCACTTAGTGCTGAAGCCTTCAATCTCTTATATCACTATTTGCATTTTCTATGTAAGCAGTCCTAAATGGAGTTCCCCACTTCCAGAGCAGCAAGCGAATGGGACAGTTGGACCAAAATAATCCTGCTGGCTACACAGTGCTGCCATGGAATACCAGCAGGTTTGCAACCCCTCTTCACTCACCTGCTGTCAAACTGGGTCACGTTGTGCAGCTGTTTCCGGTAAGTCTCCAGCAAAACCCACTGGGAGCACTGGGCTGGCAGTGGGTGAGGAGGATGCGGCTTGGAAAAGCGAAATCGGACGGTGCCCGCGTGGGTGAAGCAGATGTAGCAGTCGGGGAGGTAGGAGGCATTGTACACCAGCCAGTCCACACTCAGCATGGCGTAGTCGTGCAGGTGTAAGACAGCACCTGGGGGGAGGACAAGTACGTCCTAATAATGGGTCAAGGCAGCTGAGAAGAAGGAACCGAGGTTTGATGTGATAATAGTTTGAGTTTGCTCATCCAGGGGCATCTGGAAAAGCTTCTAGATGGCTGTGAGTGACCTCTCCCAGCAAAGACTGCGCGGCTGCTCTGCCTCCCCCGGGCTAGGGGATGTGGCCCCCTCCACATCAAACACTGGGCAGGCAGAGCGTGACAACTCCCTGGGAGCACAGGGAGGGGGGAAATCAATAGGGAGCTCTACTTCTCCACTGGGATGGAAAATGCTCCGAGTTATTAAAGGTCTTTCAGACAGACTTTGCTGTGAGCTGGCTCAGGCCCCACTGATTTAAAGAGGAACTCACACAGTAGGCAGCAGTTTACAAGGCATGCTGGCTGTCTGGCACACCTGAAGCAAAGCTCTGTTTGAATCCCAGCTTCAATTTTTGCAGCCAGTCTGTGACTCTTCTTTCAGCTCTCTGAAACTCTGCGATACACCAAAATCCCAGACCATGATGCAGTGGGGAATTGCACTCAGATTCAGAAGTACAATCTACTGCTATGCCTTACCAAAAGCATACTCACTTATATTGTACAGCTGCTGCTGGCCAACACAAAGGGCCTCTGGGACACTCTGTTATTGTGCAGTTTGCTGGCAACTGCCAGTCTTCCTGGCACAGGAGGCATCCTCTGTATGCTCACCTTCCTCATCGTTTCATTGGGCTGAAATCTCTCCTTTTGCAGAGACTCCTTAGGCCATTGGTGCTTGAACTAAACTTCACCTTTGTAAAGGGAAGATACTGTGAGAGCTGAAGTCTTAGATATGTATTTTATTAGTCTAGGGGAGACCTTGTAGTCAGAATAGCTTTGATGGCCTTAGGGTTAAAGGGAGAACATGAATAGCAAGAACAAGACAGAAGACTGGTATGTATTTGGCATTAGACAAAGTTCAAGACTAAAATTTATAGTGGACTAATCTAACATAGATTGTAATGTGTATAACCTCCCAGTGCAGACAGAGGGACTGGCTGTTAAGATGCTCAGGAACTGTGGTTGCTGCTGTCAGCAGAGCCAGTGTGACAGACTGGCCATGCTGCAGCTGTCTAGATCTGACCCTCCTCTCGCTGGCAATGTCACCTTCTTTCCTATGTGAGCAGCAGCAGAACTGACAATAGTGCTTGAAACAACAGGAACTCCCAGGGGCTCTTATCAAGATTAGATCCTACTCAAACAGCTACAAGGATGTGATCTTGGCCCTAAGACCTTATGGCTCTTGCAAAGATTCCAAGAACCCAGTTTAACATCTCCTGTGTTGAAAAATGTTAACTATTTGTTTTGGTTCCAACTTGGTATCAATGATACCCCACTGGAGGTGAAGAGGAGGGGTACTTTTAAATTCTTTCTAGTGTTCAATTTGGCAATGAAAGGATAATGACATTTCTGGCATAGTAATCATTTGCAGTAATAGATTAGGATGCTGCAAGGCAGGGATCTGCATCCCACAGCAGAAACTGGGAGGGAGAAGTGTTGAAGGTTGCTTTAGGCCCTATCCAACCTGGCCTTGAACACTTCCAGGGATGGGGCATTCACAGTTCTCTGGGCAAGCTGTTCCAGTGCCTCACTACCTCTGAGTAAAGACTTTTTTTCTAACATCTAAGTCTCTGCTCTTCTAGTTGAATACTGTTCCCCCTTGTCCTGTCACTATCCACCTATGTAAAAAGTTGCTCTCTCTTCCTTTTACAAGCCTACTTTAAGTGCTGGAAGTACTCAGGCTTTGATTTGTATACAACAAGTAAAGAAACTTGGAGTGCTGGAGGTAGCCCCTTCCTCCTCTAGTGCCCCTGACTTTCCAGCAGATGTCCAGGTCTGCTGCAGAACCACCCTCAGAAAGTCTTTTTGGGAGATACAGCACTTTTGGCTAAGCTGTGGAATAAGTCAAGGTTGGTAGCACATCTGTGAAATGTGTATGTGGGAAAAAGAAAGGCCCTGGCTGGAACATGCTGAGCAAATGTGGATGTTATGTCTTGTTGTCTGTGCTTCCTCTGCCCTTTCTTCACTCTTGAAAGGCTGAAGGATCCATATTGTAAGTTAAACCAAATGCCACAATTCCTGGAAATGTGTATTCATCCAATCCATCCCCCTCTTCCTCTTTCCCCCTGCCCTGTCCCTGAGCTCAGAGGCAGAGCTTTTCCTGGAACCCGGGGAGCACGACTTACAGCCCTCATAAGATTGCCTCACACATCTCACGCTTTGCCCTGGCTCAACCACAGAAAGCAGAAGGTGAGACAAGGATGGGTAAGATGAGCAATCCTTAGGCCAAGCCTACCTTTAGGCATGCGCTTTAAGATGCTGAACATCACACTCTGATCAATGAGGCTTTTGGCCCGGAAGAAGTGCATGCTTGGAGGAAACTGTCCCGCGGTTGTGGCTGTTGCAACTTCCTTCTTCTTGAGGTTTACGAGCTTTGTACTGAGCTGCTCTTCCTGCCTACTCAGCACCAAGTTGCCCCCTGTCTGTCGGGCTTTCTCCTCCTGCATTAGGGAGTCCCGGTCCTTCCAGAGCGGGGTGGGAAGGCAGAGAGGAGCCAAACTCAGGAGGAGGTATGCCAGCCTTACACCTTGTCCAGCTGAGGGCTTCATCTTAGAGTTGCACCTAGGCAAGGAGAAAAGATTGAAGCATTAGCAGAGGTGAGAAGTGACATCTGAGCAATGAGCCCTTGGGATATGAGGTTGTTACATAACTTCTGCAGGATGGGCCAACTGGATGCTCAGTACTGAGGGAAGCACCTGGTACCACTGTCCCCTGTATTTAGGACTGTGTATTAGCACACTCTCCATGATGTTGATTGCACACAGCAAGACTGTGGGGAGGGTGAAGAGCAGATATTGAATCTTGGGTCAGACTGGTAGCACATCACACAGACCTGCAACATGGCAAAGGTCTAGCCCTGGAACGAGGGATTGGTGGGGTCAGGACTCTGCTTGCAAGCTGGGATAGAGCCCTGTCTGAATAAGGGGTGCGGGTGATGAAGCCCTGGTTGTGCTGATAGTGTCCCAGGAAGGGAAGCAGGGGCCATAGGACTTGAGGTGCTTTTGGCTTTGGCTTGAGCTAACCAAATCCTGATTCCCTACAGCCAAGAAAAGACCTTGTTGTACCCTTTCAGTACAATCCAGTTCTCCGAGGGGTTATTTATGGGCAGAAAACCCCACAGGTTCCTCTGCAGTGATAGAGGTGTGTCTCTTCTTTGCAATCCCAGAAGAAAGAGGATGAAAGTTAGACCATGGGAGTAGTAAGAGATCATAGGAGACAGGCACATGTGAAGTCTGAGAGCTCTGCCCTTCCCCAGAAAAGCACAACTGCAACATAATCCTTCAACACCAGGCTTTAGTGGCCCTCCACGCCAGTCTCTGCAGAGCAGAACAGGCTGGAGAAGGGCTCAACATTTTGAAATGGTCCCCTGTGAATTACACAGAAAGTCCCTGCTTGTGCAGGTGTTTTCTGCTTCCAAGCTCTCCTCCACCTGTGGGCCCACAAGGATACTTTTGGGCCCAGTAGTGGATCCCATGAGATGAAGGCGTGCTGGGGGAGCAATCAGCTGGAAAGGGAGCGGGGGGTGGATGCAACTTCACATCAGGCCTGGTTCTGAACTTAGAAAGAGAAACATCCTAAAAAAGGTGTTATCTTATCCCTGGTGAGACTGACTCACTTACTGTTAGCTTGCCTCCTCCTCGCATCCAGAGCTCATCCAGCTGCCGCCCGAGAGAGCAGGGAACAGTTATCTCTCCAGCAAGCTGGCACTGTCCCGGCAAAGATAAGGAGGCAGGATCCGTGCCGGCGCTCACAGTTCCTCTTCCTGTGCTGCCGCCCCGGCTCGCTCGGCTTTTATTTATCCCCGGCCGTGCTGCCTCATGAATATATAAAGAGGAGGAGGAGGCAGGGGAGGTGATGAGAAAGCGGGACGCGGATGCCCGGGCCAGCGGCTGAAGGGAGCCGTGCTCAGACTGTCCCAGGAACGCACATAAGTTCGGCTATCTGATCTGATACAGAGCACAATGCGTTTAATGCCAACAAAAACACTGCAAATTCTGCTTACTAATGCTTTTTAATCCGAAAAAGCAGCAATTTGTACAATCAGTTTTAAACGATTTTGCCCGGTCTCTGCCAGCTGTGTGGATCAGGCAGATGTCAATCCAGCAGGCTGCCCCTGGACTGCATCGGGCACACAGGACTAAACTGGAGCCTGGGAAGCAAGTCAGGTGGAGGGGGAACAGTCTGATTTAAAAAACAAACAAACAAACAAAAAACAAAATAAAACAAACCCCAACAGATATAGTAATTTCAGCATTTTATTTTGCGCAGTTGAATGGACTGAGTTTTAAACTTATTTAAAACAGATGTTACATAAACAGCTTCCAGTGGAGAACAAAGTCCGTTTGGTTTAATTTAATCAAAATTTTAACGATTTTAAATTTTAATAAAAAAAAGAGAAAGCTCTTGTAAGCCAAAAGCTGCTGAAAACAACCCACAGCAGTCGTGAAGATGGTTTTTGAGGCAGAGAAAGTGGAATCTGGTCAATAATATGTTATATTTTGTTATCTAGCAATACTGAAACAGACTGAAAGCAGAGTGGACAGCCCACTCTGAATAACCTAGCTGGATACCTGCCAGCTTTTCCTCCTCTCCTGGTCCCTTTACTGTTTGCTGTCATCAAGATGGATCCCAAGATCCATGCAGGGATAAGCCAGGGATCTGCAGTACTCTCCAAGCCCTGGCCAGGGCAGCATGGCCAGAGTGCCCCTTTGCCTGCTCCTCAGCAGGATGGGGTATTTCTTGGGTCTATAGATGATCCTGCTCCCAAAGGGAGATCAAAGGCGTGGAAAAATGACCCAGATATTCTCAGCAGCAACTATTAGTTGATGAAAGCAACCCAAGGATGAGGAGGAAAGTGCATGGAGTGAAAAGGGATGGTTCAGTAAGGACAAGCATTCTGCCTGCAAATAACTCAAGGGAGCAATATAAGTGAAGAAAGGGAATTGCTCTAATTATCTCGTAGTAGTAAAGCCTGGCATTAGTTTCATAAAACCAAATTCAGCCTAAGCAGTTAAAAAACTGTCTCTGCAGTGTGCAGTCAGGCACTAGAGACAGGTTCCCAATGCGGAGCATTGAGGGGGGTTAAAATGCTGTGTGAAGGATCTCAAATAGCTTACAGCCAGGCAGGAGTCTTGGAAATGCCTGCCAGAGGGCCTCTGAGATTTGCAGCAACCGGTTCATCCTGTCAAATAGAGTTTGAAAAACAAAACTGAAGTCCAGTGCTAAAACACTTCTTTAATGGGACTTTTCCACATAAGCAGTCACAGGCATTGCCAGGAGAGTGCTGTACAGATGTTGTGAGGGTTGTGCTAGGAAATAAGAAGGTGTTTGAGATGCTTTGCTCCCTATTAAAATGTGTTACATGCTCTGAAAATAGAATTCATGGTGAAATAAGACCGCAGCTTCTTTCAGGCAGGATCGGTGTGGACATGGAGGGTGGAAGGAGGGAGAACGGGACAACCCAAGCCAGGGTATGGATGCCACCAGCCAGGAGCCTGTGGGAGGACCTGAATTCCTCTAGTGCCTACAGGCATTCACAGCCCGGGTTTCAGACCTCCCTGGGAATGGAGGCATGGTATAGGAAGACTTGCCCTATCTGAAGGACTAACAAGGAATGTTATAGGGGTCATTTCCACACCAATGCATCTCTCAGCTAGTTTGAATTCTTGGTGAGAAGTGGGTAGCCCGTCTGGAGGTTGTGCAATAGTCCTGTGTCTCTCCACAAGACTGTGATTGCAGTTCCTGTCCAGTCTTAGCTGGCTCCTGAAATAACCTGGAACTCCCTGGCTCTGGTCCCACTTGCTGTTTAGCTAGGGCTGATAGGGGCACCAATCATGCCCTCTCTTTCATCAAGTAGCCCAGCTATTCCCTGGTTTCCTGGGTGGTTTCTAGCCCACGCTGACCTCCCAGCTGCTGCAGCTGTACCTGGCAGTGTTCCAAAGCCCAGTTTAAAGCTGCCAAGGGTGTGTCAGTGCGAGCTGCAGGCATACCCGTCCTTTATGCCCAGCTGCATGTCAGATGCATGGGAAGCTTTAAATAGCTGGTGGCCAGCACTTAGTGCTCTCAGTGAATTCCCCTTGGTTCGGTTTCAGTTCCATGTGCAGACCAGTTTCTTTCAAACCTTTCAAGCTTCTAGGAGGTGACAGATACAGTCAACTCCAGAATGTTTTCCCACCTCTCCTTCCTGCATCTTCCCTGCTGCGGCCCCAGCCGGGTGTCTGCTCCCACTGTTCAGTCCCTTGCAGCAGCAGTGCAAAGGGAAGCACAAGTAACTGTGGGAGTGCAGGAAGGGGGAAGGACCACAGGGGCAGCAGCAGCATTAGGCTTGTGGATCTGTGTTTTTCACTTCGTCTTTCAGCTCAGCATCTCACACAGTGCTTTACAGCATCCTGCAAAGTCCACCTTTCAGCTGCAGCCTCTGCGTGCAGGGTCACCTTGCTGTGTGCTGCTGCAGATCCCAGCCCCAGATTAAAGCCTGGCAGTGAGTGTAGGTGATAGCAAAGGCTACAGTGATAACAAATCCAGCAGAGGCTGGTCCTGAGGCTGTGATGCAATCCTGGCTGTGCTTCCTGTGTGGGCAATCCATCTTGCATAAGCCAGATCCAAACCAAGGAGCATTTCTGAGAGTATGGAGGGGCGGGATGTCATTTAGCTTCCCTGCCCCTCTGGACATGCTGAAGTCTAAGCTGTGCCCAGGAAATATCACTGAGAGGCTGGGAAGAGAAGGCTGGAGCTGAGAAACATGTTCCCAGCTCACCAGTTATCTATTCTATCCATGCCAGCTGCCTCATTTGTGACATGGGACCAATTCCCTGCCTAGCTTCAGTGATTATTTGCTGTATCTGCCTGTGAAATAGCCACGGTCCCCTGGACAGTGGCTGGATGGCTGCTATTTGACATCAAGTCTGCATAAGGGACATAGTTCAGATTGGAGAGGAAAACCATGAGGTAGGACAAGGGGCTGGAATACAGCCATAGGGGAGCAGGTGCACAGGTGAATGAGGGTAAGCTGTGGAGAGTTTCTGCCCTTCTGCTGGGCCTGGGTGAGACCATAGTGCCAGTCCCCGGTTAACGCCTGCAAAATGTTTAGAACACATAAAGGTGCTAAGTGTTATAAATTATTATTAAGAATAGCCTGTCCTGGAATGCTTGGGATGATTAAAACCTCCCCACTGGACTGCTAAATAACCCCTGCTTTTGTCTAACTGGGCACAGGTTGGTGTTTTTATTTCTTTCCACCCCACTTTGTGCCCAGCCAGGCAAAAATATGGCCCACTGCCCAGCCCAGCAGGGACATCAGTGAGAGCCCTGGAGCAGAGAGGACGCTGGTCTGCCCTGGGTCTTGTTGGCAGCATTGCTCCCCAGTCTACAGCCAAGCTCTGCTCACCCTCAAGGTGCTCCATCCACCTTTCTAAACCCTCCCTCCCCTTAGCTGCACAACCATGTCTCAGTGCATCTGTCCTTCCACTCCTCAGCTACAGCCATAGCTATCCGATGATTTAAAATGAATAAGACACTTGAGATGCTACAAGAACAGGAGCTGCTGTTGGAGAGAGCCAGGGAAAGAACTAAACACCACGGTTAATGATGAATCACTCCAGGAGTAGAGTCATTGATTTGTAATCATTGCAAGGCTTCCAAATATAATAGCCATGAATTCCTCTGACCAGCAACTGAGACAAAGTGATTGGACTATTCCCAGCACACCTGCAGAAATTCAAATCTTGCTCACAAGAGCAGTCTCAGAGCTCTGGGAACCAAACAAGTCCAAGCTCCAACAAGAGGAGTGCAGCAGCCAGCACACACACCAAGCTGTTGCTGCTCTGCTGAGCTTAGCATGCAAATAAATAAGTGAAACTGCACCATTTCCTCCAAAATCCTCCACCCGTGACCATCCCAATTCCCTGCTGCTGTTACCACATACTGCAGGTCTGGGAAGAGGAAGTACAAAACAAAGTGAGTTGGTGTGCATGAGCACCCCGTTGCTTTGGGAGCAAACAGCAGGCTGCCAAGGGCTCCAGGGCAGGAGCTGAGAGCCTTGGGTATTTGGGAAAGAGGCTCAGCACCATCCAGGACAGGTCCCAGGCTGTCACCAAGGTTTCTGTGCAAAGGTTCCCAGAGACTAATAGCAGACCCTCAAGTTTATTCTTTGTATTCTTGTATTCTCCCCCTCTCCTACCTACAGAGGTAAATATGAGAGCAAACTAGGCAACTGAAACATCCTGAAATATTAGCAAGTGTACTTGACTCACTTTCCCTAGGGGATGACTCTGGGGAAGAAAGAAGCCCAGTGTCACTGTGGGAAGTGTTTTCTTGCTTTTTGCATTACACATATCAAGTTTCCTACCTGAGCCATGGTATCTATCCATCAGTAGGCTGTGGTGACTCCTAGGGATCAGTGTGTCGGGTGGGGCTTGGCCCTAGTATAAAAAGCGGGGCAAAATTCCTTTTCCTAAAAGCTATATTTCATCTAAACATCCTTCCCACTCCCATCCTCCTATTCCACCCACGTGACTTTCCCAACTAGAACCTAAAGCCAACCACATCTCTGCCTTAATCCTCCCACTTCTGCCCCTGGAGTCCATCACACATTGGAACAGAGGATTTGAGTTCATCCATGGTCACTGCAGCTGTGAGATTCCCTGTGACCTCTGCCAGTACATCCCTTGTCTCCATGTCAACCACCTCCCCATCTCACTGGCTCTCCATTTCTGTGTATCTACATCACTCACGTTGCTCCACCATCACAAAGACTTCAAGCCCAATCAGTAAGAAGCACAGGGCCCTGCAGTGGCAAAGCACCGTGTTTCTCTCTCACTCTCTCTCACCCTGGGCTCTCATAGAAGTCCCACCAGAAGACACATATGCTACACTGCATCCCAAAGCTATGGCTCTATCTCATACTCTAAGGCTTCAGAAGTGCTTTGGAAGAGAGGATAGCAAAGGCTGGGGGACCACATTGGCAGCTACACCCAACCTTCAGCTGCTCAGAAATCAGCCCACTCTGTATGGTTTCTTTTCCATTTGTGCACGAGACAAGCAAGTCAGCATTTGGAATGGTTTATAATACAAAGTTAACGGCAGTGAGGAGCGTTTGAGTTAAAATCTGACTGCCCAAAAGTGCCTGTCTTGTAGCCAAGCTTCATCCTGCCTAGGCAAACCTCCAAACTTTATTAAAAGCCTTGAGATGTCAAAACAATGCTTCTACATCATTCCCTTTGCAGGTACCTCCATATACCATACCACAAATGCAGACACTGGCTTCAAGCCAGTCAGCACTAGTAGCACTGCCAGCAAAACATCATTCCCCCAAGCACTACCCAGCTCCTTAGGCAGGGCTAGGCTCTGTGGGGATTTATATTGCTATCAGCTGTAGCAACACCTGAGCAACAGAGCTTAAAGCAAGGTGAAGAGTGCTCATCACAACACCAGCCACCTGCCCAGGGTACACACTCAACAGTAGAGCCCAGCCACTTGGGATCATTACAGACAAATCTCAGGGCATTTCTGGCATGCCTAGACTTGTTCATCCTGTTCTTCAGAGGCATTTCAGTCCAGCCCAAAGCACTGTGCCTCTTGTCCCCTGGCACCTCCCAACCTTATCCTGCAGGTACAGTTTACCTTCAGCTAAATCACTGCATTGCCCCAAGAGGTGCTCTTTCACCAAAGCACTACAGCACTCTCTGCATCACCACAGCAAGCAGCAAAGTCCTCAGTGCACCCACCCTAAACTGGCTGATTAGAAAAGCATGAAACACACAGTTCAGTGCCACTTTTGCAAGACCTTCAGCAACAAGCTGCAATGTGATCACTGAGCTCACAAAGTGAGGCACGGACAGAGGCTTCAAGGAGGCTTGTAGGGTTTTTGAGACAAACAGCCCATGTCTTTTGGTATTCACGAGAATACAACCAGTTCTCAGCCCACCTTGGGAACAGATAGCTCAAGACCACCTTCTTTCAATCACCGGTGAGCAAGCCTTGGGTCTTGAACCTCACTGAGAATGGCCCTGAGTGTGCTGCCACGAGGTTCACTGTATAGCCATCAGCTGTGGGTGGAAGCACAGCTGTTGGAACCATCCCTTCCAGCTCCCATAGGATCCCAATCCACACCTAGCAAAGCCCCATCCAGAGTGACATGTTAGGAGCCCTGGAGAGCCATTATCACCATCTGCCTAAAACTCACCTTTCCCATGGCTTTCCTCAGTCTGAGAAACAGCCCTCTCGACTGAAGCACACAGTAAGATTTTGGCATGTGGCACATACATGCAGGAATGCTGCTGCCCATCCCTGCTTTGCATTATAATACATGAGAGCTTCTTCCTTTATGTTCTGTCTGATCGATATGTCCTCTGCAGACTGTTTCCCGCTGCGGTTTCACTCTGTTGGTGACAGCCAAGGCAAAATCCCAAGACACATCAGGGATACAGGCATCAGTCAGCGTGTCAGCTGGGAGGAAGCAGCGAGGGTTGGCTGCTCCACGGAGGAAGGTGAGTGGAGGGTGACAGAAGGCAGTGACCATATTGGCAGAGGCACAGTCCCACAATACCTAACCAAGAAGAACAGAGCAGGTCTGGTGATGGGAATCAGGTTCAGCCGACAGTCCAGTGACTGCCAGGCAAGTCCATGGTGACGAGACAGATCCAAGGTCAACTCAAGGACTGAAATCCACAGGGCAAGGTCCATATAAACAGGGTACATAGCACAGGCATGGCTGCAACACAGCTGCAAGGTAGCCCAGCTGGGGAGCAAGAGCCTCAGCTAGTGAACAGCAGGACAGGCCCTCACCGGGCCTTTTTATCAGAGCTTTTTTGAAGAGCTCTCTTCAACATCAGACACTTGTGTGATTATCTAAGTCAGCCCTGAGCCCAGGGAGCCAAACCCCCAGGGAACGTACTCAGAGTCCTGACACTAGACACCATGCTGTGTGAGCCTTCTGAAGGCAGGTGTAGATGCAAAAGATGACTGTAATCTGCTGCCAATCTCCAGGCTGAAGCACCACAGCTCCTCAAATGCCTATGGTAACAGCAGTGGGCATTTTAAAGTAAAAGGTCCTTACCAGACACCCCTATGCTTTCTGCAGCAGTGAAGTTCTCTACTCTTATAATTGATCTTGATCACATGGAAAGGAATGTGGGAAGTTGCTGTTAAAATAGGGGAGTGAATAGGGGAATTGTAAACCATGTAAAAATAACCATTTTAGCAAAATTTTGAAACAGTGCTGGGGACAGAAATCAGTGCAGTGCATAGGAGGGAATCCTGCCTCAGGGGTATTATGGGCACACACAGACCTTCTTAAGCTAAAACAATATTCATCTTTTCATTCTGGAGAGGGAAAACAATCAGCCAAACTGAACTTCTGACTCCAGCAATTCTGGTAGTTTCTGTTAATACACCCTGTTTTGAGTTGGACCTGAACCAGATTCTGTCTGCATCTCTCTCGGGTGTTTAGAACCCACCCCTGAGTGACGACAGGAAAAATCAACTGCTCAGCATCGTGCCATCCTCACTGGTCCCTGAGGATTTGTGCTATCCTCACTAGCCCCTGAGGAGAAGAGGGGGCTAGCATCCCTTTCTGGACCAATACTACGGTGTATCAAGGTACAGCAGTGTGCTGGGTTCAAAGATTTTAGTCTAAACTCTGCTTCCAGCTTCTCTCCAGCAAGGCCCTACTTGAAGAAATCAAGCCTGAAAGAAATCAGGCTTTATAAAAGGCACAGAGGGCTATGCCACAGGCACTGAGACACAGCCAGGCTGCAGTTTGTTGGAAGGGAGCACCTCCATTAGCATGAAGAAAGAAGATCCAACAATGGCATTTTAGTTTGTAGGCATCTTAATGCCTCCGAAACTGCTGGCCCACCTCCTCCTGCCACTGTGTCAGCCCAGCATGCCTCACCCATCACCACATGGATGTAAAGCTGTAATTGCCAGCCTGGGGATGGGGGCCCAGGGGAATTCTCTGAGGCAGTCGGGCTCTCCGGCAGCCTGTCAGCTCCCAGGTCCACAATGGAAATTAATCACTGAAGCTCAAGGAAGCACACCTTAAAGAAAAAAACAACAAACACCACTGACTATGCTGAGGAGGCAGGGCATGTCCAGCCTGTTGAAATGACACGGTAATTAAAACTTAATGAAAAGTGTCATTTATTGATGAGTTGTATTAACCTTGTCTGAAACCATTTGGACAAATTAAAACTCCTCTTGGCCTTTTCCTGCCGTGTTAAAAGCAGCAAGTCACGAAACAAATCAATGACGCCAGCCACATTGGCTCTTTGTTTGGGGCAGAAGAAAGCTTTGCTTTTGGAAAGCTTCAGCTGGCATGGCTTCAGCCAGCAAGACACTGCCTCCTGGCCTCTGCCAGGGCCCCTGCTGGCGAGCCCTAAAAGAGATTGCCAGGGTACTTACATGGGCACATAAAGAATGCTCCCAAAAGCGCTGCCGGGGACCAGCTGTCCCACTCCGGGGGACACTTCCAGGTTATTTGCATGAGCAGATATAAATGTATGCCCCAGAGAGCACTGCCAAGGCTCCTGCTGGCACGCAGCAGGGGCTGCTGCCAGGGTACTGGCCCCAGCACAAAGCAGCACGGGCCTTGGGGTGAGGCTGTCACGGACCCCGTGCGTGCACATCTCACCCTTGTGAGGGTGTTTCACAGCACAGCCCCTCGAGGGGTCATGAGGGCCCTGCATCCCAGCTGGATCACTCTCTGCTGCCTCTGTGCCGGCCACAGACCTGTAAAGCAGAAAGACTGCCAGACCTTGAGCTCTTTCCTTCCCTCGCCCAGCTGCGTCCGTCTCTCTGCAGCCCCATGACAGCTGAGCAGCTCAGCACTGTGCCACCTGCTCCCCACCTCCAACATATCCCCCTCCAAATCCCATGCACAGCCACCCCAGGGACAGTCAGTGCTTTGCCTCTTTGGCTGCACCCTCCTTCCCCAGGGCTCCAGAGCCTATGAAGGCCATGGGCCGGTCAAGCAGCATGCAGTGGCCAGGAAACAAGTGGACACCCTGGGAGGAATTTAAACGTACCAGCTTAGGCAGGGAGGACAAGCCAGCCCTGTGTGTGCCTCCTCCCCACACAGCCAGGTAAGGTGAGCAGCAATGGGCAGGAGAAAGCACAGGGGTGTCTCAGTCTTCCAGCCACTGTTGGGGATTCTCACACTTAGGCACAATCTGCCCACTATGGCTTCTGCTAAGAGCTACCCCTAAACACACGCTCACACTTGCTGTCAGGTTTGCTTAGGCTGTGACCCTCATGCTTCTCCCTGCGGTCCTGGCCATGGTCAGGGGGCTGCTCTCCTCCCCCTTCACTCATCTGCTGTACTCGGCAGCCTCTGCCTTGCCACAGGCCATCGCATGTGTGAACAGCACTGAGTGTGTGGATGTGGTGGTTGAGCTCCAGTTGTTCTCATACAATCGAGCAGACACACCAGGCCGGTCCCTTTTTGGGTGATGTTAAATCCTTGGTCTCCGTTACAGCAGCCAGTGACACAGGTAATTGTGTCCCTGGGCCAGCAGCCCTTAAGCAACTGCAGCTGGTACGTGCACATTGTTGGCAACATGCAGGGGTGTTTAAACAGGTGAAACACTTTTAGAGAGAAAACGTTTAGGAACTTTCCCTTTGGAAATGCAAATGCTACAGCACAGCCAGTGAAATCAACCTCTGGCGGAAATAAATCTAATAAGAAGAAAGTTTGCTTGTTTGCTTCACATCTGAGCAGGTAGTTCAGCTGTGGAACTCACTCCTTCCTCCAAGACATTTGTATAAGGCAAAAGATTTTTTGCACTTCTCCATAAGTGCATAACACAAGGCCTTCCTGGGGTGAGGACTCTGTGGACCTCTCCCTTGAGCCATCCCTCTAACCTTGCATTTCCCTCAGGACTGGTCAGCATTACAGTGGGCATATTCAGTGCTTGGCAGTTGAAGTAGAAGTAGGAAAACTGGTTTTGTGTTTGATCAAACTAACTCTTCCTCTCTTCTAACTCTTTGTTTTTGCCAGGGATCAGCATCATGGGCAGGGAACACAAAAACCTCCAGTAGGTAGGAGCAGAACATCCCTACTGATGAAACATTTCCCAAACTCCACAGGCAAAGGCTGAATTTAGCTTTGGTAAGCAGGACTTAACATCACTAGAAGTTTTTGTTACTTTTATTATAGCTTTTAAAATTGCCTGTAAAAATGTTTCAGACCAGCTGAACTGTTTTCTGAATCCTGCTAAGACCCCTGGGCTTCATCACATGTGGCAGAAGCAAGTTCCACAGGTAAGATGTGAAGAGTGTGAAAAGATACTGCCTTCTATTGTCCTGATATGATTTCTAATGTAATAGAATATCTCTGGTTTTCACACAGTGAAACACAGAGATGAGTTCCCAGTGAATCTTTTTGAGCTGCTCATTCTTTTATGGAGTTTTATCAAGCTGCAAACACAAAGAAGGGAAAAAAAGACTTTGACTCAACCCTGTCTGGGGAGGAAAATGCCTTTGTTTTTCCTGTGGGGTTCTGCTTCCCATTTGCATTCAGAATTACAAGTACTCTGTCTAGTGTCAAAAGCAAGTTCTTGATGCTCTTCCTTTTCCCGCACCTTGGGTTTATCCAGTCTTCTTGCAGTGGCAATGCCAGTGTAGGAGACTATTGATATAAAGTGTTAGCAAGCAAAATCTGCTGTGTTGATAAGGGTATATGAAGAGGAAAACCCCACTAAAGCCTTAGGCCTCCTGTTTAGTTTTCAGGGTTGCAAAACATTAAAAAAAAAAATCCCTTTTTATTAAATTGGGCAAACATGGTCCAGAGAAACTGAGAGACAGATGTGGAACCCCATGATGCCAGGGCTACAGACTCGCTTTTCAAGCTAAAACAATACTTTAAAATGAACAATTCATTACTCAGATCTGTGAAAACCAAATGAAGCTCAGCCTTTCCTAACCTTGACATTTTCCAGACTGCTGGCCAAATCCACGGGTAGGACGCTTCATGTAGAATAGAGGAAATAAGGCAAGAACTGTTTATTCTGCTGGAAGTCATGCTTTAAAACATAATAGGATAAAAGTTTTATTTTATTTGAAGTGCTGGAGAGACCAAAGGAAACAAATTCACATCTTCATTTTATACTGAGCTTACTCTGTAGAAAGGCATTTTCTTTAAAGGTAGTTGAACTTTCTGCTTTCTCCCATATTTGAGGTGGGCTTTTTTTAAACAGTAGTTTCAAGGAATTTTTTTTCACTTATTCACTTACTATTTCATAAATGTTAAAGCCTTTCATTTGCCTCTGAAATCCTTTGACAAAGTTGCCTGGCTGTGAAGAGAATCAGAGTTTGCTTCTAAAAAAAGGTGTGCAGTTGTCTTGTCTGTGTCACTGCAGAAAATGAGCCAAAGAATTGAACTGTGGCCTCGATCAGTGCTGTGTGTTCTCTTGAGTGCAAGGCTTCTCCATTAAAGATCTTGTTTTATTCTTCTAACATGGTTTGTTAGCTTTCTAAAAGGAGACCTCAGGATGTCACTCGACCTTGCAGAAGGAAGGAAACCTGAAATGCAGGCTGTTCTCCCATTCTGAACTTACAGCAAAACCTTTGCAGAGGGTTCAGTATTGTTGCTAAATAAATGTAGAACCACTGTACCATGCATGGAAAATAGGGAAAGCATAGCTATGTGTGAGTGTTCCTGGCTTTATGAAAAAGACTTGCATGTAAATTGAACAAAACAGCAACCTACGTAATTTATATAATTTCAATTCAAAGGAGTATAAAATCCCATTCTTCCCTCCCCACCTTTCTTAGAATGTGGGGACAAAATGCTATGTGCCCTTTTTGGTATGGGATGGGAGTTTGAGATGGTGGATTCAGCTTTGTTGGTGTGCAAACAAGTCAGGTGTGGTTAGCAGACAATACTTCATTTTTACAGATATTTGAAAGAGTTTGTCACTTATAGGTCTGAATATCATGATTCCTATAATCTGTTGATAAAAAATGAATTTTTGCTCAGTAAAAAATTTAGAAGTCAAAGCAGCTAATGTCAGCATTAAACTTCTTGGTTTACGGTAGACTTTGGTGTCTAAAAATAGTGTGCTGGATAAGGAATAGAAGATGCAGCAGCCAAACATTTTTGTTTTGATCTGCTGCACTGCTTGATAAATCTACAGTTTTGAGTCGTAGAGTAAGGGAAGAAGGGGAGACCTTCAGGAAAGCAGAGCATCCCAGTCTGTGCGGGTCAGGGTTGATCCCTGCCTGTGATGCAGGAGGTTTCAGGATGGACAAAAGACAGAAGCAGCCAGGGCATCAGGAAAGACTGAGAGTGATGCAGTGGGAGCTGCAGTTTTGGCTGTGCCATGTTCCTTATGGCAGGTGGTTGCTAAGAACTCTGGGGGTGACTCTGGTGCTGACTGGGGACTCCCGGGATGGAATGTAGAGGATCCTGGTGTCCCACTCTGCCCCCAGCAGCCTCCCTGATGCCTCATGGGATGGAAAAGGGTTCAGGGGGCTAGAGTGCCCCCTGCCCCTCCAAGTGGCTGTTGGGTGCTTGGCAATGGGTGGTTGGCAATGCCTTGGGCTGGAAGTTTTGGTCAGTTCCCAGAGCAGGGCTATTGCTGGCAGTGAGACTTGCTGGAATGAATCCCACACCCTGGGGGCTGTGCAAGATGATTAGAGGGACAGAACATCTCTCCTATGAGGAACTGGGATTATTCAGCCTAGAGAAGAGAAGGTCTCTGGGGAGACCTCATCACAGCCTTTTAGTACTTAAAGGGGACTTATAAGAAAGATGGGACATATTTTTTAGTAGGGCCAGTTGTGATAAGGCAAGTGATACTGGTTTTAAACTAAGAGAGGCTAGATTTGGACTAGATATAAGGAAGAAATCTTTTATGATGAGGGTGATATAACACTGGAATAGGATGCACACAGAAGATTGCTGTGGATGTCTCATCCCTGGAAACATTTAAGGTCAGGTTGGATGGGGCTCTGGGCAGTCTGATGTAGTTGAAGGTATATCTCCCTTCTCATTGCAGGGCAGTTGGAGCTAGATGACCTTTAAAGGTCCCTTCCAATCCAAACCATTCTGTGATTCTGTGACACAGCCATGCACATCCACACCCTCCCTTCAGAGGGCTAGCTGGTCTGACAGAGAACGCCTTTCAGATGTGACTTATCTTCTCTGAATGACACCACAGAGTCCCAGAGTACAAGATGCTGTGCATCTTTATTTCTAGTGACTAAAACTGGTGATGGTAAAGGCTTTATGGCTCTGAGCATTCCCAGTTCTTGTGTAGTGCCCAAAGACACAAACCAGAGAAAGAATGAGTGAAAGTGAAGCACAACAATTAGTAAGTTAATTCACCAGAAGGCCATTTGCATGTGCTGTTGCCAGTTGCTGCTCCACTTAGCCATTACAAGCTATTTTGGCAACCAGGGTGTGCTCACTGGTGTACCCAACGCTGCCCTCCTTGCTGTGTGTTTCTCCCCCATCCTCCCCCAGTTCTGTGTATTCTGTGACAGTCTCTGCCAAACAGCGTTAGTGCATTAGCCACTTCTCAAACGATTGCTTCCCCACTGGGCAGGGTCTCTTCAGAGCGAGAGGACGGAGACCGCCAGCCTCTCAGCTCCAAAGAGATTTTTCCCCTCTCCAGTTAGTGGTATTCCCTGAGCCCTGCTGATGAAAGACACAGATGTGTCTGCAGAGGAGCAGCTCTCAGTGCCTGCCTCATTCCCCAGAGCCCTCTTCAGCCAGTTTGATGTCTAAGTGGAAGGGAAGAAAATAAGCTGACAGTGGGGTTACCACCCAGATGATTTTCTGAATTGATTAGCTGCTTTTTCATAGGTCTCACAGCCATACAAACAGCCACCTCGTTGGATCTCACAAGCTAAGTAATGACCTCGGCTAGGAGAGCTCCAGAGAAAGACCAGCCATAATGATGTGCTGCTTCCTCATGAAAGAAACAAAGGAAAAGCCAGGGGAAAACAACATGAAGGGAACTAAATAAGGGAAGGGAGCTAGATGGAGGCAAGGGAAATGCAGCTTGCAAGAGTGAGACGAAAAATGAGCACCTTTCAGCAGCAGCTGCAATTTCTGTGTAAAGGGCTGGGTAGGCAAGGAAAAGAGAGCTCAGACCACAACTTTTCGAGGTCAAGCCTGTGAGCACAGGGCAGGCTCATCAGCAGCTGAGGGCCTTCTTTGGGTGTGTTATGGTAGAGGTGATGTTGTAATAAAATCTAGATCCCTTCAAGCTGTCATGTGCTGGCCAGCCTGCTGCCACATGTGGGATGGCAAGGAGCAGCCTTAGCAGCTCTGGCCATGACCTCCCTGAGAAGCACTGCCCCTTAACCTGGGCTTCTGCACCCCAAACCTTCCCAAACAGGCAGCTTTCAGCTCAAGTGGAAACTGTCCATGTCACAGACCCCCACACCAGTGACTGCCCCCCACTCCCAGCCTCTGCCCTGCTGCTGTAGGGTGGGAGTGGCAGGCAGCAGCACTGGCTGTCATGTCAGTGCACACTGTCTGTCTATCTGTCCGGGGTCTTTTTTTGGCAGCAAAACCTCTGGAATGTGCAAACGGGAGGGGCCAGGGCAGGACTGTCGAGCCCAGCAGCCGTATTAAAGCTTCCTCAGTTTCTCCCACCATTTCTGAGAGGGAAGGCTCTCCTTCAGCAACCTTGGGCAGCCACACTCATGGGGAAATGGCAGGGAGGGAGGGCGAAGCCCTCTCTGACTGCACTGCAGAGCACTTTGGAGTCCATAAGTGTCCCACATGAAGCCTGAGCTTCACGTGCCTCTGAACAGAGACTGCTACTGGAGCACGCTCTGCTGGACTCCACAGAGGTGGTGGGCACCTTGAGAGGGGTGAGTCATGGAAGTGGGGAGGCCTAGGCTGGGCTTCTAAGGACTGTGCTCATTTAGATCAGATACTGAAACTCTGAAGGGGAACAAATGGTCTAGCCTTCCTTATCTTTTGCTCCCGCCTCCTTCTCATACCCCAGAATAATGCAGATTAGAAGAGGGAGGGTGAGAAGGGAGCCTCATCTCCTTGCTCTTTCCCATCTGTGCTGTGCTATCCTGCCAGAGGTTTTTATTTGACAAAAAAAAAAGCTGGAAATAAAACCTACACACTCTATATTCCCTCTGCAAGTGCCCCAGCCCAGAACTGCAGCCTGCTGCTCTCAGCGCCTCTAATTAGCTAAGCAAGGCAAGCACTCATTAGCCCCACCTGGGTCACTCTACAATTGGGAAAGGGAGCATTAACCCCCACATGGCTCCAGAATAAATAGGTGAGAGGCAGATTTGTTCCCTATGGCTGCCTGTCCTGGCAGCAGGGCCCTGGAGCAGGGTGCCTTTGGGTGGTGGTGCTGGGAGGGATGTCAGTGCAAGGAGGTTGGATGTGCTGACAGTGCTCCTCTGCAGAGTCCAATCTCTCCCAGGGAGGGGTTATCAGCTGCAGATTTTGCGGGGAACTTTGGGAGGGGCAAATGTTTGTTAAAGCACCACAGAGCACACCACTGCAATTTTAGCTGCTCTTGTGCTGTGAGTGCTTTGCAGGTAGTGTCTCCCAGAGTATATTTCTGTGGGAATAGAGGGAGACTCTGGCATGGTGGGTATGAGTGCAGTGACAGAGTTTGGTTTGACACTGATCTGCTGTGTAATAGCCATAACTTCAAAGACCTAAGCAGCGCCAGCTGCCACCTTAATTAAAAAAATTACGTGTTTTTTGCTAAAGTTACAGCATAAGGGATAAGTGAACACCAAAACTATTCCCTGTGCTACAACTATTTCTCTCCTTCTAAGTCAAAGTTTTTCCACAGATCAGGGGTTTTTTTCAGCTGTGGTTGTGTATCTGGCCCTAGTCTGGAGCCCAGGGTGACGAGTACAACACATACACGTGGGATGAATCAATCACTGTCTAAGGCTGTTTGTAGCCTTTAAGTAAAGATACTTACAGGCTGGATTCACCCAAAATGGGCAGGTGGAGTAAGTTTTAGAATAGAAATAAGTGTGTGGCTCCTCGTTCAGTAAAGTTCATTATTATTTTTAAGAAATTGGTGCAAAACCATAGAAGGCATCTCTCTGGGAAAGGACAAGAGAGGAATAGGAGCATCTGTTCTGCCTGCAGGCAGGAGATGGTGAAGATCTCCGAGCGGTGGTAAGTGCTGAAAAGAAAATATGCCTCTGTCCTTCTCTCTGTGTTACAAAGAAACAGCATGGGGCACAGCAGCTGCAGCAGGAAAGGGATGGGGAGTGCTTAAAATACTTCTTGACTCTGAATGAATCTTGGAGATTCATTCTGAAGGCAGAAAAGTCCTGCCTTCCTCTGCATCCCCCACCCCACGGGTGGGATGAAATCTGGGGCAGAGAAGGCCAGCGGTAGAGCCCGGCATGAAAGACCTCTTTGGGGACCGGGAATTATACTAGGTATACCACAAATGTGCTATTCTGCCTCTCGTTCATCATTTGCAATCAGGGCAGCAGTTAGGGAACCCCCTCTGAGTTTCCCAAGGCCACACAAATGACAGTACAGCATGAGCCACTAAACCAGTAAGGAACAAGGGACCACAAGTCACCGTCTGGCCACTGCTCACAGACTTTTTTTTCTGAGAATCATTTCTCAACAGGCATTGATCACAAGTATGGAGATACCAGGAACAGATGTAAGAGGCTGACAGCCATCAGCCTGAAGTACCTAGCGGCCTTCTGGGTATAGCCAGCAGGAAAACCATTCCTCCCCAAACCCTGCCCTCTCTCATGCCGCTTCAGGCGAAGGGCCAAACGGTTGGCCCGAGATGCTGGAAAGCTCCTCACTCAGCAGCTTTGAGATTTCCATGCAGTTCCCTAAGCAGAAAGTTTCAAAAAGGATTAGTCTACACAGGCTTCGTGTGTACACACACAGGTACGTGCTCATGCGCACACAGGCCTCCTCATGTTATTAACACCATGGGAATCATAGAATCATAGAATCGATTGGGTTGGAAAAGACCTCCGAGATCATCGAGTCCAACCCTTGGTCCAAATCCAGTCCATTTACTAGATTATGGCACTCAGTACCACGTCCAATCTGCGTTTAAAAATCTCCAGGGATGGTGAATCCACCACCTCTCTGGGCAGCCCATTCCAATGCCTGATTACTCTCTCTGTAAAGAATTTTCTCCTGATATCCAACTTAAATTTCCCCTAGCGGAGCTTAAGCCCATGCCCCCTTGTCCTATTGCTGAGTGCCTGAGAGAAGAGACCAACCCCCACCTGGCTAGAACTTCCCTTCGGGTAGTTATAGACGGTGATGAGGTCACCTCTGAGCCTCCTCTTCTCCAGGCTAAACAACCCCAGCTCCCTCAGCCTCTCCCCATAGGACTTATGCTCCAGTCCCTTCACCAGCCTTGTTGCTCTTCTCTGGACCCGCTCCAGCACCTCAATATCCTTTCTGAACTGAGGGGCCCAGAACTGAACACAATACTCAAGGTGTGGCCTCACCAACGCAGAGTACAGGGGAAGGATCACTTCCCTGCTCCTGCTGGCCACGCTATTTTTGATACAGGACAAGATCCCATTGGCCTTCTTGGCCACCTGGGCACACTGTTGGCTCATGTTGAGCTTCCTGTCAATTAGTACCCCCAGGTCCCTTTCTGCCTGGCTGCTTTCCAGCCACTCTGTGCCCAGCCTGTAGCGCTGCATGGGATTGCTGTGGCCAAAGTGCAGGACCCGGCACTTGGCTTTATTGAACTTCACCCCATTGGAATCAGCCCATCTCTCAAGTCTATCCAGATCCCTCTGCAGAGCCCTCCTGTCTTGCCTACCCTGACCACGCAGGCTATCAAGGTAGGCAATAAAGCCAAAGCATGGCTATGAGTGATATGGAGTCTGTAACTCACAGTTAAGCAGATCTTGTAGTGAACAGTGACATATTTGGCAGTTCGTTACAGTACTTGTTGCCTCCCTCTATGGCCTTCCACCTATAGCATTAAGGGCATTTAACAGATTGCATAAAATTGCATATGGCTACAACTATATATTAACATCTTCATTTCACAGACAAGGATCTTGAGGCATAGTGATCACTGCTACTAACAGTAGTGAAGAAAAAAAATAAAGGGTTACTATTTATGCTAGCTCTTTCCCTCCTGTATCTTTTTCTCAGCTGGATCAAAGGAATTAGTTTGGCTGGTTTCTCTTTTATTTCAAGTTTTCTTTCTGTTTCTTAATCTTCCTCAGCATGGTTTTCAAAGTTGGAAAGACTGCAGGGGAATATTGGTTGTCAGTTTGGTTTATATTTAATATCGCTGTTGTAATGGCATCCGAATGTTTTGCTAAATGAATATTTGCTTGGTTTTGCTTTCAACTTGAGTCCTGTGATGCTAGTTCAGACAAATGATAACCCTCTCTTATGGAAAAGAAAAATCAGTTGAGAAAAGCCATGCATTGGTAAGATGAAGGTAGAGTTGTGATGGGTATTTAGCGACTCTAACTTGCATTAGAAAGAGAGGAGAGAAGAAAAAACCAAAAGTACCAAAGTTTTGCCTCTCAAAGCAAAGAGATGCTCCAGGAAATGGTGGACTTGTGGGGTATCCTTTGGAGAGGACAGAACCAGTAATCATTTAGGCCTCAGCTTAAAGCTCCTGGGCCACCTGGTACTTGTGGCCACAGGGCTGGCAGTAGAGCACAAGCCACAGTTGGATGTTATCTGCCAGTGGACCGGCTGATGGACCTGGAGAGATGGTGAGCTGGGAAGAGGGTTCACTCCTGCAGCATACAGTGGCTGCTTATAAGCTTAAACAAGAGAATACCCAAAAACTTGTATATCATGATCCCAAACCAAAAAGCTCGTTGAATAGGTCCCACAAAAAAATCAGGTCTGCAGGTGTTTGCAATGAGCAATGCTTTATCCTCCACTGGCTTTGTTCCCACTTCCAACAAAGGCAGCAAAGCAGAGTGTTGTTACTGCTTGTGCCCTTGGGCCATCGAAGACTGGTGACCAGGACACAGGCAGATGAGAGTCACTCTGGCAAGGACAGGCACACCCACACCAGCTTGCCAGCCAAGTGCTAACAGGAGTATGGATACTTATTGCTGACAAACCAAATTCATACTTGAGTGGGCTGGTCCAGCTCATGCTGAAGCCTACACTGCTGCCTCTTCTCTGCTGCTCTACGTGTGCTGGCTTGGAGACATGCTCCCTATCCCACTTCACTCTGAATACCCACAAATGCTTGGCAGAAGGTGCCTGAGTGGGGTATGGCTCAATATATGCATCCAAAAAATGCCTGCCCGGCTCCCGCCTCTTCACAACCCCCAGATCAAAGAGCAGGGGACTTAAACATGAAGTATGGCTGGCAGCTAGGCAATGCTTCTTGACAGATGATACCCTGCAAAAAGAAGCATGGCTTTTGTTTCTCTGCTTTTCGTAGAGTCTTGCCCAGAGAAGCAGCAGGATGGCCCTAGTCTTGTGTGTGAATTTTATGTCACAATTCTCTCACACAAGATGGGTGGGAGAACACTTCTCTACCACATCTCTCTCATGCTGGTGAGGTTTTCTCATGTGCCCAACCAGTGTGTTTGGGAAAGAGCAGGTGTTGGAAGCCAAGGGGGTCAGGACAAGGTGATCTACTCCGTCTATTCATCTTGGGACATCGGAGCTGTGTGCTGCCACTTCCCTGGGGGGGCTTGCAGGACCCATCTTGTCTCTGCAGACTTTCCCCTATCCTCTCTGACCACTGATCAAAGGTACAAAACATGTTCCATCCAGAAGCATCTCTGCAGTATGTACTAACAAGCCATTTTTCCTCCTCCCAGCCATCCAGCTGCCTTTAGCATAGACTGTCCACAGCAGGACACATTTTACCAGGGAGGGGGAAGATTAATTTTTCTTCAAGCTGAAGCTGTCTGGAATTGCTTTAAGACCAGCAAAATGCAACTGCTCAGTTTACAATGTACCCAGAGCACATATGCCCAAACACTACCAGGGGATTTTTAACCATCAGAACTGGCTAGAACCTATATGCAATATTACATCTTAAAAGATAGGATCTCTGGAAACTCCATCCCTTTCCCTCTCCAAACACACACCTGCCCCCTCCCTGCCCCCCCCCAGCACTGTGACCCAGAGGGAATTGTACTGGCACTGGATGTGCTTCCTGTGCTTTCCTGGGTCTCCCATGTAGGCCTCTCATCCCTTACAGAGTCTGCCCACCTTACAAGAGCTTACACAAACTGTTCTTTCCCCCCATGGAGTCCACGTAAGACAGCACGCTTCATGTCACTGGTAGGAACAGCCCTAGCTGGGTGTTCGTGGTGACAGGAGGTGGTAGGAGGATTTGCTGTTTGCCTGATGTGCTGGCTCTCTGATTTAAGTTCCTTAACCCCCTCAGGCTCAGCTGTGACTCACTGCTGGTATTTGATCATATTTTCAGAGCAGGATTAATTATGCTTTATTGCTTGTTCACGTAAGGGAGCAGTATCATTTAGGTTGGAAAAGACCTTTAAGATCATCAATTGCCATTACCCAGCACTGCCAAGCCCACCACTGAATCATGTCCCTAGTGCCACATCTACGTGCCTTTTAAACACCTCCAGTGTTGGTGGCACAATCACTTCCCTGGGCACTCTTTTCCAGTGTTTGACAACCCTTTGGATGTAGAAATTTTTCCTAATATCCAATCTAAACCTCTCATGGCACAACTTGAGGCCATTTCCTCTTGACCTATGGCTTGTTAACTGGAAAAAAGAGACCACTCACTTTCAGGTAGCTTTTGAGGGTGATTAGGTCCCCAGTGAGTGTTCTTTTCTCCAGGCTAAGCAACCCCAGCTCCCTCAGCCACTCCTCCTAAGGCCCATTCTTTGGAGGAGGAGGAAGGAGATGTGCCCCATAATTTAGTGACCATTCATTCTAGATGAGAAGGTTAATAGCTTGACCACTTCATATTTTAACCCCAAGCCTTTTCCCTCTCTAATTGTAAAGCATAATGGGTTTTATTTCCATACAGCAGTTCCCTGTGGGGCTTTGTCTAGATGTATAAATCAAAGCTTTCCTGCCATGTTTTGGGGCTTGGGGGCAGATTCTGCCCTCTCCCAGAGCATAAAGTGGGGTCATCCCCACGGCTTCCAGTAAAGTTACCCATTTTGTCTGCATATTGCTGGGAGTGGCCCCTGGGAACAGACAAGGCAAAGATGGCCACTCAGATAACTGGCAGGATGGTTGGGTGCCGAGTGCTTTTGCAAATGATACTGTTGATCTGGGTGATCAAGTGGTTGGGTTTTTTGATGCCATGATGTAGCAGGGCAGAGAACATCTTGGGGGCTGGGGCAGACAGACAGAGCTGCCAGCATACATCCCTTGCTTCTCAGCAGGAAAATGAGGCTTAGACATGAGGGTGAACCAGGAAGCCTGGTTGTGGGAATCCCAAAACTCAAAAGCTATTAAGTGCAGAAGAAAGAATAAATCAGCTGGCCCTCCTCCCTGCCAATGCAGGCCTTTCTCCATTACACACCTACTTGTATTTTTATCAAGTCACAGGTTTAAAACTACTCAGGTGCCTCCACAGAAGCAACTGTTCCACCACAGGCAGGTGGTTTGCAGGAGGGGGAAAGCAGAGGTACGTTGGCAGAGCTGTTTGGGGAGCTGGGAACGGAAGCCTAGAGGTTCTTCTGGGCAAGACTGTGATCTATTTATCAAATCTCTGTTCAGGAGCCTACGGCATCCCTCCTGCCTAACTTTAAGGAGCACTAGCAGGTTTTATTGACATCCTATCAGCATGGGAACCCCTGGAGCTGAGCTGCAAGTGTTTGCTGAGAGGTGGTAAAACAGAAACAGCTGAAAGAATCAGTGGATGACGGTGCCACGAATGGCACAAGCAGGTCTTTTCTTTTTACTTCTACGCTGCTGTTCAACTGGACTAGTGACCAAGAGAGATGACCAGCTGCTGTCATTGTGTGGCCTGTTTTAAATACATCACATGGCCTAAGTCCACACCTCTGAAAGCCTCTGAACAGCGGAGCTGCCATGGAGGACACAGGGGCTCAATCTGCCAGGCAGGGTTACTTTCCAGCAGACAGTTATTTCAGGAGTAAGGAGACCACTGCCATGCAAATCATGTCCAGCAAGCAATCCTTTGGACAGAGTTAGAACATTGGTTTTCATGGTGATTGGAGACAACACCTTGCACAAGCACCTGCAAAACCATGCCAGTATCCCAAGCCCCCTGGTCCTGCTGCCAGGTCTGTTCTAATAGCCACCAAGGTCTAGGCTGTGCTCCTGCGGAGCTTTCCCTTAAGTGGTGTCAGGAAAAGCTGAGTATCTCAAAACTCCCCAGTTACAAGCAGGACTGTTCTAGGAAAGGTTTGGAGATGACTAACCAGATTAGTCACTAGCTCTTTTCCTTTGAGTCTGGGCACCTAAAATCCCTTCAATCCATGAATCTGACAGCCATTCCCCATTTTGATCTGCCTACAGTCATTTTTCTCTGAGTGACTTGACAGGTTCTGAAAGTCTTCCATGGACCTTATTCTGATTGAGACCTGCCTGGATTATTTATGGTAGAGGAAGCGATCCTAGCTGGAATGAACCTTGCACTGGAGTGAACCTTGTGTCTGAACAGTTTAAATTGTGTTTGTCCTGAGTGAACTTAATTATACATACTAAAAAAGGTAAACCGGTAAAAATTCAGTTTAACTGTTTCAAGAACAGCTACATTAGGAATCTGGAAATAAATCAGTTTTGTTATATGTCAGGGGGACTTTTCTACAAGTAGGGCAGACCTCATACCAATGCCAATACCAGGAATGTCTACTCCCTGCCTTTGGTATTTACAGAGAAACTGGATTAAGTTGCTCCACTTCATTTAAATAATAATGTTTAGCATGTAAGTAGCATTTTACAATTTCAAAGCAATAAACATGGAGATACCATGGTAATGAGAACTGACAAGGCACTAACATTAACTAATTAAGCCTCACAACTTCCCTGAGGTATCTAAATACGACCGTTCTCATTTTATAGATGAGGAAAAAATATATAAATTGATTTACTCAAAGGCACAGAGCAATTCAGGGAAAGAGCTGGAACCACGACTCAGTTCTGCTAATGTTTGGATGGCTGCTCAGCCCTCCATGAGGCTCTGCCTAATTTCTAGAGTCATGCATCAGTGTAACCTCGTATCCCATTCTTAGCAAGACTTAGAAATAAATTACTTTTAATTTCTGATGACTGCTATGGAAGGCGTGGGATTTGAATATCTCCCTAGCCAAATGTAGCAGCAATAAGTGGAGGTATCGGTGAGGCTGGAAATGGATGGTGGTGAGGTCACAACAAGTTAGCGCCGGGGAGTTGCACTCACCACAGAAGTAGCATAGCAGGAAAAGCAACTAACAGGTGGGTGTCAAATGAAGTGTTGGGAAGGTCTGCCTTAGCCTAAACCACCACGGGTTTTGCCTTTCCAGCCCCTCCACAGCTGCGGGAATTGGTATGCACACAGCCATCCCATTTTTTAACTTGGATGGGCTTAGTGGTTTACGTCAACCCTGAATCTGGCCCAGAAACCTCTGCTGGGAGCACAGCTTTGGCACCAGTGCTGAACAGGAACCGTCTTGCTCCGTGCAATAGGTACTCAGCACTTCTCGAAGTGTGTGGGATCAGCAGCTTTAGATGAGAAATCAAGCTTTCCCTCATGTCTTTAGGTCCAGGCTACAGAAGGCTGGTTGCAACAAAGAAAATTTCAGCTGCACTGCCAGCTCTGCTTTGATATCTCTAATCCCCATCTAAGAAGGTGTTGAACAGAGAACTGAATCATTATGGCTTGTAAGCAAAATGGTCTTTTAATTCCCCTCAAGGAATATATAGCTTTTCTCTCCTGGAGTGACTGATGAGGAGCTCCTCTATGCATGGAGCACTGCCCTGCTGTGGAGCATCCTCTGCATTTCATCTGGGGCTGCTCTCTTTGCCTGTGAGTGCTTTGCCTCCCCAGCATGCTGCACCTGAGCCGAATAAGCTTAGGCTGAGGTGGTGAATCCCAATGGGTGTTCAGAGGCAGCCTACAGGAACCAGTACTGGGGCACATGGTACACGTATCAGCACCATTGCTAACCACTGGTCTGGAAACAATTAAAGTATCTCTTTGTTTATGCCATAGCACTGCTGCCTGTGGAATAGCTGTGGGCAGCAGAAGTAGAGACAACAGACCTGGAAAGACATAAAAGCACCGGGGTTTGTGTGTCTCTTCGCCGAGGTTTCTAGGGCAGATCACTAGCTCCCCATCTTGTTTTGTAGCCATTCAAGCCAGTCCCTGTGTGACTTGTCTCTCTGCCAGATGTACAGGCCGGTGCTCAGCAGCAGCTGTGAGCATGGCTGACCACAAACAAACCCGCACGCGGTGGGCCCCTCTCAGTGCTACTCTTTGGGGAAGACTTGGAAAGATCCAGATTCCCTGGCTTCAAATCCGTTGCCACAAATTATTGTTCGCCTGTTGATTGCTCTCTAGGGGATAAAACATCAAGTTACAACCTGTGGTTTTCAGCCCCAATGGATTAGGGGCAGAAAATCCGTTGAGATCCAAGGCTTAGATCTGTTGGTTTGATATGTAGTTCAGTAAAGCACACAGGAGAGGAGCCATGATGGAGGGTGCTTTGCCACATCAGCGCCAGCCAAATTCCCAGTAGGTAAATGCTTTGTGACTAAGAGAGTGAATGCAAGCTAAAAAGGCACGATGCTGCTGATTTTCTGCCTAAACCAATGGTGATGTGTGTAACTGCTGTTATGCTTCACGGAAAGCGTGGCTACACTTCAATAATGTGAAACCGCTTCTACTTTCCAGTGGTTTGCTCAGCTGCAAATAGTGTTGTGAAATAAATAGCTGGGTTGTTACAAAGAGCAGCAGTCAGTTTTTCAGATGGTAGGCCAGGTTCTTGGGAATGACTGCTTTCACGTTATCTTGTACAATGAGCAAATTAAATGTGTACATCCAGGAGACAAAACGAATACTTGCGTGGCACTTTTGTGATTGCACCCTCCAAGGCATAGCAGCTGGGTCTGCACATGAAGAGCTGAAGAATACATTCTGACCAAGCAACAGGCTCTTCAGCAGATGAGCCTCAAGCAGGCTGCAGAAATCATGGAAAACCTTCTGCTAACTCAAAGCTAAAGAGAAGTGTTTGTATCTTAGCTACACCTGAAGCCCTGCTTGCGTTAGCTAAAATTTAAATGCAGCTGTACTGACACCGTATATCCAACTTCAGC
The DNA here is from genome assembly GCF_003945725.1 of Corapipo altera. Taxonomy (NCBI): domain Eukaryota; kingdom Metazoa; phylum Chordata; class Aves; order Passeriformes; family Pipridae; genus Corapipo; species Corapipo altera. The sequence continues at coordinate 5,192,145 of NW_020884873.1, read as the reverse complement.
AACAGACCTGTGCAAGCTGGTTCATTGCATCACAGTGGCAAAAAAAAATAAGTGGGAATGCCAGTTTTCTCTTGTTCTCCTTCAGTTTCCAGTTCCTGCCTCCCACGCTTTCTCGCACTGCCCAGGCAGACCCTGTACTCTCTCGTGCCCCCAATTAGCAGCTGCCTGCGCACTCCAGTCATTTTCTACCTTAACAATTGGCTCACCTTTTCATTGACTCCATCATCTTTCCTCTTGATAAGTTAAATTTTCACCTTGTTAGGCTGCTTAGATCCCATATTTTCTACCTTCCTCATCTCACCTTCTTATTCAACCCAGCATCACCCCACTCACCAGCAGAGCCTCCTGTTTGACCTTGCCTTCACTGGGCATTTCTTTATCTTTCTGCGTTCAGCTTCTTCCTCCATGACTTTACTCTCTCAGCTGCTCACAGCTCATTCTCTCTACTCCTCACAGCATTCCTGCTCCTTCTACTCCGCAAGTGTTTGTCACTACAAACTTTTCCTTACTCCCTGCTGATTAGAAAGGAGATGTATTTACTTCCCACCTCTCACGGTATTTACCAGTTTCTCTCATCCCCTGCTTCCCTTGTGTCTCTCTCATCCTACACAGTCTCTTGACTACATCAATGTCCTCTATTTCAGATGTATTTTGTTGTCCTTCAACCACTCCTATTGGCTTTCATGCCTCTTATTTCAGTCCCTTGTGTGTCACTGCTTTCCCTACCAGTAAAATCATAACTAATGGTGCAAAATAAAGAATTGTCAAAATGCAACATGGCTTTCTTCTCTCGACTCTCCTGGTTTAGTTACAGGAAGTAAAGTTTCTCACCTGCTGCCACACCTCTTCTGTGATCCCTCTGGCTGCCTCCACGACCCCAGTCCCACTACTACCCAGAAAAATCTGTGCCCCCATTTTCACTCTATGTGCCTCAGTTTCCTTGATTAGTTGTCTGAGTCAGAAAAGCAGATCAAGGGATTAAAGCCAGACCCCCAACACCAAGTACTTGACTCCAATCTTTGCTCTGTTCAGTAAGGCTTTTCAACTGTGATATGTAAACTACAGCATCTCTTTTCTCAGGAGGCCTTGAACGGGGAACAAGGAACTTGAAGATGGATCAAAATATGAAGAGTCCTAGAAGGTAGAAGTGGCCTGGGGTGAAAGTAGGAGGCTAAATCACACCTGTCTTCTACTTCATAACTCAGAAAGCAGAAAGAAGCAAAGGCAGTGAGGTTTGCTGGTGCTAGATTATTGAGGGAGGTCAGCACAAAAAGGGGAGCAATAAAATTCAGACATGCTACAACAGGGAGATGAAGCAATTCACACAGAGAAATGCAAAAGTTCTGTTTTGAAGAAATGTTGGGTTTAAGCTATCCTTAAATAATTTTCCCTGAATTAGGAAAACTTGAACCTCCCAAAGCTCCGTCCTCCTGAGAATGTGCTGCCAGTGAGAGCAGAATCTGAGGTTTATTCAAAAGCACTTCTGCAATTGCTTCTGAGTCCTTATGAGGGAAGATTGCAGGTCTCCTGTACCCAGTTTACAGAAACCTAGTCAGTCAGACTTTAGCTTAAAGCCACGATGTGGAAACACAAGGAAGCTAAGAAATTTTTAAAAGAAGATCCTTATTAATGATAATATCAGTTCAGCTGGTGAGAAACTGAGGAACTGACCTGTACCAGTCAGTAATCCATCCTCTTTCAGACGTGGCTACAAGAGATCTACCTGTCATTAACCTAATATTACATTTAAGCTTTAAATCAGGCACAGGTGGCAGGTCTCTCTGGAGAAAGTGGAAAGCAGTCCTCCCTTCCTTCTGTTCCTAGATGAAATGATTTGTCATACAGGAGTGGAGACATGCAGTCCCTACATCTCTACAACCTTTTTATTTGCATTTGGCATTTTGAATTTGGCTTTTTTTTTCTCAAGAAAATGAGCTCAGAAACCCAGAGATTACCCAGAACAACAAAAACAAGAGGCTTTGATTTGGCCCATCAGGATAATCAGAGTTCTTTCTCAGTGTGACTCTACATGGTAGAAGGACTCAATCCTCAGCCAGTTTGGGAAGAAAGGAAGAGAAAAAGCACAGAAAGTAAGGGAGGAGTGTAAGTATGGAGGGCAGTGAGCAGCCAGGTTTGGTAATTGAACTGAAAAATCAGTGGTAGGGGAAGTATTACCAACAGCCTAGAAAAAAAAAAAAAAAGATGATCCATCCAAAAAAGATGAAGAAGATAGCATACTGGGAAAGGACACTGCTCAAAGCAGGCTTTGGTTTTGTTAGTTATGAACAGGAAAACTCATAACCAAAGGTAGCTTGGAAGGAAAGAAGCACATGGATCAAAGAAAAGGAAATGCCATATTGTATTCACCAAGTCTTTGCCTACTGTTGAACAGCAGCAGGAGAGCAGAGATTTCTATGCTGGAGTAATAAATCTAAAGAAGTGATTTAAGAGCAGTGTAAGAATCTAGAGCAAAGTGAAGCAACCTTAAGCGATTGTGGGCAGCCCTCAGCATCCTTGCATAAAAAGAACAATATAAAACACACTCCAACAGAAATAATGGGGACGATAGAGGGAGCCAAAATAATTTTAAAAAAAAGTTAGGCAAAATTGGTACCATAGCTCCTCTGACAAAAAGAGAGATTAGGAGTCTTCATTAAAGTCCACAAAATTCTTAGTGGGATAGAGAGTGGGAATACTACAAAGCTATTTGACCTGGTGTCAAGAACAAGCAAAGATGCATCAGTAAGATAAGCCACAGCTGGACATTACAGGAATTCAGGGAGGAATGTCAGGATAGAGCAAGACAGAAATGCAACATAAACTGCCTTTACACGGCCAGAGGACAAAAAGTTTGCTCCATGGAAGAACTGGGCATTAGGTAATACTGTGGAGTTCTGTAACTGCCCCAAAAGAAGCTGTGTCTGAGGACTTGTCACCCTGAGATTTCTCAGGCAGAACTGTTGGTATTTTATAGTGATCCTGTATGTTGACAAAGTGTTGTGAGTTAGCTTGCCCTCTCCTCTCGGCAGTCACCCTGCTGGAGCTGGTTCAATCCAGTGCCAGAAGACACAATACACAAGAGATCAGATACTGCCTTGCTCAAGATCAAGTCTTGCAGTCATTGTGCCTTGAAACACAGGGTTTCAGTATAACATATTGGTCTTCTGCAAGCAATAAATTAACTAAGACAAAAGGTTTTGGGGAAAACAGAAGCAAAGACTGTGCTTAGAAAAATAGTGAACATTTTGGCAAAAACCTTGGTGGGGAAGGTCTAGGAAATTTGTGCTGTGTGTGTGAAATTTACAGCAAAGGAAAGCAAGGTCTGTGTGTGAAGAATGATATAGGGGGCCTGATGCTACCTCTTATATCTTATCCTTTTTGCTACTCCATTTCTCAAGCGACCCTCACAGCCCTCTGTAGAGCACAGCAGTTGCCATACCAGATCAGCCCACTGGCCCTCCTAATCCAGCCTTCTCACTTCAACAGTTGCTACTGGTACTTCAAAGAAAGGTGCAAGAAACCCCGTAGTGGACAATTATAGAATAACTTGCCCACAAGGGAAGTTTCTCCCTAATCCCCCACCATCAGTTCGTGTTTATGTTGTGCCTTGAAGCCTGACAGTTTATATCCCTTCTAAAATTTATTTATATCCTGTCTAATGTGACCATGAATGTTCCTGGTATCCATATAAATGTCTAATCCTTTTCTGAATCCTGCTAATCTCCTGGCCTCAATGAAACCTCATGGTAACAAATGCCATGTGTTAATTACACAGGGTACAAACATTTCCTTGCACCATTTTAAATTTGCTTCCTTCCAATTTCGCCGGGTATCCCTTGATCCCGCAAAATTAAAAACGGCAATGAAATTAGAGCTTGCTCATTCTTACTGAGCCACACTGCTTCTTTTGACTTGTTTCTTCTCTAAACGAGCTGTTCCCACCCTCAGCCAGTTTTCCCTGGTCGGGCTCTTAGGCTGTGGCCCATGGCCACATTCACACAAGCAGCAGCCCTGGGCCCTTGGCTGGCTGGAGATGGCACTGGAAATGGCGTGGAAGTGTAAGGTGCGAAGGGGAGAGGCTAAAAATGATAATGTTAACTAAATGAATGAAAGGGAAGTGCTAAAAAAAGTCTGAATGGTATAAAAATTATGAGGGAGGGAGGGAGGTCCTAAACTGTGTTTAAACACCAGTTTTACAGTGGTTTCACTAGAGGAAGGGCCCTAAGCTGAGGCAGCTGTGTACAATGATCCCTTGTATCTGTTTTGAACTGGACTGTGGCAGCAAACTGGGAGGTTGTGAGGTGACACAGCGAGTCAGGGCGGCTTGGTGTGTTCGCTGAAGCTCCATGAGGGACATCCCACACGAAGGTAATTAATGCGTATCTGTTGCTGAATACGTTTCCATAATACAGTTCAAAACAGAGGGCAGCGCAGCTCCCTCCGGTTCGGGGTCAGGACAGACGGCGGCCCTGGGCGTGGGGCTGAGGCTCCGAAGCGCCTCAGGGCGGAGGCGCGTGTCCGGCTCCCGCGTGGCGGCCGCGTGCGGAGCGCGAGAAGCGCCGCCTGGGCGGCAGAACAACGTGAGAGCAGAAACCCCGCTTCGCTGCAGCAGGACCCAGTCCCAGCAGCTCCGCGGCATTCCTGCTGACCGGCCAAGGGATCGGGATCGGGATCGGGACACGGACCGGGAACCGAGGAGCCGCCGCGCGCGGTGCCGCAGCGGTCGGCAACCCCGCCTACCCCGCGCTGGCCCCGCCCCCGGTGGGCGTGGTCGGCCGGGCGCCGGGGGCCTGTTGTTGTGGTGAACGCGGGGCCCCGCCCCCTCCTCGTGCAGGGCCGCGCGCCGCCCCGCGCGCCCCGCCCTCGCGCCTTTTGTCCCCTCCCC
>NW_020884873.1:5171021-5186860 GCF_003945725.1 Corapipo altera | reverse complement strand
CCGCTGAGCGGCGTGTGGCGCCGGGGGGCGGGCGGAGCCGCAGCGCCGAGCGGCGGCACCGCCACACGCAGCCGCCCGCGGAGTGAGGGGAGGCAGCGACCGAGCGGGCTGGACGGCGGCCGCGGGAGATGTGCCCGGAGGAGGACGGCGGCTGCGGCGGCGGCGGCGGCGGCAGCGTAGCCGGCACCGGCGGCCCCGAGGCGGCGGCGGTGGCGCTGGACGAGCTCCGCTCCTGGTGGGAAGTCCCGGCCATCGCGCACTTTTGCTCGCTCTTCCGCACCGCCTTCCGCCTGCCCGACTTCGAGATCGAGGTGAGAGCCCCCCGCGGGCGCCGCTCCCCGTCCCGCCGTGTCCGCTCCCCCGCCGCCCGGCGGGTCCCGCACGCCGCTCCCCGGTCCCGCCCGTGGGGCGGGGGGCGCTCCCGTGGCCCCGGCGAGCCGCTGGGTCCCGGCGCGGTGCAGCGCGGGGGTCTCCGCTCCGCTCCCGGCGGACCCGGCAACTTCCCCGTCGCTCCCGGGAGCGCCCGCAAACTTTCGGCGCGGCCGTCCCGGGGCGGGAGCCCTCCGGGTCCGGGGGCTGCGGGGCGCACGGCGGGGGCGGCCGCGGGCGGAGCGGGGCCGGGCCGCATTGTTCGGCCGGGCCGGTGTCCGCACACAAAGGTGGCGGGGGGACGGAGCCGGCCACGGGTCCCCCGTGCCCAAAATGGTGGCGGCGAGGGGCGGGCCCGGCCCGGTGACCCCCCACCTCTCCCGGGGGTACCGGCGGCTGTTGTTGGGGGGATTCCCCGGCGCCGCTCCGCCCGTGCACGAGTCGGCCCCTTTTGTTGGGGGGAAGGGGGAGGGGGGTGTCGGTCCCCACCTAGCCGGTGCCGGCGCGGGGTGGGGGGCGCGGAGGGTCGCGCCGAGCCTTTCTCCCGCATCCCGGCGAGGCCGGAGGGCTCCGCGGGGCTCCGCTCATTGTGCGGCTCCGCGGAGCCTCGGGGGAAGCGGCGGTGCCTTCACCACCGCCCCTGTCCCCCACGGAGGGAACGGAACGCGCTCGGCTTTCGTGCCCTTCTTACCCGTTTTCCTCTGTAACTTTCCTGTGCGGGTCGTTTTTTTTTTATTATTATTATTTGTTTATTTTATTTTGATTCTTATTTTCGTATGCGCGCAGTTAGCGTCCCGTAAATATTTTGTGCGCTGGCCGCAAATGTTACAAGCAAAGTGTGTCCTGGTAGGAAATCTTTTGTGCTTGCTGTGAAAAGCTATTCTTGCCAGCGCGTTGGCAATAAACCGGGTGAATAACGTGGTGGCGTGTGTTTTTTAAAGGCAGTAATTGCCCCGTGAATGCAAATTCCAGAGATGCTTAAAAGTTCTATGGGATGCGCGAAGCCCTAAAGAGCAAAACTCCTCGAGCAGGATGTGAATTTCTGAAGAGGGGGAATCCCTTATGCGGTACGAAATCTTGAAAGGGGATAAGGTCTCTCAATGATGCAACTTCTTGCGAAAGGGAACTCCCCTCCCCCTCCTATTGATGCCAAACCATTAAAGGGGGGAGGCTCTCCGGGCCCAGCAGCGCAAAGTCTTGAAGGAACCTGAATTTACAATGATAAAAGGGCCAAGGCACTAGCCTTTCACCTTTGGAGGCAATTAGCATCTGGCTTGCTTCACAAATGAAGTAAATGTGGGCTCCCCTTTGGTTCCCGGAGCACGCTTAGGCTGGGGGAGTTAACATCATCACTCGGAACAAATTAACTTGCTTTTTTTGGGGGGATGCCCGGGAGGAGGAGGAGGAGTGCGAGCGGGTTGTTGCCGGGGGTGTTGCAGAGGAGAAGCAGCACACCGAAAACGTCGCCAAAAAACTCCCTGCGCGTGGATGGCCTGCAGCGCTTGGCAGAAACGGGTTTTAAAGAATGGCATTTGTCCGAGGGACGGTGGAAATTGCGGTTAAAATCGGGATGCTGCGAGAGGACGGATGCGGCTGTCAGAACTCTGCATCTTCAGGCACGTGGAGTAAATCTCCTTCCCCGGCACAGTGTGAGCAGCCAGCACAAGCAGTTTCAAAAGTTGCTGTTCCTTGAAGCTCACCATCTTGTTACCAGGTCTTGCCTGCTGTAGTCGTTCCAGTCTCATCACTGGTTTCAGGGCTATCTGAGAACGGATTTGCACAAAGAGCTTGCTCAGACAGTTCACAGTGTGAAGCCAGTGGCCAGCGATGGAACTTACACTTTTTTCTAAGAGTGCCGCTCTGATATTTTTTTTTATTTGGTTGCATAAAGAAGGCTTCTCCCACGGTTTTGGACTTAATAATGCCAGTGCCCCTTCTGGCTGTCTCACTGCTACATCTGAGGTGTGCTTTGAGTTTCAGGGGTGTCTGAATAAAATGGAGGTGGCTGTTTTTCTAGGGACTTGGGGAGACTCGAGGCACATAGTCAGAGGAAATAAAACACTAGACAGCCATCAAAAATTAAAACTGTGCTCATCTGCAAGTGATATTTTCTTGCTATAGCTTTGGTTATTGTGGGGAGGTGTGCTTGTGGCTGAACACCAGCAGTCTGAGAAGTGAGTGCCTCTTCCCTCAAAAGTTACTGTCCCTCATGGGTAACCCAGGGGTGACTGCTCCAGTCCATTTGGATGCAGAATAAAACAGGTGCTCTGAGTGAATCTGTGTACGTGGAAGGAGAAATGGAGATCTTGGGCTCAGAGGGTTTCAGCTGGAGGATGGTCATGCTCAAAGTCCTCAAGCTTCACAGCTGAAGTTTGTCCAACTCTGCCCAGTATCTCTGAGGGATGGCCTCACTCTGGATGCAGCTGGCTCTTCTTGGAGGACGTTCTCTTCTTCCTAGGAGGTCTGAGTTCCTCTGAACTTAAATCCTGGCTAGTGGCTTTTTTTTCCATTTTTCTGATACCAGTGCCTCTCCAGTGGGGAGTTTGGTGCTAAACTCTTACAACATCATTATGAAAAGCAAAAGTTTTAGACAAGCCTTAATTCTGATTAAAACAAATATCCCCTGGTCTCACCCTCCCTCTGATTTCAGCAGGCAGGTGAGGTTAAGGTTACCCTGCTACAGTCTCTGCAGTCCCCAAACCGGAAAGAAACTGATCTTCCGATATGTTTGTGTTCTGATATGGTGTTCTGTTGTTTTGGGTTTGTTTGTTTGTTTGTTTGTTTTTTAAAGGTGTAGCTATTTTTTTTCTCCTTTCCCCACCCCGTTCTTTTTTTTCTTCTGGTGGGTCTGTCCATAGCTAGCTGGAAGGCTCTGTAATGATAGGCCATCTGGACCCATCCCTCCCATGCTGAGCAGATTTGCTGATGGTATTTGAGAAGTTTGGGGTCTTTGGTAGTACAGAGAGGCAGCATGGAGCTCTTTTTCTTTTTTTCCCCCTCCCTTTCCAAATTCAAACCCTTCACCCTCTACTTATTGGCGCAGAAGAAAGTGAAGCTTCCAGGTGCAGGGCTGCCGTCTGCAGCTGGATGGCAGAAACCTGGGAAGCAGATGTTTTGTTTTTTCTTTTTGCTGGACCATTGCATAGCCACAGACTACAGGGAAGGGGTGTCCAAAGAGAAAGCAGCGCATCCATCAGGCCGGACCCTGGGCATTGTTCGGGAGGGGGTGGGCACAGCTGGCCCTCATGCTGGCTCTGGCAGATGCAGGCGCCTGACGAGGCGCAGGGCTCCTCTTTTCAAATTTCTGCTGCAGCATCACCCGGCGATGGGCTCAGGAGGGGTTCAGCTACCGCCAGCAGGTCAAAAGTTCAGTGGGACAGGAGCGGGTGCTTCGGGACGTGTTCGGCTTCATGCCGTGTTTTTACATGGATCTGAGGATGCCAGAGAGCACTTCTGCCTTCTGGGGTGAGATTTTTTTTTTTTTCCCCCTCCTCCCCTTTTAAATGGCTGCCTTGTCAGCCATCTGCTGTACAGAACTTTCATGCCACTTCAGAAGTGGGGTTTTAGTTGTGTTGGCTTGGTTGCTGTGGTGCATTTCTTGGTGGTTTGTAAAATCACATAATAACAAAATGGGTAAGGTTGCAAGGGACCACAGCAGGTCATCTGATCCAACCTCCCTGCATCAAAAAAATTCTGTATCAAATGTGTTTGTCCTTATCTGCTCTAACAGCACTCCAGTGGGAGAAGGTGAGGCTGTGTGGGTTATGTCATTTTTTTTCGGTAGTCATTTCCTTGATGGACAGAAAGGACGCTTTCCACAGTCAAGTTAGTGCAGGTGATGATAGGGAATGATTTGTTTCCCTCTTCAAGACTGGACTCTAATATGGGACACCTCTCGTGACAAAGTGTCTCCTGGCCACGTGCCCTCCCCTCTGCAACTGAAATATCCTCCCGACAGCTGTAGGGATTGTTTGTATCAAAAATATTAGGAGAATATTTAACGTTTTCAACTGTATTTCAGCACAACTTGAAAACACTGGACAGGAGCCAGTGTGGCGTGGCCACCCAGCTCTTTGGCATGTGCTCTCAGGAGCTGTGGACTCAAACATTTAGGAACTTCTGTCTGGGTAGGTCGAGGGGAGGTGACTTTCCAGAACGTGCTTGAAAATAGTCAAAACATTGTTGTTAACTTAGTTTATTTGGAAAAGGGGGAAAAGCCACATTACACAGGGAAAACATAAATCTTTTCCTGTGGTTTTTAAAAGCGCCTTTGGGCAAATTGCCTCTGCTGTTAACTTCACTGTGGCTTTAAGATGCTTTTCCTTGCCTCTTGCCCCTTCCTGGCACTTCAGGCTCTGGCTCTGCCTTTAGGTACATTCCTCCCACCCACAGGCAGGGCACTGCTGCTCTTGCCCACCTTTTTCCTCCTGTAGTGTGGTATCTACCATGTCGGTTCTTGAACAGGCTCTTTCTGTCAGGAATATTATGTGGCTGTTAGAAACTGCTCCCTCGGGTCCCCCAAGAGGAGGAAGAGTGCAGAGAGAGAGAGAGGTGGAGAAGGAGAGAGCAAAGAACAGGCTTTCTTCTATCTGTGCAAACCAGATACAGCTTTAAAAGAAAAAAAAATCGATGTGTTAAACAGAGTGTTAGAATTTTAATACTTTGAAAAAATGTTTCCTAGTGAGGACAGGATGGCCAAATATACTTTGACCTCCACTGTCCTGTCATGTTAGGTCCTGCTGAAAATTCTTAGTGGAGCCCCTTGCTCTGCCCTTTGGGTGTGTCCTATGTGATCTGTGACACCAAAATGGCACAACCTTCCTGTTCTGTCAGTGGTTTGTATGGGGTTAATTGCACAGACAGTGTGGTACAGTACCCATGTGTAATGTCTATTGGTGCCTCATCCTGTTCTGTGATAGTTGAGATGGTCAGGTAGTTTCTGATCAGAGGAATTTAATTAAGATCCATGCGACAAGTAGGTGGTGCAAGCTGATGAAAATGTTGGTGAATTCATGCAGGTCGGCTCTGTTCCTTTGGGGTAATTCTGAGTTGTTTAAACGCTTTTTCAGTAGAATAGTTCAGGCATTGGGATGTCCAGCCCTCTTGCCATTTTCCTGTTAATGGTAGTCAACATTAAAATGGAAGGGAGTGGATAGTGACTGTCTTGAAACAACAGTGAACAATAGATCTGCTGGCTAAAACTTCACTCTCATGTGATGCACCTTGCTTTAGGAAAAACAAATTGAGGAAAGGTACAGTAATTGGCAGTGCAGGGAGAGGTGCTTTACAGAGAGTAGACAGGGTTGGAAAAAATTAGTGGAATTCAAACATACTGAAAAAAAAGTGTTGGTCCCGTTATGTGGAGAGACCTGTTTATGGACTGCTGTGTGAATTTGGCTTTTATACCACAGTCACTCTGTAATGGCTCTGCTTCCCCTGGGCAGCATCAGCTTCATCAGAGTAGAGGCTGTGAACTGGGTGTTTGTTGTCTGAAAATCAAGCTTAAAAACAAAGAAAACAGGGGAGTTAACACTGGTTTTATTGTTCTTTCTACCTGTCCCATCCACTGTTTGTTTTAGTTGCTTCAGTGCCCCATCCCGCTCTCCATTTCTGTTCCAGCACCAGTTCTTACTTGCCTGGTCTTCACTTTTGCTGCCTTAGTTATTCTGTTCATAATAGAATCATTAACACTCTACATGTCAGTGTTGGGCTCTAGAGTTCATTGAGATTAATGGAGGGGTGAGGCAGGGAGATACTTCTCAGAGCTGTTGTTTCAAGTGGTCTGCAAATTGGGAAGCATTGTATCAGTTTCCATTTCAAATGCAAGTCACATCTTTCCCAACTGTAGATCTTAAACTTTTAAACAAGTGTTTACATTTTACATAATGATACTCTAGTGTAATTGGATGCAAAGGGGGGGGAAAAAAAGGAATAGGTAGTTCAGGAGGCTGATATATGAGTTAAAACGTTATCTTAAGCCTATGAAAAGAAACAAGAAGTGACTGCACGAAGCCGAGGGGTGTCTGAACAATGGATAAGGAAGGTTATTTTGACAGCAGCATTTCGAATGGATCTGAGTTAGGTGACAGGGGAGTTGGGGTAAGACTGTAGCAGTCGAAGGCAGAAGAGAAAGAGGAATACGATAAGAATTTCAGGGATTTGGATGGAGCACATGGGGGTTGATGTTACAGATTTTGTGATGTTGGTATAAGCAATTCTTCTGCTAGCACAGCTGACACTGAAATTCATGCCTGGTGTTAACTGAAATGTTTGTGCACCCACAAGTTTAACCGTTTAATCTGAATGTATTTAGAAACAGATTTGAGATAATCATGTGCAAGTCTTTCCCCACCAGGAAAAAAATAATGTTTTGTGTAGGAGCTTAAATATGACTTCGCAGTTTGCTTTGTTCAAGAAGATCCGAGTACCACAAACCTGTGCCAATTCAATCAGACGATTTAAACTTCTGCATAGCGCATCTTAATTAGGACTCAGAAGTTTGTTACTTTAGGAATTTGCTGTAACCGAACTAGCTAGAAGTAACACCTTTTAAAGTGTTGCAGCTTTATGTGTAGACCTGCTTAACTGCGGTCTTTCTCTCCCGCGCATAATGCCGGCAGAGCTGTGCCATTCTGCCCCTGGCATCTGTTAAGTGCCTGCATGAAGGGTGAAGAATTAACTTTTGTAATGGCAATCGATGCTTTCATAGACTTCTTTCAGGCAAAAATCTCCTCAAGAAAAGGGCTGTAGGTAGAAATGACAACAGCCAAAGAGTTAAAATTCCCGAATTAAAAGTTTATCGTGTAAACCTTATCGTAGGTAGGTATGATTTTTTTTTTTTTTAATTTTTTCCCCCCCTCCTCGTTACCAGAAGCAACAGCATCTGCTGTGGTGGTGGGAACAATGCAGCCTAGTGATTCCTCCTTCCTTACAGTAGAGAATCCTGTTAAACACACAAGGCTGTGCCTCAGAGTGTATCCTTTCAGCAGGCTTGTTCCTTTTAATGGGTGCCCATTCCTGGGGTCTCCATTGTTTCACCAACAATAGCACTAGGGGCAGCTGATTTGGTTGACAGAAAATGCGTTAATTTAACAGATCTATTCCCTTTAGCCGGTCTCCTTCCTATTGTGCCCCAGTTCTCCCCCAGTTCCTGGGGAGGAGGGCCTCGAGAGCAGGGTCTGTTAGGTGGAAGGCTCCTGCAATTAGGAGGGGTTTGCAGCCTTTTGTGTGAGGAACAGAAAACAGCTGATGGGGAAAAGTGGTGCTAGTGCAGTTCGCTTACTGCCAGAACACTCATTTTTCTGCTTTTTGGGGGGGCTTTATAGACTGCCTTTACAAGAGGTGGGGGAATAACTCGACTCTGTGCTGATGGCAGTCAAGGTCTTTGCTCAGAGGTGGTCTTGCAGCCCAGTGTGGCAACTCCTTTCAGAGCTGGCTCAACTTCCTGACCAACTCTTTATATCCTGTAAATGCTTAGCTAAAACACGAGCTTTCCACTAAAAAAGTAAAGCTGCTGGTCTTATCCGGGGTAGGACTGCTGAGGGCTGGCTGGAGAAGGCAATATGTAAAGTTTATGCCAAGTTGTTTGAAACATGAGAGGCATAATGGTCCTCAGGGACCCCTACCCCAGGCCAGGCCACCAGTTTTGGGACTGGTCTTATTTAAAACAGTGCAAGCTCTTCACCCTAGATGCACTTACACTGGTTCAGCTCCTCCCTATATTAATGTACCTTAATTCAGCAGTGGAGGGGGTTGTCTTTGTTGGTTTTTACATCAGTGTGGTCAATCTGGCATGTTCTGCCTGGTGGGAAGGAGGGCACATGCGCTGCTGAGGGGCAGTGAAACCCAAAGCTTTGCTCTTGGGGGCTGCCGGCTGCCAGAAGCATCTTGGCTGCCAGAAAGAATATCTCGCTCCCTTTCAAGCCCTCGCCTCAGCCACGCTTCTGACTCTGTGGTTTGCCCCTTCCCTGGCACCATCCCAGCTGCTCCCTGGGTCCTGGCCGGGCTTTTGCGGGGGTTGTAGTTCCGTGGTGGGAGCGGGACCTCCTGCTCTTGATGGCTGCAAAGCTGCCAGGTCAATCCGCTGTGGCTCTTGAAACTCTAGCCTTAGTTTAGTTCTGGTTGCTGGGGCTGGTGATGTAAAAGGAGCTCTGGAGGGTCTTTTTCCTCCTCGTTGGTGAAGCCATTAATTCTTTGGCTCTTTCTTTCCAGCTAAGCCTGCTGTAAAGGGGCTGGAGCTTTGTACGGCTGAAGGGTTGGAAGGCAGAGCTGGTATTCTCCTTTCTGGTGAGCCCTGTATGTAGGGAGTTGTGTGGCAGCAAAAATGCTTATATATCCATTACACAAGGCAAAGAGGGTTGTGGTTGGAGGCTTTTTTTTTTTTTTCCTTGCTTGGGTTTTTTTGTTTGTTTTAGGAGGTAAAGGGTGAGAGTTCACTTAAAGAGCTTGACTCTTAATAGAGCTTGTCATTGTTGCTAATATAAAACAAATGATGAGCATGGGAGAGGAGTCAAAGGCTCCCTCTTCTGGTGTGCTGGGAAGGTTTAAATACTGAAAAATAAGCGAGGAAAAAGACCCCTTCCGTGCTTTCCTGTGTTATTTTGAGACCTCACTTAGGCCTAACCCTTATTGGCCCACCACATAAGTTTCTTCATGTCCCCTGAATAAGTAGCATTAAGGAGTCTCTGTAACAGTGAAACGCATTTTCAAATGCAAACTACAAATGTACTTGCAAGTAGAAGTGGTTTCGGAAGGGTCCCCAACCTGAACATGGAAGATAGCAACTCTGCCCATCCTCGCATCTGGCATTTCTCAGTGCTTCTCTTTGCTTCTCCTCCTTTCTGCATCCTCCCCTTGCAAAGATCACGTGGTGTCCATGCAGCTTCCAGGCCACATGTGTGCACTGGCATGTAAACATGTTTGGGATGATTCCAGGGGCCAAGTATGCTGAGCACTCTCTCTAAGAAAGCGTGTCCAAGGCTCCAGCACTCCTGTTGCTTTAGGTTGAGTCAGTCCAGAATTCAAAACTTATTAATGGTTGGTTGATGGAGAAATGCGCACAAGGGGTTTGTTGGGATTTTTAGATGGATTTTCTAAAAATCATTTTATAAAGTGCTGTACCTCTGAAATCAATAGGATTTCTGGGCATTAGAGAAGGGACTTTTTTTTTTCTTTCATGTCTTATTTTTTCACCGGAGAGTTGGACATCACGTGGCCATTTTCCCTGTGTTGTTAGTGTGGACTCATGAGCAGAGTCTGGTGGAAACCGAGGACATCAATTCTCGAGCCTCCTTCCCATGACAGCTCCTGCCACCGTCACGGATGGCAGTAAAACTGCTCACCCGGATTAAAAACCGCAACACTTTTTTTCTTCAAAGTGAGCTATGTCTAACCAGAAGCAGTTCCCCCAGCCAGCTCCCTCCACAGCCCCACAAAAGGGTTGTGCCGGCATGACTGAAGCAATGGCACAGGAATGGAAACAGGCAGCGGGGAGGGGAAGGGCTTTTTATAGCTGACACTTCTGGTGAAAGAAGCGCTTATCGCAGTGCAGCCCTGGGTAGCAGGTGGAGTGAGCCTGCACAGGTAACAAGAGGTCATGCAGCCATGAGGGCACCTGGGGAAGAACCCTTATCAGCCTCTCTAAAAGGGTTTTGGGCTGTATCAAGCCTTGCTATATTTCTTTTTTTCTTTTTTTTTTTTTTTTTTAAAAGTTAACATTCTGGTTAGAAAAAGTTTTAAACTGAAGTTGGATGGTGAGCCTGTAAATCGTTCCTTTCAAAGTCAGTCCTGAACATGCAGTTGAAATCATGTTGAAACTTCACTGTAGCCGAAAGTCCTGCACAAAAGCAGAATAGCACAAAACCCTTCCTTAGAAATTCAGGCTTTTCTTTAAAAGCAAAACAAACCTCCAGAAAGGTTTCCCTGAGGCTCTGGTCACCCAGCAATGCAGATATCTATCCATCAGGATTTGTTTGCCTGTGCTGAAGAGGCTGGAGCAGCTTGCCTTGTCGGACAGGGCAGCCATGTAGAATAAACAGGGAATAGCAGTCTCGGTTTCCTTTCTTTCAGCCCGATACAAGGTGCCGAGGCACTGAAGACTATTTTGCCCTTAAGATAATTGTGTGTTGGAGAGGATCAAAGGGCTTGAGGGGGTTTTTTTGGTTGAAAAGGGATTTTCTCCATGGACAGCTGCAGTAGTGCATTAGTAGTGCAATGGATTATCTTTCCATGATCTGTAGGATCTCAACCAGCTATCGAGGGGCCCCGCTGAAGGCTGCTGCTTGGGGGAGGCAGAGTGAAAGTCTCCTGTAACAGGGAGACCTGTAATGCCTGGGAGCTCGGACCACTTGACTCCCCCTGCCCCAGCAGGGCGGGTGGTGCTGGATATTCTTAGACTGCAGATAGTGCTGGGAGCATGGGGAAAGGGAGCCCAGCTCTGGGTTATGACTAACTGCAGCTGATGCCCTGCATCCACCCTGCTCTCTGATGGAAGTGCTTATTAAGGAATGTGAGAAGCAGAGCTGATTCCAGCTGCTGTGGCATCCCGTAAAGGGCAGTGTGTAATTTGGGAGGGTGTTGCGAGTCCCTTCGTGGAACAAACTACTCTCTGTAGTAAACATCTGACCTGCCCAATGCCTGGACTTTCTCATTTTGGGAAGTTTTGGATGATGGCTGATCTGCAAATAGCCATGGCATTGAGAGGATGTCCCTTCTCATGCCTGGATGTGTATCAGTATCCTTACTCTGTGCTTTTCGGTGGGGGAAGGCGATGCATCTGGCCTGACTGTAACAAGGGTGGCAAGAGGGGATGGGACAGGGCTTGGTGCTATCAAAGGTGGAGATCAGGTCACACTGTGCCCCCCTGACACAGTTTCAGGGCCGGGGGATGAGGGGGCTGGAATGTGCAGGGCGGCAGAGCTGTCAAGGAATGCAGGTCCCCAGGTGGCCACTTCAGTCGCTTGTGCTTAAGTTGGGCTCAAATTGCATCTGTGTGCTGGTTAATGAGTGTTGGGGCAGCTCTGCCCTGGCAGGTTCTCCTGTGTGCACATCCTCAGGTAGCAGGATGCCAGAAAGAGAGGGGTGACAATAGTGTCTTGGGAGGCAATAAACTCAACTCCTCAGCGTTTTTTTGAATTTTCTGCTGACTTTAATCATGGAAGTTTTGTCACTTTTTGACTGGTTTTATTTTCGTGACTAGTGAAGCACAAGCTGGGATGAACCCAGCTTTGAATTTCAGGGCTGAGTTTTTTTCGGGACAGGCAGTTGGAAAGACTTGTCTTTTTTTGTAAGCAGGACTGGTTTCAGAATTAAAGGATGAACATGGACCGCCATATGATGTTGTGTTGTTTTTCCTTGGAGTACCAACTCCAGTTTATAATCATTGCCTAGTCCATAGCCAGTTGGCAGGAAGGCTGCTGTGAAGGGATTGATTATTAGTGGATGCTTCATTGTGCTCTCCAATCCTTTCTTGATCTAACCAGTTTCCTTCATTTGGAATGGCTGTAGTCAGCAGAGAGAAGAGAGGGAGATGTGTCTTCTCTCTCAGCAGCGCTGTTTCATGTTCATGGGATATACTCAGGAAAAAAAGGGCCAACAGAAAGTGTCAGCACTTAAGTGTTCTCATAGAAAGCCAGCGGGCTGGCTGGGGACTGCTCGCAATTTTTCTGTTTCCTCTTGTGATTCTCTCAGTATTTGTTTTCAGAGTGGTGACTTAAAACTTGTGCTTTTTGGTGTTGAGCATCCTGAAGGCTCTGCTCTCTTCCTGGGAAACGCACCGGCAGAGTGGAAACATCATCAGGAAGGAGATCTAGCACTCAGAAATGTGAAGACACACTGGCAGCTGTGGCAACTGGAGCTGAGTTAGCATTTAAACTGGCAGTGAGGACACACAGAAGTACAGATGGAGAAGCACAGGCTGGAGCTTGGACAGCAACATCTGCCAGGCTGCTCGGATAGATGCTGGGATGGTTTGGTTGTGCTGAACCACATCCTGCTGCAGCTCCTCTGATAAACCTGGGCTGGCTAATTAAAAGTTAGCATGTGTGCAGCTATGCAAAATGCAGCCGTGGTGCAGAGGAGTAGCTGGTGCTGCTGTTGGAGAAAGGGAGTTTGAGCTGGGTCTAAGCAGGAGGAGTTGTGCAAGTAAGGGGCCAATGTAGGAGGTGGTGTGTCAGGCTTGGGCTGGGCTGCACATCCTGCCTTCCCTGCCTTGCTGGGCTGAGTCTGAACAGTAGCAGTTGGAAGGGGACAGCTGAGCTAATACTTAAAAGGCAGAGGGGTAGGAGACTCCATGCCAGGTCTTGGAAGTATGATCTTAACCCTCTGCTTATCTCCTCCTTTCCTCCCCCACTCCCAAAGCCCCTCTTGGGCTGTGTGGAAGTGTCCCAGTTCTTGCAGCTGTGTTAATTGTAATGGGTCATTTAGTCCTGAAATCCCTGTTTAAAAGGGGCAAGTCCTTGCCTCGTGTGACAGCTGCCGCCTTGCACTTTTCCCCAGGCTGGAAATAACTGCATATGACACAGGAGCAGAGCGTGGCATGGGGGAGGGAGGAGGGTTTCTGGCTTCCTCTCAGTGCTGTAATGGCTTTGCTGTGTGACTCTTCTCCCATGTGGACCATAGCAGAGCCATGCCCCACATATTTAGCAGATCTCTCAGTTGGCAGTGCCTGGGCAATGCACTAATGGCCTGGTGCTCTCCAGACTCAGGTCGACTGGAGTCTTGCTGTGCATCTGGGAGGGACCAGAGAAGGGACAAGGGATGGTGGTGATGCAGGATGCTTATCTGGAGCATCAGGGAGCCTCTCTGGAACCAATGTGCCTGCCCATTTGGAAGGGGGAGCCTCACTGTTCTGTGCAGAGGCAGAGACAAGGAGAGGGAAGGTGGGAAGATTTCTGCTCCCTGCTCCCATCCCCTCTTCAAAATCCAAAGCTCTGAGCCCATGGAAACCTGGCCAGCTTTTCCTTCTAGCTGAAGAGCTGTCTCCTGATTGGAATGACAGCTTTGAACTGGAAGACATTATTTCATTAGCGTGCTAATCAGATACAGAGATTACCTGATTGGCTACTTAATAATTAAATGAAGTTGCCTGTAATTCTTTGAGCACACACAGAACTAATTAAATTAACCCTTCACTGCCCTGCGTGCCTGGGATGCACTTGTGTGAAATGGAGAGGGCAACTTCCCCAATGTGGGGACTGTGAGCAGAAGGGTGTGGTGGTCATGAAATATCTAGTGCTGAACTGCCAGAGTGCTCTAATCAAGAGCCTTACCAAGAGAGGAGAAGATGACACCCTGTTGTACCCTTCCAGTTTAGTTGGCATTTGGCACACCTGGTGTGTGTTCAGTGTGTCTGGCAATGCTCTATCAACAAATCTCCAAAAGGCCTAGAGAATGCACTGGGCTTATGGAAGTTGCTGCCAAGGCATGTGCTGTAAACCAGCCCGTGGTTTAGTATCACCTGGTGAAACGCTGAGTTTTAGTAAAGAGATACACTTGACAGAGATACACTTGAGGAGAAACAGTCAAGTGGAGACTAGAAGATGTTCTCCCGTCTTTTTGAAGTATTATTCTTCCCCATCCCCACAGGCACACAGCCCCAGACAAGCCAGGTTGTTTCCATGCATTTGGCAGGATTCCACTACTTAAAACTTCTTGTTGACCATCTATTTCTCTCTTCTGCTGCAGTGTCTGCTCGAGGAATTGCATGTTGCACATGCTTACAGGGGTGTATTTCCTATAGTTTGAGGAGGACACAGAAGTCATATCAGTGCCATAACTTTTATTATAGACTGGAAAAAATGTAAAAAGAGTAATGAAGTTTCCTTGTGTTTTCTAGCCCCAGTGTTCTGCCCAAGCTTTCAGCTTCTGTAATGCTAGAGCTGTGGCAGTTTGAAATTTATAGTGAAAGGCTAATTTTTATACTGTGTGAGAATATTGTTACCATGTTGAAGACACTCTGTGTTTGATCATTTCATTGCTAGGGTAAAGAGTCAGCATCTGTAATTTTTTTGTATCCATTTTTAGTACTAAGCACTGGGTTGAGGCAAAGGAAAGCTACCTTATAATAATCCAACTCTCTTCCCTTGCTGCTGCCACTGTCTCCTTCTAGACTTTGCCCATACATGTTAAAATGAAACTGTCAAATTAAGCACATTTCACTGTCATCCAAAGCTAAACTTGGCAGAGAAGAGCCCTTGGACCTTCTGGCCTAAGTTAACCACGGTTGGCTTCAGCTACCCCAGTAAGGAATTGCTGTGTTGTGCAGAACAGCTTTCCCCTTACCCCTGGCCCGTGTTACTGAATCTGTCCTCTTTTCCCCTGAAGATTGGTTGTAGCAGCAGTGCCCTTGGAGTCAGCAGAGGGATAAATATCTTGAGCCACTGCTTTGTCTTTAAAATCTGGCTTTCACATGACAGGCAGCCCGAAATGCCTTCAAAAACAGGTCAGGAGACTGAAGAAAACAGGGAGGATGGGAAACAAAAGGGCAGCTTTCAGGGTAATTAGATGGTTTCAGTGCTCCCTCTGGCAGGGAGCATTCGCTGGTGAGACATGACCCCCTGTGCTGACTCTTTACCTACGGATGTGGGTATGCTGACAGGGTTTGAAGGAAGAGCAGAGGGAAGAGCCAGTGAGCCTTGGGATCATGTGTCCCTATTGATCCCTCCAAGATTTAGCATCTCCACTTCCAAGGGAAGCCATCACACCTGCTCTCCCCACAAGCCGACCTTTGTTGTCCTTTCTGCACACCCCCAAGCCATCCTGCAGCAGAGCCATCCAGAGGGACGTCTCTGGGAAGGTGCTTCCTCCTATTTTGTGAGCCAGTGGGCAGGCACAGGGCTTAAAAGTGTGGGTTTGGGGAAGGCAGGGAAAGTGTGTACAGCACACACAAGTTCAAGCTGGAGCCCAGCTGCAGAGGCCAGTTAGGTATTAGTATTATTAATATTTGATGGTGTCCTGTTGTAAAAGGACAATAAGTAAAGCTAGCAGGTCTGTCAGGCCTGTTGCTGCAGTAAAAATTCAGAGATTTCTGAAACAAAGGATGTTCCAGCGTGTAGTGGAAGTAGCCATTTGAATGCATCTGACCGTAAAGATGCTGCCTGCCAGCAATTTTGATATCGGAGCTTGTGGGACTCACTCCTATGGGTAAAATCAGGCTCTGTCAGACAGAACCTGAATGCTGGAGGTTGGGTTTGGGGATGGAGTTCAGGGAGGCTTTTTACCTCTTGTGTCTTCCTCTTTGTTTTTGTTTATGGGTTTACAAAGTCAGATTAGCATTTCAATGTTGGAGGCGAAAGCCCTTGGGCTGTGGTGGAAGGTGGCCTGATTTAGCCGGTTTGGGATTACTGCTCCTTTCCCAGCAGCCATCCTTCCCTTCCCTTCCCTTCCCTTCCCTTCCCTTCCCTTCCCTTCCCTTCCCTTCCCTTCCCTTCCCTTCCCTTCCCTTCCCTTCCCTTCCCTTCCCTTCCCTTCCC
>NW_020884873.1:5059634-5170921 GCF_003945725.1 Corapipo altera | reverse complement strand
CCTTCCCTTCCCAAACCTTCCCTTCCCAAACCTTCCCTTCCCTTCTCTGGTGAGGAGCAAAGCCTTGGGCTTTTCCCTGTTGGGAATGCACCCAAGCTGCAGCTACCCCTCCAGCGAGTCTGAAGGTAGATGGGCAGTGTCACAGAGAAGGGTAATTAGCCTTCTTTTCAGGCAAGGATACCTTTCTTACGGTTTTAAATGGTAGCACAAGTTCTGGGGCAATAAAAATAAAACAACCTCAAACACCTCTCAGTCCAGAAGCTGTCCGCTTTTCCTGGTTGTAGCTGCTGACCTAATAGGTGTTGCCTGTCAACAGACTTGGCTTTTCTTTAGTTGTGGGAATCTCACATCCACGGTTCTGTTACTTTTAAGAAGGCAATGTACTGAAGGAAAGAGAAGTCCATGCCCCTTTCCCCACCCTGTCAGGCATAACGCTGTATTCAGTCACAGCAGTGTAGTTTTAGGGCAAGTCCAGTGGGTTGAAGTCAGTGTGCTCCAGACTTATGCTGCAATTGCACTAAGCAGTGTCTCATCTGAAACCAAAGTTTTCTCTTTGGGCTATTCTGTGTTTGTTCACCAGACCTGACTGCTGCTCCATGCAGTATCCAATCCATATTCTGAATATGGAATGCTATAGGAACAGGCTTACATGCTCCTGTAATGCAAGACTCTTTGTATGCATTACAAGACTCATGCACGCAAACTTACATTCACACAAGAAGCTTAAAGAGGAGGTAACTTAAACATAAGAACTTATTTGTGTTTATTGCTCCTTTATTCTGAAGAAAAGGTGAAGTTTTTCTTATAAATATTCCCCCAGTTAGTTTAAATTGCTAAAAAATGGCTTTTCACTGCCAGTTCAAAGAGGGCACTGTATTCTTTGTTGGAAGACTCTAAAAAATCTTCTCAGCTTGTAGCTATTAACAAAAACTGTTTTGAGTCTGAGTAAAAAAATATTTCTATAGATTAGTTTCATCTTCTCGGCTGTCTCAAGTCAAGTTCTGATTTTTTTTTTATTCTGATATAATATTTTTTAACTGGTAGTACTTTGTGCTGCCACTCTCATGCTAGGACACTGTGTGCACACCTTCATTCCTCCCTCCCCTTCACATTACTGTTTGTCCGCTGTCTGGGAGAGGAGTCGTTCAGGGTGCCAATATGTTAAGCTGTTGAGAGAACGGGGAGAGATGAGATGAAGGTATTGTTATGCTGGAAGGTGTTAATTGGTGCTATCAACCACTTGTTTGATTTCTAGACAATTACAGCAGTCCTTGAAGTTGTGTCTGAGCCAAACAAATGGCAGGAGCTCTGCAAGTTCCCCATCTTCTCTTTTTTTCGAGTGCTATTTCCCCATCGCCACTCAGATTAGCAGGGCTATCTATACACAGGTGAGCTGAGAGGATGTGCCTGGATCTTGAGGAGTTAGCTGGGTGTACTGCAGAACAAAAGTTATCACATTGCATGTGAGCCCTGGCCCAGCCTGGTTTGGCAGAGGCAGGGTATGGGCAGGAGATGCTGAACTGTGTGGTTCTGGGTTCCTTAGAAGCAGAGGAACTAATGTACTTGGGTGACGTTTTCTTCTGTGATGTTTCCTGTTTAAGAGGCAGATGCTTGATATTATCTAGGGCAGTCCTCTTGTAGGACAATACCCAGATGCCAAATAGATCCCCTTATTTGTAGGCTGGGATTTCTGCCCAGAGAGAGGCCAAGTGAGAGTCTCCATTCCTCCCCCTGAAGGAGGGACAAGTTTCTGACCTGTGGCACTAGAAGAGTGGCTTGCTCCTCTACAACCAAAGAGGAGGAATCCTCTCCACTACTGCCCTTTCTTCTATAACTGGGAAGTAAGGAACCATCCTCATTTTCCTGATTTATTTTTCTACTTTTTTTTTCTGGATGCAATAAGAATTGGGATGGGGAGTAGCACCTGCTGCAGCCTGGATTCATGGTGGGTGGAGTATTGCCACATTGCTGTCCTACCCGGTGTCATGGGTTTGCTTGCTTCTTTTCCTGAATGTTCATGCTGTGCACCTGGTTTTGTGCTATGGCTTATGTGGAAAACAGAGTGAGAGAAGGCACCTGAACAGAGAGAAGTGTTACTAAATGGAGGCTGAGACCTTGAAGGCGTTAATGACCTGTGGAGACCATTATGAGAGGAAAGTCAGTCAAGACTTGATTTCAGAAAAGACTGATAAGGAAAGCCCAATATAGAATTACAAAAATATGTAGTCAGAATGAACCTCTGTTAAGTCTCTAGTCCAACCTCTTGGTTGGATTCAGGCTGTTACCAACAGTAGGTCAGGTTAACCATGGTCTGAAGAATGCATAATGCTTTTCTCTATTCTTTTCCGTTTTCACATCCCCCCCCCAAACAGAGCAGAATTGTCAGAAGAGTTGTTTTAGGAGAATGTTTAACAATGCGTGGTCTAGAACTGTTGCCTGAAATTAAGCTTGGGCAAAAGGGGAGCTGTTAGTTCTGAGGCAGGGATACACCTTTTGCTGGTGTTTTTTTGAAACTCCCTTCAAACTGTGACTTGGAGCCTTTTTTTCATTCTGTAAGGGAATAGCTTGAGGGATGATTGTTGCTTGTGCACTCGTACCATCCTTCAGGAGTCATTATGCAGGCACTCCAAATGGGACCTGTGTGTAAGCACCATACAAAATAGCAGCTGTTGCCTTGAGAGAAATGCCTTAGGCCAGACAGGAAGATTATTATTTGTTTTATTATTGAGAACAGATAGCCAAGAGTTCTGGCCTTTAGTCTTTTAATACATTGCTTGTTTGATCCACTCCTACATGCTTAAAATCTGTATGACTATCTGGTCTCTGCATCCCTATCAGCACATTCTCAGGTGTGTCAGTGCATCTCTTTCTGGTGCTAAACTGAAGCAGGTCAGGCAGCTGATCTGCACAGTGGATTAAAAAAAATACAAAACACCTCAACTCCCATTCCCTCCAGTTATTTTTTGCCTGGATTAGTTTTATGGGCTGGCTCAGAGGGTGGCCTGGCAAGTACTTGTGCCAACCATACTGTGGTATTGAGTTGGAATAAGTGGTGAGAATGAGCAAAGGGGCAAGAATAATCTAGTGTTCAAAGTGGACTGTCATGTCAGACTGATCATGCAGGGGTTTATCACTGTCAGTGGAAAGAAATTGAACTTTGAGAGATGAGAGGAGTCTATTTTAGAATGACATGAATCACTCTGAAGGTGTTTCCCTCTTTTCTCCATGGATGATGAAGAGGAACTGAGTACACAAGCTCAGACAAGATATCAGACTTAAACCTCACTTTGTGACTCTTATATTTTAATAATGAAAATATTGGCATGCCTGATTATTGTTCATAGTGCTTCACCTTCAGTGCTGTTATAAATATAGAAAATGTCACCAGCTAGAAGCAGAATCTCAAACCTCCTAACAGGGCAGCTGTGAGCAATAGCAATACCATGAAAAACCAGCTTCTCACCATCGTGTAACTGGTTGAAGAGATAACTATTAGCTGTGAGGGGAAAAAAGCCCACTTTTATCTGCTGCCCATTACCTTACCTTTGGGTAAGGCTGCCCACAAAATGGGGATGATCCTGCACACTTTTCAGAGTTTCTGCCTGCAGTGATGGCTTCAAAGACCAATATTGTCTGCTTGCCTGCTAATGGAATTTGTGCTTGAGCTCAAGTGGTAGCAATGGTAGAGGAGGTGGCTGCTTCAAACCACTGCTGTGTCATGATAGTGAGGAGTTTATTATACATTATTATTGGGGGGGAGGTGTTGAAACTGATGCTAAATGATTACAAATTCAGTTACTTGACAGGAAACTATAGACTTACAGTTGTCTCTGCAACATTTAATTCGGCACCTTGTACCTGTAGATTGGTTTTAATTACAGGGTCATATGCTTTTTCCATGGGCTTGCTCTGTAGAACAGATGGTGCTGAGGGCATAAACCAAGGCTGTGCACTGAATGAAGCTGTTGGCTGTGTGGTTCTCACCTCATTTGCTAAAAAAGTTTGAAGGTGGGCAGGATATGAGAGGTGAAGACTGTCATAGGAAAAGAAAGGATGTCTGTTGGTTATGTGAGGGTGTAGTACTGTATCTAGCCAGTGGCAAGGCAGATGTGAGGTCCGTGGCTCTCCCCTCTTCTGCCCTAAGAGATCACAGCTCCTTTTCACCCACCAGTTCAACTTTGTGGGGCGGTGCTTATGAAGGGAAGAGGTGGAATGATCCAGGTTTCAGAAGCTAAATTTTAGAGGGTTTGTGTTTGTTTGTTTTTTTTAAATCTAAAATTGTTTTGGTTGTTTGGTTTACAACGGAGCCCTAAAATGAGTGGAAGAGGAGTAAGAATAGAGAAATAACAATGGGTTTTGCCAACAGAAACATGCTGATGTCAAGTTGCATGTTCAGTCTCAGCACTCACCTTTGTTGCAGAGACTCATGGCTTCCGGGTGAGTTGCTTATGCCTCATTTCTCACAAGAAA
The DNA here is from genome assembly GCF_003945725.1 of Corapipo altera. Lineage (NCBI taxonomy): Eukaryota > Metazoa > Chordata > Aves > Passeriformes > Pipridae > Corapipo > Corapipo altera. The sequence continues at coordinate 5,166,451 of NW_020884873.1, read as the reverse complement.
CCTTCATTTACCTGGCTGGGTGGCAGTGCTCTCTTCCAGAGCAGCTCAGGACATGTGCCTGTCCTCAGCTGTGGCAACACAATGATTCACAAACTATGGGGAGCTGGAAAAGAGCATAATGAAGCCAAGGGAGACTGGCATGAGGTCCTAGATGACATCACAGACAGGCCCCACAAATTACTGCATTGGCTGAAGCACAGAAGGCAAAGGCTCCTTCACCCATTATTTGTGCTCCAGAGGTCTGGCTTGGGCCCTGGCTCTTTCCATGTGTCTTCATTCCCAGCAGTTGGACATCCAGATGATCCAGATAAGGGTGTGTTTTTCATTTGCTGTATTAGCCAGCTGAGGAACAGCCATGGGTGCCGGCCAGTACAGAGCCAAAATAGGGTGGTGTGTTAAAAATGTCAGGGCTGAGTTTATGCTCAGTCCTGCTTTGTGGCATTTCTGGTTCAAACTGAAGCTGTCTTAACTGTATTGCTGAACTTCAGCCTTAGAAAGTGATGAAATGGAAATTGGTAATGGTGCTGCAGGGAAGAGCCAGCCACTGCCACAAATGCCCTCGATGGCTTTGGTCAAGGCACCTTGCTCTCCGTTGCTTTCCCTGCCTCTGGGGTGTGTTGCTACCTACCCACCTTCTTGCAGCCCTGGGAAAAATAGCAATTAAATCTCTGTTGTGTTTTAAATGCTACCATAAAAATGCCAAGGATGAGGCTTGTGGGATTGTTTTTGGGAGTGGGGGGAACAATCTCAAATAGAGGTGCAGCAACCAGATGCTTACATGGAGTGGCAACTTTTGCTAGTGTTGGTCAATTTTTTCCCCACCAATTTCTCATTTGTCAAGTCAGATTTAAAATCATTAATTTGTAAATAGATTGAGAAAAGAGTTAATGCTTATTGGATTGAGATGCTACGTGGAGGCCACCACAGAAAAAAGTCTGTGAAGCGATTAATAGCTTATTTGGTGGCCAGACTTGGAAGCAAAGTAGCAAATTAGACACAGGGATTCATAAAAAATAAGAAGGATAAAAATCAATATTGAACAGCTGTCTTTACTTCCTAGTCTCACACTCTCTTGTACTGAATGAAGTGTAATGGAGATGTATGTGATTACTCATTTTATAACTGTTATAAAGGGTTTGAGTAATGGGATAGATCTCAGTTTGGTTTTACAATCCTAAATGTGACATTTCTCTCTTCACATGCTGTCACCTGAACCGTCATGAAGAGTCAACTGTCTGCATGGATTATGTGAAAGAAATAGTTACAAGGGAGGCTGTACAGCAGTGTAAAATCTGAAATACACCAGTTAACAACGAGCGAAGAGGGAAGTAAGGGTTTGGGTGTCCTCTTTCGGGTGAGGACAGGAGGGAACAGGGGGAAAAATGAACTTTAAGGCTACTGGAATCGAAGGAAATGAGAGTGGAGGGAATTGCCTGGATCAGCAATATGCAGAGTGCCATACTGGTTGTTGGTTTGAAGTGTTCTGGTATCAAATGGCTTTCTGACTGTGTGATTACTAGCAGACTCAAAATTGTAGGATATGCAGCTCTGACTCAGAAGACAGATGATTTTTCTGATAAGACATCTGTAAGACCTTTTTCTTTTTAATGACGTAACTATTGTAGTCTCATCCGTGGTTGCAAAAATGCAAATTTCTGTATGTCTGATGAGGTTGCCTGTATGGAGTGGATGTTGTCAACAAGCTGGCTGGTACTGCTGCTGCTCCAGTCTCTTCTGGGATAATAGAATCTGGGAACAATTAAGAGGCAGTGTAATCAGTTCCTGGGGGCAGAAGCGTACCCTCTTGCTTTTCAGCATTCCCTTGGCTGACTCATGAACTCTGTTGATTGACTTGGGAAGCAAATGAATCCAGCTCTCCTCCGCAAGGAAGAGTTATGGAGGCAAGGTGGTGAGAGGAATACATCAGATCTCAGGCAGCTCCTGCCCTCTGTCCTGTGAAATGTGTGGAATTTACAATGGCTACTTAGCTGCTAAGCAAGTAGGATTTTTATTTTTCCCTTAAACTCTGTCCATCCTTTAAACTAAGAAATACAACCAGCTATAGCTAGGAAATGCTCATGCATAAGCACAGAGGACAGTCTTGGCAGCTTGCTGGAAAACAAACTGTAACTAACTGTAGTTGTCTAAAAATGTATCCAGCCTTGCAAGCACTTTGTATGAGCTTTGGTGATCGAAGGAAGTGGTGTGTTTGGACTCACGTCTCCTTGGGCTATCCTCTGTTATTCAGCTATTCCCAAGCAGGTTAGTAAGAACTTTGCTTTGGGGTGCAGGTAGACATCCCTACTTTAATGCACTCTGTATTTCCATGTTTCCTTCCACCCATGAATCCTAAGGGTGCTAGTGGCTGGTTAATGAGTGCAGGCAGGCAGGATCCCCAGAGCCAGGCAGCGTCCTGGTCTCACAGGCGAGGCACAGAGTACTGCAGAGGGGTGAGGTGACGTGCCCCAAGCTTGCTGCACGAGTGTGGGCAGTCTGCAATATAGACCAGATCATCTGTCCTCCAGTCCTACATGTGGGAAACACAAGAGCCCTTAAAGCATGAGAATGTTCAAGACATTTCTTTTTTCTTTAGCGTTACTTAGTTCTTTTGCCAAACAGTCTCTTCTTTTTTTTTTTTCTTTTATTTTAAATACTCTGTTTTGATGGCAGTATGCTCTAGGTAGTTGCTCATCTCCCAGGCACATGGAGCAGGGATAAAAGCTTGCAGTACACCAAAGTGCTTCCAAGGAAGAGATGGGCTGCACGAGCAGGACTTGTCCCTAACCAGATTTGGTTTCTGGTATCTTACGTTCAAGAATGAGAAAAAGGCCAGTGGTAAAAAAACAAAACAAAACAAACCAACTTCCAGAGGCTGAGCGTGCTGGTGACAGGAGAAGCTGCTGAGGGAAGGGAGAAGAGACCAGCACATGGAAAATAAGCTCCTGCTCCCTCAAAAACATGCATGCAGAATGATAGCGGGGTGGGTGTGGGGGCGTGTAAGCAAGTAACATCCCAGAAGCTGGAAGAATAAAATGAAAAGGCAGCAGGATCAGCCCGCAGATGAAAGGCAGCCCCTTTAACATTTGCTCCCGGACTCCGGCAACTCTCAGCAGTTGGCTGGAGACTAAGCTGGACGGTCCTGTGGAGCTCCAACAAAGGGACGAAACAAACCCCCGTCCCCCGGGGCCCCCCTCCCCGACAACGCGTGAAACAACTTGATAAATGATTGCTCTGTCAGGGGACGAGGGGATGGAGACGTCTGGGAGCACAGGGGGAATGTATCTAATTCAGGCGTGAGGGGAGCTCGGGGTGGGAGAGGGGAGCAGGCCGAGGGGCGGTGGGATGGGGCAGCAAAATTAGTAAGTGTGGGGTAGTGGGAAGGGGTGAGTGGCTCTCTGGAGAGGTTTCTGGGGAGCAGGCTGTCAGAGCTTGAGGGGCTCCGGTGAGCTCCCCCTGCCCCCGGCTGTGCTTTGCCTCCAGCCCCCATGCTCCCATTACCTCATTTACAGGGGATGGCAGGAAATACAAACCTCCCCCCGCCACTCCCAGCCCAGTCCAGTCCGGGCTGCTGATAGCATTGAAAGCTGCAGAAACAGGAGCCCATGCCCTGGCTCTATTCAAGGGAACATTAATTACCCTAAAACAAAAACAAGAGGAGTTCACAGCTGGGGCCCAACACTTCAGATTCCCCCTCCCTTCATCCCTCCCTCCCTCCTTCCCTGCTGCTCCTCCAGAGTATGTGCAGGCCAGCTATTTATACAGTCTGCCTTCCTAAATGGCTGATGCTGGGCCCAGAGCACCCTCGGTGCCCAACGCTCTGCCAGCGGGGTTTGCAGGGACAGCGCAGGCATCTTGCAGGCGGAGACGATCCAAGGGCTGGATCCATGCTGCGAGAGAAGCAGCATGCCACCAACACCAAACCAAAAAAAGACTGTGGAGTTTGTGAAAAGCCCTGGCAGCTGGAATAACGAGCGGTCCTGCACAGTCTGGAGGGCTGCTGACAGAAACCCGGACTTGGGCGGCTTATCTTGGCAAGGATGGGAGGGAGCATTGGGGAAACTTCAGTGAGTTCTGCTGGAAGAAAATAGGAATTTGGTGGTGGCGTCTTTTTCTTCCTCCCCCTCTGGGAATGGAGCAGAGAACTTAATTTAGAGCCCTCTCGAGCTGCTGGTTAATAGACGCTTGATCCAGGAGGCAGCTGCTGCCACTACTTACAAGGTGACCCAGAGCCCTGTTCCAGCGTGTCCCAGGCCACTGTGTCATGAGCACCAGTTGCCAGGAATAGAGAGTGCGGCAACGTGTATAAATAAATAAAATGGGGTTTGACTGCGCTTCTGTGTTCGGCTGATACAGAGGAAGGACCTGGCTCCAGGAGAACTAAATGCTGAGTTTTGTTATTGTATTGGTTGCTGTCACCCATCCAAAAAGAAGTCAGCCCCAAGCCTCACTCTTGGGGCACATCGGCAATAAATACTAACAAAAACAGGTAAAACGTGAGGAGGAGTGTTCTGAAACATGTGGAGGGCCAGCTGTCAGCTTTAAGTGTGTCTTCACAGGAGAATTTGATCTCCCCTGGATATTGCCCTTCCCCTTCTCCTCTGTGCCCCTGCCCCAAGGTCTGTGATGAACTTAGCAAGTGCTTTGGCACAGGTAAGGTGCCTGCTGTGGTTGCATTTGTTTGGGCTGCTAACCCTCTGACTGTGCATGACAGAGTAGAACACCTGAGTGCTCAAAGCCCTCTAGGACCTCCCTGAATTCATCTTTTGTCTTCAGAAAATTAACAAATCACCCCGCGGTTTGTCAGAAAGTAATTTTGCAACAGCTACAGTTATGGTGAGAGCTGTGAGAGGTACCTCCCTGGCAGTGCTGGTGTGAGCAGTCCCTGCAAGACCACTTGCACTCATTTTGGGTTAAGTGAAATGATGTTCAGCTCCGTTAAGCAGACCTATTTATAATGTAGAGTGGCCTGGTTCAAGCACTTCTGGAGATTAGGAGGACAGGAGATAGGGAATTAGTCAACCCTGTTAATGCTTTACCTAGCAATGAGGAGGAACTGTGGATGGCCGTGCCTGCTCTTCTCTTGGTCATGCAGAGGCCCTCAGTGTTTTGGTTTGTTACAGGGATAGCTGTCAGCCCTGGTAACTCCCTTGGACTTCACTTTTGGAAAGCAGCAGGCACGTTTTGCCAAAGTTGTCCTCTGTTAGAAAAACCCAACATATAGAAAGACTTTTTGGGCTATTTGGATTATGGAGAAAGGAGGTGAGACTAGAAAGAGGTTTCATAGAATATTATCTCTACACTCTTTCTGTACTTCAGTCTATCTCCTGTGGACCTGAAACAGTGGGAATAAATAGCCACTAAACACACAAAAAATGGTAGTATAAGCAAGGCAAAGAATGTGTGATCATTTGCACCAAGTTGCAGCACTTGAAGTTATTAAAGTGTAACACAGGATACTTTTTAAAATGCAAGACCCTTTCTTGCAGTCTAACAGGGAACAAATCCTGTCTTGTAACAGTGGATTTTTGCAAGTGCGTGTAGACAACCCATTTGTTGTGAGCTTACTGCAAGTTCCCAACTCATTTAGGACCATCATCCACCGTCATCATGTAGCACTCCACCTTTTTCACCATCAGCCTTGTCTAGTACTTCTGCAGAAGGCCAGGGAGGGCAAATGAATACAGTGGTTTCTTTTAAAGCTCCTGCAAAACATTACCAGAGCTTGTAGTCTTACATAGTGATAGCTGGTTGGTGGTTTTGGGGGAGTTTTTTGGTGTTTTCGTTTTTTTAAGGAAGTAATTTCCTTCACAAAAGGGAAGTATTTTTTCATGCAAGACATAATTAAACTGGAATTCATTGCCACAGGATGTTGTGGATGCCAGAAGTCGAGATAGGTTCAAAAAGCAATTAAACAAATTCATGGAAGCGAAGTTCATCCAGGGCAATTAAGCACAAAGATACAATCTCTGGCACAGGAAGTCTTAAGCCACAGCTTGCTGGAAGCTGGTAGGGGGGAACCTTATGCTGTGCTTGCGCCATTCTTACGCACCCGCCAAGGATTTGCCGCTAGTCTTTGCTGCTGGTCTCTGTCTGGGGCAGGATATTGGGCTCCATGGGCCTTGGGCCCGACCCGGTCTGGCGGATATATTCATCTGCTGTGCTTTAGCCAAGATGTGAGGCATCCCACTTTTGCTAAGGAAATGCTAACAGCATGTAGAGGTGTGTGTGATCCTTTGGAGTCCCTTTTCTGTGTCTCCTTTTTTTTTTTTTTTTCCCTCCTTTTTGCAAGCAGAAAGCAGAATCAAGACCAGGTCTTCTGGTGGCACAGAGAGCTGGGCTCACAAGGGAGGGAGAGGGGCAGCGGGCAAGGAAATGAAACCAGGCTGCTCAACCACTGTCCTGCTGGCACATGACGTTGTCCGCAGAGCTCACGGTGTGGTGTTTGTGGATGAGCTCCAGACACTTCATGTGCTTCCAGAAAATTTGTCTGTGTGAGTCCTGTCTTCCAGTAACCTGCCCTCATCAGCCAACTGCTTTATCTGGTAAGCCCAAAACACAGTGCCTTTGAAAATGGACTTAAAATGAGACTGCATGCTGATTAATAGCATGTAGATACACAGAGAAATTCTTCAGATGGAAGATAACTTGACTTTTAGCCTTTTCTTTAGTTTTATGCTTCCTGAAGTTTCCTTTGTTTTAGAAATTTAAGTGAAGCACTGTTAATATGATGTTGTATTAAGTGCTGTCATTCAAGGGTGGTAACACATGATTGTAAGTTAGTTATTAGAAAACACCTGATTTATCTCAATTGTGCCTCTTAATTTGTATTGAGAACTGTAAAAACAATAATCAAAACCGCTCAGGTCCTCCCCCCCCTACCCTGGGCAAGCCTGTAACTAAACTGCTCTGTAAGAGGACATGTATCAGGGTGCCACAGGAAGCAGAAATAATTTCTGTCTCAAATTCACTGACGATTCGGAGAAAGAAATAGGCACTATATTAATTCATTAATGTAAAAAATACTAATGAAGTACTACTCAAAAGTAGTACTAGAGAGCAATTAAAAGTATGAATAAAGGAATTCACTTTGGAAGGTTTACACTGTCATGTCTGGACATAAATAATCTAAACCAGAGCTAGTTGGTGGGAACATGCTGGATGTGAGAACAAGTGTGCCATGTCTTGTCACTTTTAGCCAAAATCAGTATTTCTTATTTTACCTGAACCTTCAGTTCTTGAAGATACTTTTGAGAACATGATCCAAGTATATTCCCAGTTCAGGGAACCAAATTGCACCAAATTTATTATCCTTTTAAAAGCACTGTGAATCCAGTGGGTCCTGTTTGTTGTGGGCTGGACACCATGTTCTGTTGTTTTAGAGAGTAAGGCAGACCATTAGATCAAGAGAGGTTGCAAGAGTGTGATGTTTTCTTCTTAAATGTGATGTTTTCTTCTTAAATGTCGCCCCTTTTGTGTAACCTTGTTTCTGAATGGCTTAATAGGAGAAAGATTTTAAAAATTGTAGTGAAGTGACAGAGTATCAACCAGAATAACAGCGTGAGAACGATCCTACTGTAAAGAAAGATTGAAAGGCCCAAATATATTGGATGCTTACCTGTATCTATAGGACAGAGACAGCACGAGAGCAAGGAAATTGGATGATTGAAATAATAGAAGAAAGGAGAAGAAAATTGATTTAAGCACAAAGAAGGGTTCCTAGGCAGGAATAGGAAGCTCTGCTTTTGAAACACTTGCACTAGACAAATACATTGTGTCTGGCAGGGAATATCCTCCCAATAGTTGAGGGTTGGGAATAGAGTTTGGTATGCCTTTTGTGTCTCTGAATTTTATCCTCAATAAAGTGGATTGAAAAACAGGGGATGATTAGTATCATGAATCAGTAGTGGGTTCATCTCAGTAACCAATATTGGGATTATGTGACAAATTAGGAGAGTGGGGACACTTCAGATGTGTATTCTTTTGGCACATTTGGGCTAAGTATTGAATAACTGACTGAGGATTTACTGGAAAGTATAAAAAGTAATTAGATGGCAAATATACAGTGATTTTGCTGTGCAAATCAGTGGCTCTGGAGATTAGCCAGCTGTGGTCCTTGGGCAGCTTTTGATGGAGATGTTTTCCCTCACCAGTAGGGAGAAAAGGTTGACATCTCATTAAACGCTGTTGTTTTTCTCCAGTGGTGGATGGCCATCAGGTTGGTAATCTCACACACACCTTTCTCTTTGCCTACAGTGTCATGATGTGGGCCGTGTTATGTGACCTCCAGGGCAGATGTGCAGCCCTTCTCCCCTTCGGCATCGCAACAACGCCCACTCCGGGTTTTGTCTGTGCACTTTACAGTTCAGCAATGGCTATTCCACTTTTATATCCTCACTCTAATCTGAACGGATAGGAAGGTGTTGGCAAGACTTGCAAATAAAAGTCTAATTGGTTTAGATGGAAGAGTTGGTGATAGTAACTGTAGAGCTGATATTGCCTCCTGCTACTTTGCAGAGAAAACGGAATGTTGTAAAGTTGAAAAGCTCTGTTTCTCAGCATTTTTTCTGCTATTCCTGTAGTGACTTAAAGCATCTTTTCCTTGAATGCAACTCACACAATGAGGTTAAAATCATGTCTTCCCTGTTTCCTTCCTCTTTCATTTTGAGCTACTTTAACGTACAAACCATCCGTCTTTTCACACTTAACCCTCTGAACAGGTTCTGGATGAGGCCACTGGCCCAGCTTCTTCTCGTTTCTTGCCTAAAGTTGTGCCTAATATTAGATGCCTTGGAAGAAAGTAAAATCCTGCAAAGACAAGTGGGAAGACTGCAGAATTCTTTTGACTCCAACTGCTGACACTGTTGATGTTTTGTGGTTTTTAATCTTATTAGGACTATTACTTCAATGAATACCTTGCAGAGAAAAGATCTGTGGGTTGGTTTTGTCAGTATGGGTGCAGCAGTATTTTCTTTCATCACTTCTAAATCTATTGTCTTTTATTTAGTTGGACAACTCCTTGCTCCTGCCTTATTGTGAGAAAAAGAGGGTCGGAATGGAGAATAAGTGCATCCAGATGGCTTTCTCTGCCTGTTTTATGTTATGATATGCTTGGATTGTTTCACCTCTTACTTATTACCCCTTGAACATAGCCCAGAAATTTGAAAATCATTAGAGTTCCTATTCAGCAAACTTTTTAATGGACTGTAGGCCATTCAAAGTCATGCTAACAAGGGTTCAATGAGTCTGAGTTTTGTAATGTGTGCATTTTGTAACTGAGTTCTTAGATGGGCATCTTTCTGGAGCTGTAAGTTTACATTAGTTCTTTCTGGACTTTTAAGTGTCTGATGTTTTGTTTTGTTACAAAGGCAAATGGATTGAACACAATGTTCGAGACAGAAATCGTGTTTTCCATGTTATTCTTTATCTCTCTCTAACACAAAGCTCCACATCTGGTTTGTGGTTTTGACTATGACTGGAAACTAAGCAGATGTTTTCCGTGCGCTGTTCAGGAGGGCACTTAGATCTTTCTCTGAATGGTTACAATTAATATGGAACCCATCCATGTCTACAATTAGTTCAAACTCTCCTTGCCAATTTGCATATCCTTGCACTTGTGTGCACTCACATTTATTTGCTGTAACTTGAGTGGGTCCTTCAGATTTAGTTCTTGCTGGTTTTAACTAACCTATAGAGCAATATCATCAACAGTTTTTTTCCCCTGTTTCACATTGTATATGCCCCTTTCCAGATCATTTAATATATTAAATGTTGATCATAGTATCCACCCCTGGGACTTCCCCCATTAACCTTCCTGAAAACTGGCCATTTATCCATGCTGTTCGTTTTTTCTAAATTAGCTTTAATCTATTGACAGATGTTTACCTCTCACCCCATGACTAGTTTCCCTAATAGGCTGCAGTGATTAATATTACCAAAGGCTGTTTGAAAATTCAAATTAATTACAACTACCAATTTTTCCTTAACCACTGTCTTGACGCTCCTTATAGAAAATATGGAGGTGCCCGTTTCTCTTATGGAAATACCATGCTAATCTGTGCCTGCTGCCTGGCATTAATCTAAATTTCATAACTGCCCAGTTGAGCCATTTTAGCAGGCACTAAACTAAGGTTTACAAGTGTCTGTAATTCCCAAGTTCACCGTTGCTTTTTATACACGAACCCGTGGTATCACCTGCCCTGCAGCTTTGCCACTTCCTATTTAATTTTAATGATCAAGCTGCCAGCAGAACACGGAATACGCTGCTCAGCTCTTAACGTTGTTTGAAACCCGGGCGAGTGCTACCTGGGCCAGTTTGTTTCCAATTTAAATTAATTTTATGTGACTCCAGGCATCAGTGGCAGGCTGCCCTGGGTTTTTACAGCGCCTGCTCTTGAACTGCTCGTTACCGGCGCCCGTCAAGGGCCCCTGCAGGGTTCTGCTCTCTGCAGCTCCCATACCCTCCTGTACTCCTGTTTGGTGTAGCCAGCACAGCCTCTCCTTCTGGAGACAGGCTTTGAAAAGGTCCTCCAGCTATCTTGACAACCCCTTACCCTCAAACTTCTGGGACGCTTAACCATGTTCGTTAAAACTGGAATTTTTAGCTTTTCAATTTCAAACAAGCAATAGGACATCATTTAAATATGGTTTTAATGCTTTTTGCCTTTCGTGTTAGTTAAAGTTGGATTATCTCTGGATCTTGCTATGATCTGGAGATTTACAGCCAGCCGAATTCAGTCTTTACATTCAAGTAATTCTTTTCTTCTGTACACGTTTGAGCAATTTATGGCTTTAACGTACATCTGCATGAATTTGTTTTAATGTTTTAAGTTACAAAATCATAATTGTTTCTTCCTGTTTACAGACTAAACTGTTTGCTTATGACCTGTGTTAAAATGCTTTTGGTTAAAACATTGAATTAAAAAAAGCACTAAAACTTTTTAATTAGTTTGATGATGAAGTTTAGTATTGAATTGTGTTAAATGAGGTGCTTTGCACCTAAAACTGGAGTTAGCCAATTGTTCCAGGTGGTTTCTGATCTCTGGGTCCTCTGTGGCTCTATGAAGCCAACATTTCAGCATAAAGGTTTTTATTCAGAAACTGGCAAAAGAAAGTAAGTTTTTGGCTTGCAGCTCAGTGCTCCCCTGAGCACTAAGGTTTGTGCTCAGGTTGTAGGTGGATGCTTGGCAGCAGATGTGTCCTCCCGTGTGCTGCATTGCCACGAGGGACTGCGAGATGGACAGAGAAAGGCTGATCCACCTGCAAAATAACCAGGCAAAGGAAACTCAGCTGGATGACCAGTTTAAGGATTAAAATGCCTAAAACCTCCCCGTAGCCTGGTCAGTGGTCATGCCCTGGGTTCTAAGAGAGCGGAAAGGGGGATACGGGTAGATGAGATGGGCACCAGCCTGGCAGTGTTGCTATAAAGTTACCCGTGAAATTTCATCCGGGATGAAGGGAATAAACAGAAACGAAGCGCGTACTCCTCGTCGCTCGCAGATGGGCTCCACACATGTCAAGGCTCAATTTATCCTATCAGTAAGGTCTATTCTGGGCTCTTCTGTGTTTTCTGCCAGTTCAGTCTGGGAGTCGTTTTACACCTCTTGGCAAATATTTGGTTTGGGTGTTTTTAAATATAATTTAAGTGATTGATTAAAAGTCAGAGGAAGTTTCAGCACTCTTTTTGGTTAGAGTAATTTCAGATTTACCATTAGATAAGTTTTAAAGGTATTTGCGTGTCTCAAGCATTTAAGAGTATAGCTTCAGTGGATCCGAACAGCCTGTACCGCTGTTCATCTAGACCTTGTGCTGGTATTCCAAGTCAGAGCCTGTTTGTATCTCCTTTAGTGATACAGTTAATATTCAAATGATTTAAGATTTCTGTTCCTGATAGCAGAGAGGGAAAAAAATCAGGAGAAAGCATTGAAAATGTTAGGCTAAGCGTCGTTTCTTTACTTCTGAGTACTCAAGTGCATCTTGGATGTAGACTCAGTTATTGCAGGACTTGGTACATTAGAGCAAATCATCCTGTTCATCTCCCTGCCTCGTAGTGTCATGCTGATTCCTTCCTATAGTTTGCAGCATTGTTCTTCAGAGGCATTGCGAACTTTTCAGCTCCTTAAGGCGCACTTCCTGCGCCTTATATTTTGACTGGCTTTGAAACCTCTTCCCTTCACACCTTACTGGGTTTAATTTCCCTGAGCTGACCTCCTGCCATGGAATTCTTTCCCCTGTCCCTGCTGCTGTGGTTGCATCCCATCCCACGCTGCGTCTGGTCCCAGCAGCCCGTGAAACGTGGTCCTTGGCATGCGAGCGCTTGGCGTTTGCTATCCTAACTGTGCTTCTTCAGACACCACGCTGCATCTCAGATGTTTCAGGAATTCAGCCTCACAGCTTTCCTGTGCATTAAGAAAATATTTTCTCAGTGTTACAGACCAACAAAGTGAAGTGCCCAACATCATGAAGGAAGTCTGTGGCACAGCTGGGAAATGAACTCTGATCTCCCCGTGTCTGTCCAGTACCTTAATTACGAGATCATCTCCACTGCCTCATCTCACATTCATCTCTTGAAGTTGAACCGAGCGTGTCAAACTGCATTTTTCATCTCTTTTCTCTTAACTCTGTTTATAGCTTGAGGCATTGGAGGAGAGTGGAGTTTTTACATGTTGAGAGTTTTCTTCAATACTGTTCTTTTATCCCCTCTCTTTTTGCCTCCCTTCTTACATCCCAAGTCGTGTGAAATCAAGTCTCTATTCCCTTCTACATCTGAAGTGCAGTTTTCTGTATTCATGCACATACTTGCCATCAAAACTTTCATCTCTCTCCTCCGTTTAAATGCTGTAACAAGATTTTATTATTTTTTTTTAGGACCCTCTCACACTTTCGCTCCCCTATGACATTCAACTCTTGGCTACCAATGTGTTCTGCGTTTGCCATCTAAATCACGTTCTTCCCTGTTCAAATTTTACTATCCCCAGCCTGATTCAGTGTGGAATACAAACTCTTTTCTACCTTGTACACAAAAATGGATATACAGGGTTAGATCAAAGGTCCACTTAGCCCAGCATCCTGTCTCTTGTTGTAGAGTGGATACCCAGGGAAGAGCATCAGTTCGGGGCAGTCAAGCAATGATACTTCCCTAGTCTGTGCTGCCAGCCTCTGGCTCAATTGCAGCTCAGAAACTTCATTTTGTATTTAACGGCTATTGATAAATTTTTTTTTCTTCCCCCTTCTGTTAATTTGCCTTTCTTCTGTGAACCCATGTACTCTTGCCACATTCATAATATTCCAAGAGATATGGCTAAGAGACAGAATTATTTCTTCAGCAAGGAAGTGTCTCCTTTGTGGTTTTTTTATTCTGATAATTTCATTTGATGTCTGTCCATTCTTTTTTTCAGAAGGGGCTACAAGCACTCCTTCATTCTCCGTGCCTTTTCTGGTTTTGTAGTCTTTTATTGCTTTGCATGATTGTTTTTCCTGCAGAAGCTGTTTCATGCATTTTATCACTGTTGTCCTACTCCAGCTTTTCAGTTCTTCTGTGTCTTCTTTTTCTCCAAATGTGGGGTCCAGAACAGCATGTAGCGTTCAAGGTGTAGGTTCAGCCTATATTTGTGCAGAGGTTTAATGATGTTTTATGTTCCTTTCCTCAGCATGCCTACTAATATTATTTCATTTTTGACAGCTTCCACTGTATTGCTCCTACTTTCAGGGTTCTGCACACTGCTGCCCAAGCTGCATCTCTGCTGAACATTTCCCTTGCACTTTTGCTTATAATCTGGACCCTGACAGTTCTCTTGCTTCACCCAAATTTTCTTTTTCCTCTTTCTTCTCTCTTTTTATGCTTCCACTATGTCTGTAAGGGCTTTCCTCCCCCAGTGCTCCTACCCACCTTGATCTCTAAATTTCTGCTGAAGAGTCATACTACAAAGCCCTTCAAAAGCATCTAATCTTTTTTTCCTCTTATCTAGTGTACCAGCACTGTCAGGCAACTTTCTATTATGCTGGAAATAAAAAATGCCTCTAAGATGTATGCCAAGCTCACAGAATGTAAATCCACATATGTATATCCAATCCACTCTTCTTTTTTCTTCTTTTTTCTTCCTTCCTCTTCACCATCTGTCTTCTAATCTGGTTTCTGTGGGCATTAAGGTATAATTTTACACCAGTCTGGTTAATTCCAAGTTTAGTTCTAGTTTGTACTGTTCAAAAGTGTCTCATGCTAATAGAGCTTAATCTGCTTGCACCGTGCACAGCATCGCAAGGAAAGCAGCTCTGATTTTAAGAAACAGTCCAGGAAAGTCTGAGGCCTCCTCTGTTCCTGTCTGGGAGCTTTTGGATAGAAATCACTCAGATTATCTGTGTAACTTCTGCCTAATAAGCCTGATGTTCCTTCTCTGTGTTGGACCACTGATGTGCAGATGTGCAGCCTGTTTGTCTTCCAGACATGTTGGATTGTACACAGACGGGCTCTGTGATCAGGGAACACGCACGTGTGAGGTTGGAGGCATACCAAGAGCATCGTGTTTGTTGCTTGTGCTGTACACTGGGTCAGCACGTAAGCATTTGTCCAGAGCTGTCCTGGGTTAGTGGTTCTGGCTGAATCTGTAAGAGAGAGATCTGCCATCAGGTGCCTTCCTGTGCAATTCCCAGCATTGCTGTGAGCTTTAACCACCACCAAGGTCTTACGGGGCTACTCTTTTTACAGCAGTATAACCCGTATTTGGTATATCACCATTACAGATTATTTAATTACCCTGACTCCCTCTCTCTCCCCTTACAGTGTAGAGCCTCTTGCAGAAAGGGGTTGTTATGAGCTCTGAGCAGTTGAAAAGTTGGACGTTGTGTTCAGTTGCTCCCATATGGACTTTGGACCGTGATCTGAGATGTGCATATACATCATTCTGCAGATGCAGTGATGAAGCATCAGTGTCCTCCTTCCCCTGTCCTCCACAACCACAGAGTTAAGCTGCAAAGTGGTGTTGAAGGTCAGCAGCATTTCAGATCCCTCAGTTGTGGAGATGCTGAGGATGACTCTGTTCTTAAGGTTGCATCACTACGTTTACATGCAGAGATGTGATTCACAGAAAAGCCCAAATCTCTCTTCCTCTCATGTATCACTCCACATCATGTAACAGTGGGTTGGCATAAATCTGTTAGCTGAGCATTAAGTTCAATTAAACTAAATTAGAAATGGATTAATGCTGCAGTGGTCAGAGGTCTAGCCTGAGAGTTGTTGTGCTCAGTATTAGTCCCCTGCACTTGGCTTCCTGTGTGATCTTGGGCACTCACTTAGCTTATCTGTGAGAAGCCCACATACATGGCTGTTGTGAGGTTAAATGCCATAAAGATGCATCAAGTCCTCTTGTGCGTATGTTACTGGGCTTGTACAGGGTTTAAAGATAAAGTTAGCAAAGCCAGTCCCTCTTTGTCCACCCTTTCTGTGTCCCAAATAATCCCTATGGTGGAAAAAGCCCGCACTTAAAAGTTACAGATTTTACAAATATACTTGCACAGGCTGTACCTGAATAAATGTTGTCACGCTTAAATGATTAGCTGCCACTGTTGATGATGATATTGGCAGTGTGATCTGCTTCTGTAGTGAGTGTGGCTCAGAGCCATTCTGATGTTAAGAAAGGCACAGAAACAATCAGTAACCCCTGCTGCCAGGCAAAGGAAGGATGAGGGCTGGGGCAGACAAAAGCTTAATCTTTCTCTTTCTCTCTGTTTTTCTAAGAGTTTGAGCTAATCGCTGATAACCAACACTAAAACATCTGAATCATAAATCTGTTCAGCTGCTGTGTGACTCACAACAAACAGAGTATGAACTGTTTGTGCCTTAGCTATTCCCTTCCCTGCTGAGCTGTGCCTTGAGTTATCTCACATGTAACCCCTTCTCATAGTCTTTACAGGTTTAAAGCAAAATTCCCGTAACACTTTTTACATTTGAGTCATTGGAGCACTTTTTCCGTGGAAGATCCCTTTCAAGATAACTTTAGGCAGAAGATGAAATCATGGCAAGCAAGGAAGTCAAAGACCAGGGATGCAGCCTACGCACTCATCCTTCTCCCTTCTCCCCCACTCACCGCCCCAGGAGCTGGGACTCCTGCTTCCCACTATTGTGAGAATTAATCCTCTAGTGCTCCTTGCTGCTTTACCTTCCACATAGCCAATAAGCACAGAGAGACTGAAAGATTGGATCTGTGTCCGAAGGAATGAGTAGCAATGGATCAAGTTGCTCTCGCTCTTTTGCAAGTGCCATTAGGAAAATATAATCATTTGCTTTTAATTTGAAAAATAGTTAAGATGTCTCAGTTTATATGAAAGTGGGTCTCAGGATTTTTGGATTTTTTTTTCTTTGTTTTCAGATCAGTGGACAGCTAGGGAGGAGGGGGAAAGGAAATTCCTAGCTTTGGACCCCGGCTGGAAATCAATACAGAGGTAGTCCTGAATGCTGTTCCCTGATTGCTGGCTGTGGATGTGCTCCTGTGTTGACTGAGGCTGCCCACAGTAAAGACATAGGTGGACTTTTTCAACACCAGCATTTATTTTGGAGGAAAAGGAAGTGACATTCCTATGTTGTGGTTGGATAACTGTCTTCTGTGCAAGAAAGCCTGGAAGGACCAAATTTTGTAGGCTGCACAGAGAAGGATGTTATTTTTTTGTTTGCTTTTTCTTCTTCTGTTTTGACTGGGTAGAAATGGTGTGGAGGTTATTGAGTTCAAACAACTTCCTGAGATTTCTGCATGCTGGAAGGGAAGTTGGGAAACAGCCTTTGGAGTTCCTCTTGCTGAAGCTTTATTAGCAAGGCTGAGTTGCAGGAAATGTACCAGCCAGCACCACGGTGGGACTGAGTTCTCTGGGAGTAACCGGGTCAGAGTCATCCATGCTCATGGGCAAGTAGGTTTTTTGAACAGTAGCAGCATGTGAATGCATCTATTAATATGCAGGGGTGTGCAGAAAAGAGCTGTGCTCAGCCTTGAAAGATGTGAGTCTTTGAAATGTTGCAGTGCGTAGCACAAGTAAGGCTCTCCATGCTCTCTTTTAAGGAGGTTTGGAAATCATGGGGTTGTTCTATGCTCAAATGTTTGGTACTCATTTTATTTAAAAATTTGAAGGACACTACTATATGGAAACAAACATGAAGGGTATGTAACTAGGACAGTTTGGGAGGAATGGCAGGTACCTTTTGAGAGGAGACTGTAAGCCAGTATTGGTTTTCACAGTAGAGATGCTTGGGATGAATTTGTTCTTGGAAGGAAAGTAGTGATCCTTGTTCCCAGCGCTGAATTTTTTGTGTCATCTCACACTTCAGTACTTTTCTGTATTTTACATTTGAAATGCTTGATTTTTCTTTTAATTGTTGTTGTTTTGTTGTCTTGAGGTTGTTTTTAACCTTTGTGCAGTGAAATCAGATCCTGCAGAGGAAAGCTGTTCATTGAGAGGTGCCTAGCCAGCAGTGTGGCTTTTCCTAAACTTGAATTTTAATTAATTCCTCAGTTTTGCTCCTTTTGGGCTCCTCCTCTGGGCAGAAATGCCAGACAGGATGAGACATTTCCTTCACTGCTGAAAAAAATGTAGTTGGTAATGTCATCATTCAGGATTCTTGCCTGTCTGAAGTGCCCGGTGCAGGTGTCCTTGCCTGGTATCTGTGGCACCTTCTGTTTGGAGAGCTTGAGCAAGCCTGCATATGGAATAGCCAGACATCATCTTCTGCTCGGAGGGGTCTGTGAAGAGTTAAGCTGTTTTTCGGTGTCTTACAAATATTAAGCCTCATGGGAGATTTAGGTATTTGTCTCTATGTTGTGCATATTGAGAAAGAACAGAGAATAGTCAAGTGGGTTGCCTGAAGTCAACCAGCCTGTCAGAGCTGGGAATAGGTTTCCTGGCTCCCAGTACTGTACTTTAAACCACAAGATTAGTCTTTTTTGAAAAGGATAATCTCTATGTTCAAAGAAGGCTTTATAAAGCTCCCATTAACCCCGGTGCCGTACCTAGTGAGGAATCTAATTTATGTTCTGGCAAATGAAAGCAGTTTCGAAGACCTTAGTGCTGCAGGTCACTGTCAGACCTTCAAGGTTCGTTGCCACCAGTTTAATTTTTCTCCTGCTTGGATTTGACTGTTGTTTCTGAGAAAGGAGGAACAAAATTGTGCTCCTGATGAAAGACTTTCAGAGACATCCAGTTGTGGATAACTGAGAACAAGGTCCATGCAAGGTTTTTTTTTGCTATGCTTAGTTAATGTACAGAATGTCTAATGTTCCCATTCCTTCCTTGAAAGAAAGAGATACCTTCTGGCAAAGCTCTTTCTTTTTTTTTTTTGTTGCATTTTATCACTTAGTCAAGATCTGAAGATCTGAATTCCAGTAGCCAGTAACTGGAAATGTCCTTTCAAACTAAAATGTTGAACTTTAGAGTTTACCCCTGAGTCCTCGAGCTACCTTATCTGAACAGCAAAGGAAATTTTTTTCCAGTTTTCTTCTGTTATCAAGGTGGAACACAGAATCTGAAAGTTAGAGAAGTAGCAGTACATTAACCTCAGCCTTGCTTTTACTCAAAGATTGCAAGTGTTTTACAGGGTTGGCTAAAAATTATCTAACTTTTGGGTGGGGGAGGAGGGAGAGACGGACAGAGATTTAGCTCTCATCACTGAATGCATGAAGTGAGAATAAAAGCCAGGGCTTTCCTGATCCCATGCTCTACTAATAACACTTTTACAAGCTGGTTATATAATTATCTGTTACCGTGAGCTTTTTTCCCCCACTTCAGGCAGATCAGCTTTTTCATCCAACCAAAGCGTTTTGTGCGGATCTTTGGATAATCCAGTGTCATCAGTTCTGCACTGAATTGCAGAAACAAAACTGGCTATTACAGTTTACAAGATGTAACAGACTTTGTTTTGTTGTTTTGGTTTTTTGTTTTGTTTTGTTGTTGTTGTTGTTGTTTTTAAATATAATGAAACAAGTCTGTGGGGTTTTTTTTTCTTCTTTTTCTTATTCTGGATGGCAGGAAAGAATTTAGGAGAAAAAGGTACTCCAACTATGTCTGTGGAATAAGTGTTACAGCAGTAGACCTGGTTTCCTCTGTGTCTGGGCAACAGTTTACTGCCCTTCTCTCAAATTACGATGCTCTTTATGATATGTGTTTTAAGAGTGCAGTTAGCATTAACAGTTATGAACATCATAATAATAATTTGCCATTTCTGGCAGATATAACTATTATTGTGTAAATAGCCAGGTGTTTGTAGCAATCTGCAAATTTATTGGCTATAAAGACTACATTAAATTAAGCTAGAGAAAGAATTCCTGTATGGCGTGTGTTTTGAAGAAGATTTTCATCCCGTGCTCTGGAAGGAGAGCCACAAGCACTCCGGCACCTTTTTTATGGAGCAGCCTTGCCAGATGTGGAGTAAAGCACGGAGCGTCTGTCTCCTAAGCACGCAAAGGGCTCCGTGTCGTTTCCCTTGGCAAACACACATGTGAGCCAAGCTCCTTCCAGATGGGAGTGGAGGTGGTGGTTCATGGCCACCTTGGGCTGGGGGGTGAAAGTCAAATTACTTGCAGTGTGTCACGAGAGGCAGCTCCTGAGATTTTACGCTTTACTCAGCCTCAGAACCCTGGGACTGCCAGCTTTTGGCTTTGTTATTTTGAGCAGATTCTTCTCCCCTCTGCCTTTCTCCAGCTGCGGGGAAGGGACTGGGAATTCCCATGGGGTTCCTGGCTGCTCCCAAGCTCAAGAGCAGTTGCCTGGGTCACGAGGCAACCCTGTTGGTTCCTGTTTGGGTTTTCACTAGGGCAGGTCCACATGTTCCACAGGACATCCGAACAAGTGCCGGATGGGAAGGTGGGTTCGGCAGCAGTGGCTGGAGTAGAGGCTCTGAGCCCCAATCAGGCATTACAAGCTGAGAGGGGGAGGGCCTTTCCCACATCCAGTGAAGTACAGATTTTTTTGGAGTACAGATAGAGTGTGAGTAGCAAGAGATAACTTCTTGTATTTATTTTGACATAGGATCCCGCAGTGACGTGCATTAGGAAGCCAGGTCTGTGTAAGGAGCTCTGACTCGCATTACAACATTGGATTGGCTTGAAACACCACTTCCTATTTCAAGCCTGTCCCTTAGTGCATATATATCTCATTAAGGTGGTAGCATCTGTGTTTCTTAATAATAAAAAAATTGTATAAAAGCCATTAATTTTTCTGTCAAAGTATGTCTGGACTGTATAAGCTTGGAGTAAGTTCAGAAAGTCTGATAAACAAGGGGATGCTTTTGGCTCTCCAGAGTAGTGCAGACACTTATCCAAAAGTACAAAAAAGACCTTTTAGCTGTAGTTCTACAAACTCTTACGTTGTGGAATGGACGTGTGTTTTTAAAACTTATTCTTAGATTTGAGATTAAGCCTGTTGCAAACAGGCAGCTCACGCATCCAAGTGGCTGGCTGGCTGTTTCATCAGGGTTGATAACAGTAGGCAGCTCTTTCATACTTCTTCAAATCTTTCTCTGCTAAATCAGTAGAAGAAAGATGCTGGAACTTGGATTTCACCATGGCCCTGCGGTGGAACTCACCCACCATCCATATTGGCCATGCACAGTGGTAGAAACACGAGGGGTACCTGTGTGTGGCTGCAGGCTCCCTCGGTGGCTTTTCTTTTGTCTGACCCGGAGTGAGGAGGAAGAGTTTTCAGTGCTGACAGCACTTTAAGGCCGATCTCCCCGCTGAGCCACCAGCCAGGGCTTGTTTGTGGTGGGTACGCTGTGGGCTGCGCTCCACATTCTGTGCAGCATCCAAGGGGAGGCAGAAGAATAGCTGGCTGTGGAGATCAGATTAAAGGGAAAAAGCAAGGCTTTGCAGTCTTTTTCTGTCTTGATGTATTTTACTGTTTCATCCTGCTTTTTTGGGGCAGGGGTGAGCAGGGACCTTTCTTCCCCCATTCAGAAGCCAGGTTGTTTCTTTTTTTGTTTGAGGGGCAGAAGGGATGTGAGGGAATCACCTGACTCCTTAAGGGATGATCTAGACTTTCCATTTATTTTGAGGTTCATGAAAATAAGTTATTTCATGATTTGCCTATCAACTGGCAGCTAATATCATCCTGGAGTTGCAGGGGTGGGGGGCGGACAATGTAAATGCCAGAGGAGAACCACTCATTTTTGTTACAGGAGAAGTTTTGTGGGGAGAGTGCAAACCAGCTGCATAGCTTGGCTGACATGGTGCCTGAGGAGTGTGTGATGGCAGGGAGTAAATCCTCCGTGAGTTTTGGCCGATACATGAACTAGAAAAGTGGAGGTTGGCTTGGACAGACCTGTCGGCTGTATCAAAAGCAGTAAAAAATCCCTTAAAAAAATTATTTCCCCAGTAAGTTTTGAAATGTTTGCAGAAACTTTAGCCAAGCAATCCATTCCAGATTTTGGCACTCATCCTTTCCCTTCCCCGTGCTCATGCTGAGCAGATGAGTGCAATGGGCAGACCTAAAATGAAGAGCATCTACAGTCTGATCTCATCCTCCCTCGCTGCCTTTGGCTGGAGAGGAGGAGGAGCTTTGAAATCGGATTATTACTTCGAGCCTCTTGGCTTTGGAGCTACAGACTGTTCCCCACGTTGCCAATGGGCTTAAAAGCTTAGCAGAACTCCCACTAGGTACCCAGGAAGCCTCTTACTGCAGGAGATGGTGACACGGCAGGATCAGCTGTTCTTTATTTATCGTGCAGCTGAATTGTCTGGGGAGGGACCATCGCAAACCCGCTGGTGTTGTTTCCTGAAACAACATCAAAAACAGGTAGAGCTGAGCTGATGCTGTTCCCCACCAACATGACTGTGTTCACCCAAGGTGTTATGTAAAACAGTTGAAAAAAAACCTGCTGGTAGTACTTAGCCATAAACAGGAATGCTAAATCCAGCATATGTGGAGAGAGAGAGTTTGGGGTTGTTTTGGTTTGGTTTTACAAGCAAGGTACTGCTGGCATGAAACTGTGAGAGCTTAATCATATATAATCTCTACGATACTGTGGGTTAGATTCAGAATGGTGCCGACCTCTAGCTCTCTGCTCACCCCTTTCCTCACCCTGTCTTCCCAGACAAAAAAACCCAAAAGCCTAAACCAGCACAATCTACAAGTAGTTTAATGATCTGAATCCATCTGATACTCCATACAAGTGCAACTACTGGGAGAGGTCCTTTCTAGGAGATAATAAATGATACCTTTCTGAGGGTGAGGCAAACAGGATGCAATTCAAACAGACTGTGTTTCCTCTCACACTGTTGTGTTTGGAGGTTATTTTCAGCTAGAGGAGTTGAACTTGTGGCTTGGGCAGTAGTGGTCAGCCACTTGGTGTGAGGGGGGTGGGATTGGTTGGGGATTTTTTTAAGGGCACGACCCCAGTACTTTTCCAGTAAAGGCACAGACCACTGATTAGAAATTTAAGCACACTGGTGTTAGGCTTGCTTTTCTTAATTGCCCTTCACAGGCCTCTTGGAAGTCTTCCACGGGATCTGGAAGAGGTCTGCAAACCACAGGCTGGAGACCATCGGTTCTGCTGAGCCTGAAATTTCATGTAAAGCCATGTCAGTGCCCAGTGCGACGCTTGCCCCTCCGCCAGCGTAACTGGCTTACGGTAAATGGTGTAGATTATCTGCTCTGAAGGAAGAGGGGATTATATTGAAAGGGAGAAATGATCCTTTGGAGGGAAATAGCACGATCTCCAAATGCTTTGGCTGCTAATAAAACTGCTGAAAAAGAAAGATGATTGCAGTGGCATCAAGTGTCAAGCCTTATGGCTTCTCTCTCAGCCTCACCACTGAGTGAAGCGTACCCCTGGTGAGGATGCTGTGTTAGTTTCTCCATTTGTAAAATTGCTCTGCATGTGGGTGTGTGCCTCCCCTTCCTTCACAGGTGCTACAGGGCTTTACTGAATGTTCTTTAAATGCTTTGATGCTCTGGGATGAAAGCTGCTCTAGGGGCGTAAAGAACTAATACCTAACTATTAAACAGTAACTAATCACTTACTACTTCAGAGCTTCAGACACACCCCGTCCATCTGACCCTGTCCCCCATATTTTGCAGGGGGAAGAAGTGGAATGAGTAGCAGTTTTACATCTTTAAAATGCTGACAATGCATAAAAATCATAACAAATGTAGTTCTTGTCATAAATCGCTTGCACTGCAGGCAAGATGAGCTGGGAGGAGAGGAAAGCGTTATTAGCACTGGTATATGGCTATGGGGCATGAGGGAACTGGATTGATCGGTCTGAAATCTCTTTTCAGTACAGTTTAGCCGCCCAGCGTGAGCTACTCGTATTTGTTTGTATTACACAGCAGTGAAAAATTCCAGTTGGAGGGCAAGCAGCTGCGTGCTGTGCAAATAGGAGAGGGTCCCTGTCCCAAGGGAGAGATCAGGCAGCAGGTTAACGTGGGTGGAAAACAAGAAACCACAACTGTTCTGTCGAGTAGATAGAGAGCACAGTGGTCGCAGAGTTTTAAGCATCCTGACAGAGGCTAAAGGAGGACAAAATATGAGTATGCCTATAAACCAAGCCTGGAAAATTCTATCCTGACCAAAATGTCCATTGGCGTTGCAAAGAGTTTGCATTTTCGAACCTACTTAGGCTGAACCAATGTTTGTTGCATCCCCTTTTGTAGCTGAAGGGAGCTGCTGGAGGAGAGGATGGCTGACGTTATCCGTTGCATTGCTGGCACCAGCGGAGAGCACGTGGGATTTGTTCTTTACAAACAGCCGTAGTGTGGAGGCAATACGACAAATTCTCCCTGGCTTTCTGTTTATGACCAATCTCCTTCATACAAAGCTGCCATCTCACACCTCTGCTCAGCCCTGGGGTAACATTGTGCTCCTGTTTACAGCATGCTTGAAGTAGCCTTCAAAGTCTGCTCTCAGAAAGTTCAGGGAGGTAGAGATCTCAGAAGGCACTGACAGACATTAAGGGGGAACCTGAAGAAATGGAAAAAGGGAATACCTTTGCTGCTCCTGCTTTGTCCCCCTACCCAAATGATAGTCTCCTTCTGACAGGATAGCTTTTCTCCCTCCTCATGTGTTTGCTCTTCATCCCTTGCCCTCACACACACACCAGACTGGAGGCTCAGAGAACAGCTGGGACCACTGCAGTGACGAGTGTCACCAAATCTCTTTGCCTCACGCCCCAAAGCTTTTTTAGAAGGCCAGCCTGGCTCCCCCTGAGCTCTTGGTCCCCAGAGGGTGAGGTGAAGATGATGATGTTTCTTTAAAGACAGCTGCTGACTTGCTCCCCACTGCCAGGAGCACGTTCAGCACTCACTTTCCTTGTAGTGGAAAGGCAGAGTGAAGAAGTTGGAAGTCCTTTTAGCTCAGGAAGCCATAAGGCCCCGGAGCATCACAGGGAGAGAGGGCAGTGTGCAGGCTCCTGCAGGACTGTGGGGAAGATGAGAGAGGTCCATCCAGCTGCAGACTTGGATAACAGGTAGTGTTTCCGTCTAACTGCTTAAAATAAAGATAACATGGCTGGAAGACTCCATCAGGACCAGGAGTCATAACTTCTTTCTGGCTTTATGGCAGCCAGCTAAACCCACTGCTGTTCGTGCTCATAGATACAGCCCTAGGAACAGCCCTAATGCCCTCCTGACTTGTCATGCAGAGCACAGCACTCTCAGTAGGTTTCATATTTTGAAAACTGTTTGTATATGATGGCAGGAATCCCAAGCTGGAAGAATGTGGCACTGGTCTGCAGGCAGCATGCTGGCTGCTGGGTGGAGGCTTGTGTTTCTCAGGCATGCTAAGTAGGGGCTGAGCACACTGACAGACCAACAAACTGAGTTGTGGGGATTGGCAGAGGAACTGGCTCATGGTGTAGCTGGGTCCCATCCCCTCAGCTCCAGGTTCATGTTCAGTGGGACATTGCTGTTCGTTGCAATGGCCTTCTGATGCTGCTTTGGGTGAATCGGTGGCTGGGTGTGTTCTGTGGCCAAAAGGAGGTTGCTATGCTTTTCTCTCTGGGATGTGTTGGGAGGAGCAGTGGCCCCTCCCCAAGTCTCTGCGTCCTCCTGGGACAACTGGCTCCTTGGTGGGGAGGGCAGCAGGAGCTCCTCGCCAGGGACGGGGAGCACGCACATTGACTTCACACTGACAGGGATAAATAGTGCTTTTTGGAAGCATTTCAGACCTGCAGTTGACTTCCCATCTTCCCACCCAATCCTGGTACTCTTCGGCATGGGTTTGCCAAACTTTTGCCCGGGAACTTGTTGTCACTAATTATCTGTGAGGGGAAAAGAACATTCTGACTCAACTCAGTCAGAAATTTCAGCGCATGGGCTGGGATTGGCTCAGCACGTCCGGGTGGTGGCTCTCTGTGATCTCCTAAAGCCTCTGCAAAAGCCCATTGAGTCACTAGGGAGCATTGCAATGGAAAGCTGATAACAGCAGCAGTATGGAAATAGAGCTGAAGGGATTGGGGTTTTTAAACTGATGGCTAACTTGGACAAGGCTTAGCAGTGCTTAAACTGGTTATGTCCATCAGATTCGGTTATAGATGATTCAGCTCCAGCACAGAGGAAGCCTTTAAATTGTAGTCCTGTACCTCAGCACATAGCCTGCTCACACTGGGGAGGAGCCTGTCTTCTGAAATGAAGGCTCCAAACTTCATGAGGCTGCCCCCTGAGCAAACAGCTTGCCAGGAGCTGGAAGCTGGACGGCTTCTTTCCATAGTTCAAAAAGCCAGTGTGTGCAGTGTGTGCAGCAGCCCCCCATCACCTCTGCACTGGGTTAGTGACAGTGGTGTCACTGCTGTGGACTCATTTGTGGACTTTTATCCAGAAAGTTGACTGTCCTTCCTCTCAAAAATCAGGGCAGATACCAAAAAGGCATATACTTTGGGGGATGTGGGGATTGAGTCACCACATGTCCTGAAGCCACAGCACTTCTGTGCTGTCAAGGGCATGACTGAAGTAGTGATTGCCACAAAATGCAGGTGATGTTGGAGTTGAATCCATGCTCACAGCAGCTCTGGGGGAGCCGCATTTGTTTCAGACCCAGCCGGTGGGGTTAACCATACCTGCCAGGGTGCCTGGTGTGGGGCAGGCAGCAGGCATGGGGCAACGGGCCCTTCTGTTCCAGCCCACCCCTGCCAGCTATTTTCCCAGGGAGTGGGGAGGGATAGGTTGGTGCCCTCTCACCCGCCCCAGCTAACCCTGCACTGGGCCAGTGCTCCTCCTGGGAGAGGTGGTCACCCTTGCTCCCAGCCTTGCTCTGGCGGCTACTTCTTCCCGACAGTCCTTGCCTGACTCAGGGGGGATTTAGTACCGGGCTGGGGGGAGGGAAAGACGTTAAACAGGCTTTTCCCTAATGAGGTGTGACGCCAGCTGGAGAGGGGGAGAATCCTGCTTTTCTCCTGTCTGTTGCTCTCTCCAGCTAGAGGAGGAGGAGATGTGTGTCCCCCCCCTTCCTCTGCTGATTTGCTGCCTCTTCTGTTTCCTTTCTGTGCTGTCCCCAAAGCGTTTTGGCAAGGTTCAGATTTCTGTGCTCACAGCTCAGTGCTCAAAGAGAAAAGGGGAAAAACAAAAGGATTGGAGGCGTGGGGAGGATGGTGGTGGGGAGGAAGCCCAGCCGCTCACCCTGTTCAGGCTGGAGGAGTGTGGGGATGGGTGACTGGGGCAGGGTTTGCCCTCAGGACCAGGGCTCGGGGTTTGGTGGCTGCTTTCTCCTGAGGGTACCTGGCATCACTTTGGCCTGCTCAGATGTGCCACTCAAGGACCGTGCTGCTTTGCTGGCTGTCCCTTGTTGGAGGGGAGGGCTGGAAAAACAAAGTTTATTCCTCCCCTTGCAAAACGTGGGCCAAAACATTAGGTGAAAACCTGAGAGGATGCTAACTCTTTGTTTGCGGTCCTGAGATTTTAAAATTTGCGTCACATCTTCCTGGTGTCCCTGTCATTCCCACAGCACCCTGAGTGTGTGGAGGAAGCCCAGGATTAAGTGTTTGGGGACAGGAAGCTGGAGAATCCAGTGGGATAGAAAATTATGACATTCAGTTAAACAGGGCCAATGGACCCAGCCTTGAGAAACTGAAGTTCCTCTCGCTGCTTTTATCCTGTCTCAAGCAGTGATAGAAAAAATGTAGGCAGAAACAGTACAGGACAACGTCAGTGTCTTTTTTCCAAGACCAGTAATCATGGTTATACTTGGACTCTACCTTTACCATAAGCTGCTGGCAGTGGGTGTTCCTGTTGGTAGGGACCAGAGGACCAGGATGGGCTCCAGGCAGCACCCATGGCATTGGGGAGCACAGTGGGGAGTCTCTCCACAGAGGTGCTGACCAGCCTCATGCCTGCTAAGGATGGACCCTCATTACCCCCCATGCTATGCGTGTGCTGATTAATCCTGGCTTGTGCCAGAGCCCTGTAACCCAGCGTGGCACCAGGACTGCACCCAGGCCCGTGTTGGTCTGTGTGCCCAGTGCCCCTGTCAGCCAGCAGCTGTGAGATCTCTCAGCAGCTGTGTCAGGTCCCCAAAATGGTGCTGCACCCGCTATGAAGACAAGGACAAAGAGCACCCATCTGGGAGAAAGGAGGCAGCAAGAGAGGGGGGAAACTACCCAGCCAGGTGTTTTAGTCCCTGCCCAGGAGACTGCACCTTGCCCAGTGCCCCAGGAATGTCCCCTGGCTCCTGGGATGACCTGCCAACTCAAAAAATGTAAAGGTCACTCCCGGGCCTGGAAAACAATGGCTGCAGATAGGGGCTATCTGAGCCAGTTGTGGCCACTGCTTAAGGAGTGTTAGTCAAACAGCAGGCTGAAAAGGCTCACGGGAAGCAGTTTAAATATTCCTTCATACAAAAGGCTGTCACATCCTAGCTGAGGCAGACTGCTGACTGACAGCTTTAATGCACAAGTGTAATGTGGATGAGGGAGAGGCTGAACTGAGCAGGGAGAACATCCTGGAGACTTACTTTCCCCTGCCCTTTATTCTGGGTTCTAATATGTCGTTTTTCACAAGTTGCAAGTTTACTGTGGTACTGTGGTAACACACCTGGGATATTTTAGCATATCACATACTTTAGGTCCTCCATTCTCCCCCCTCTCCTGTGTGTATTTATAGAAGGCAGATGTCCACTAAAGTATTTTACAAGTAAAGTAAGTCAACACCTCTAAAATACTAACCACTTACCAAGTGGTAAGTAGAGCCAGGGCCAGGAGCTGGACTCAATCCTTGCATGTCCCTTCCAGCTCGGGATATTCTATGATTCTAAGTGAATTTACTCTGTAATGACTATTTATATAGTGTGATTACTATTTATGCAACAGTAATATCACTCTCTCCAAGGGATGGCAAGCAGCAACTGCAGTTTTTGTATTAACTTGTCATTAAGCATCTAGAGGCCAGAAGAGACATTCCTGGGACTTTCCCTGGCCCTGTGGCAGGGATACTGCGTCAGGCTTTGCCTGCCCACTGCCCTTTCCTTGCCTCGAGTTTCCACACATAATAGCTGTGTTTAGTACATTCTTCACAGGGCAGGTGTCAGGCTTCCGCTCGTGAAGCACTTCAGGTCTTGCACAAGAGGTAAATAAGGGCAGTGTTGATAATGAAAATATGCCATTGATACATTTCCAATAAAAAACTACAAGCGGTGTTTAATCTGCAATCTGTTATCAATAATTTTATTACTGCAGTTACTGCGGTCTAATAAAAAAGCACTTTCTCTTCTTTATTGGGTAAGTGCCAAAACGTTTATCCTTTATTCTCTGGCCATTAACCTTTATTCCGTAGCCATTAGCTTAGCCATTTGTGTAACAGTCTGTTGAGTAACATTCAAGTAGAAATTTGTATTCAATCCATTATTTACTCTGAAACCCAAAAAGAATAGCTTCTTATGCCTATGTTGTTTATCCATATTAAATCTTGTTAAGTGCTGTATGCTACTGATGATAAGTCTTATAGAAAGTGGATTTTACTTACTGTGAATGACTTTCTGGCATACAAATAAAACTGTAATTAATCAGTTTCTGCATTGCATCTTGATTTGAACTCCATTGTCCTGAAATAAGCCATGATACTCTTCATCAAGAGTTGAGGCTTTGGGTCATGAGGTCTGACATCCCTCCATCCTTTCTTTCTCTCTTACTATGAAAAAAAGTAACCCAAAGAGAATTAAGTTAAAGAATCAAAATGCTTGCTTTTCTTTGAGCCATTTGCTTGCTAGCTTTCAGCCATTTCTGGCAATCCATCTGTAACTGCTGCTTCTCTGTGTAAGTGGCTTTTAGGGCCACGCTTTCTGAGCACACTTTTTAAATGAACTCACCAGTGTCAGTGAGTGGAAGCAAACCAGGAGAATGAAACTGTTGATTCCTGCCCATCAGCTGAACATGGGAGAAATCACGGCTTCCTTATTAGGCTGTAGTATCTCAACCTCACCGGACCCTATTTTTCTGCATCCAGACAAAAGCATTAGTCTTCTGGCTGGAGACTGACATTCACTAAAAGCCTTTCAAGGTCTTCCCATAAACTCTTGCAA
This sequence comes from Corapipo altera, assembly GCF_003945725.1. Lineage (NCBI taxonomy): Eukaryota > Metazoa > Chordata > Aves > Passeriformes > Pipridae > Corapipo > Corapipo altera. The sequence continues at coordinate 5,136,975 of NW_020884873.1, read as the reverse complement.
TGAAGAGAGGTAGTAGAAGCAGTATTTTTAATGATGGGGAAGGCTGGCTTCCTTAGCGTGTACTCTGCTGCTGTACACGTTATGTGAGGCTGCTCGGGTCTATCTGGTTCTGACGAGCTCGCAGTAAATTTTAAGGAATTAGTTTGATGATTGGTTGTTTTTGTTTTTCTCTCTCCTTTCTGCTCAATAGGAACTGGAAGCTGCTCTTCACAGGGATGATGTGGAGTTTATCAGCGACCTGATCGCCTGCCTTCTTCAAGGTTGTTACCAGCGCAGAGACATCACGTGAGTAACCCACTCTATGGCTTAAGCACTTTGCAAGGGGAGCTAATTAACACGGTCTCGGGGATGTTTCACGGCTTTAGAGTGATGACATGGCAGTGATCAGCAGCCACCAGCAATCAGGCCAGATGCTTCACCGAGTGGAAGGGAGTTCCAGCTCTCTTGGGTTGAGTTGTAGGCTTTTAATTGTGCAGACCCGTTAAGCAAACTTCTTTGTTCAGATGCCATGCAACTGTGTTTGATGCTCTGCGGCAGCATCAGTGCCTACAGTGAACACCCACAACTGCTGTTATACTCTGCACTGTGCTTGGTCAAATAAGTGATATCACACTAAGTTTTTAAAATCATCACATATATTTTCGATATTTATATGTATTGCGTAGCATAAAACTCCTGCTCTGCAGCCACCTCACTTGCATGTAACATCCCATTGCTTTACATAGGGACAATTATGATTATTTTCTTAGAAATAAGAGGAGTAGTGGAATGACTTCAGTCACAGGGTGTTGGAAAATGATTTGGCATATTCTTTTGGAGCTTTGGCATCCAGAGACACTTTGTTAGCGTCCACTAAAGTAGCCTCCCAAACTGAGACATCTGTAGAACACCATTCTTTAGGGAATCGCCACTCACACAGCAAAATGCGCTCCCAGTGATAGGGAAGGTTTGTTGCAGTGTGTTTTATTTGTTCTTCTGTGAATCATGTAATAGCAGGGCATAATTGTGGAGATGAAGACAGTTTGGCAACACATGTAGTTGCTTTGAAGCAATCCCAAGATCCCCCTGTTGTGGAGAGGCTTAGGGTGGTGCATAGGCACAACCATAGATGCTTGCATTGAAAGCTCTGTTTCTAGTTAACTGATAATGTTCAACAAAGATTATATAGTTAGGTAGGTGGCAAGTGTATATATATATAAAAACAAAATTCTCTTGCATTTCCATGTTGACATTCAGCATCAGTGAATACCAGGACCTGAACCAGGCGTCTGTACTGCATTTATTGTCTCTGAATTAAACTGATGTGGTGAGAAGATTGATTGTAAAGGGACTGCAGTCATGTATATCTTCTTCATCAAAATAGCCAAAGAGCAAAATAATCTGGCCTGGAAACATTCAACAAGTTTATTTCTTCTTACCAAAACCATCAGAAAGTAGTGGCTTAAGTGTTTTTGCCCACCGTAACCAGCTCACCCTTGTGAGCAGTGGAAGATTTGTCCTTTATGAAATTCCTAAATTCCACACTGTGAGATTCTCTAAAACTCTCCAGATCTAAGACGGTCCACTTAGCAATTGCACTGTGTAATTGCCTCCCCTTTCACAAGTGTTTTAACTCACAGAATTCAGGGACAAGTCATGGGTGAGTCACTGGGCATTGGTGAGTTGTCTGTCTGTCTGGGGAAGGTTACACGTGTACGTGATGGCTAAACAATGTTTACTCAGCATTTTATGTAGGTCCCAGATTGTGCCTGTTTAGGTCCAGCTTTGATTTACTCTGGGATGCAAAATCTGCAAGGAGACAATGCCGTCTCAGAAGGAAGAGCTGTGGCTTTGTGCAGCCTGGTCAGGGTGCACAAGCAGCATGGGCAGGTACCTGTGTGGGTGTTGTTGTGTGTCTGTCCGTGTACCAGAGGTGCCCAAGGAAACCGAGGAGTGTGAAGCCACATAGTGAAGTTGTGAGAACTTACACCTCCCCCAGACAGCTGTGCTAAGAAAAGCGTGAGGTGCCCAGAGGAGAAACCAGCTGCACCCTTTCTGCAGCACCTCCTGTAGAAGGGAACTACCTCGTGGGCAGGGGTATAACGAGAAAAGAGCACGACAGGAGTAGTGTGGTGGGAATGGCTGAAGGAGTAGGTCAGGAAAACTGCCTGGAGCCACTGGGATGTTAGAGAGGTGAGCTCTGAAGCACTGCAGAGGAAGCAATGGGGGAGGCTATCCGGAAACAGAGGGAAAGGTGCTGTATGCAGAGGCAAGTCATGAAGGAAGAAGCATTAAGATGTAGTCTAAATATTAAATCTGTAGATAAATGAGAATAAAAATGATGGCTTGGATACATTTCTCAGAAACAAACTTGACACACTGTTTCACTCTTACAAACCAACTGCAGGATATTTATCCAAAAGCCTGAAATTCTCCTTCTTCCTTTTCACATTTATTTCTAACACCTTTAACCCCAGTTCAAGAGGCACTGGCCTTGTCTGATGCACAGCTTCCCTACTGTACCCTGTTTGTCCCCAGTTAGTGGTAAGGAGTTTAGCCTCTAATTGATTTTCGAGTAGTCAGTGGACAGTGCTGAGTACTGGCAATACTCAGCAGAATTTGTGTGGGGTTTAGAGTTGGCTCTTCACGGTGGGCCAGGACTCCATACTTTTCTGTCGCAGGCAGGAGGTATCTGTGTTGTGTGGGAAAAATCAGCAGTTTCACAGATCATCACGGTGGCATTATTGCAGCATCTCTCCAGTCATTTGTGCTCTGCATCCTCCTGCTGAGGCTGTGAGCTGTTAATATCCAGGCTGTAAAATTCACTCCCTGTTGCACCTCAGAGAGAAAGGCAGGAGCTTGTTCTCATCCTTGTTCTTGGGCTGGAGCACTGGGGCTCCAGCACAGGATGCTTCATATAACCTCATATAAAACATGGTTTGCCTACCTCTCCAAGGGGTTTTGAGGTTTAATTAGTTTTGTATTGTGTCTTACATCTTTGATGGCCGAAATGTTATCTGCCTATGCTTTCTCACAGTCTGTCTGAGAGCAGCTTGTAGTTCTTGTCACATCTGTTTTGATGGCATGCAGAACTTGTGGCAGAGCTGGGCTGCCTGGCTTTAATCATGCATCATAGAGGGGTATAAAACTGTCACATACCTTTGCTAATTATAATGTGTTCTCAAGTAATTTTGGAAGTGACTGAGAGCCCTTCTAATGCACAGTTTAACATGCTCTAGTTTGATTTGCTTTTCATTCTTTGAAAAAAAAAGATTAATACTTTTGTAGGGTTCTGTGTTCCTTGGTTTTGAAGTAGAGCAGCTTTGCCTTGGTTTTGATATTCTTTGTGACAGCCTTTTTAAAAGAAAAAAAGAAGAATCACATAGGAGAGAGAGAGACTGGTTTCTACCTTGCTTGATGGCTAAGGAGTGTTGAATGTCTGGTAATGTAAGACTTTCTTTGAGTTATGGATATCTGTGTTTAACTGCAGAGACTACTTAATGGGATGCTATGTGATCTTCTCCAAACTCTTATTTATCATAACCTATCATAGCTGTTAGGAACACTCCATTGACCTGGTTCTTGCCCTGTTAAGTCCTGTAGAAATACAGAACAAAAAAAAAGCAGTTGCCTGTATTTCTGGCTTCTGGAATCTTTAGCAGTGACTCTCTAGCTGTCCTTGCCTGGCACTGGGTGCTTGGAGCACTTGGCCAGGACAGTTTCCCCATTGCTCTCCTCTTTTCACTCTGAGCCAAAATACTTCTGTGTCATGATCTGCAACTTTTGTTGTTTTATAAATGCCCTTCATAGTTTCCACATACCATCTGTAGCATCTAACTACTAGCATGCTATAGGCATGGTTTGGTTTGATGCCTCTGAGATTGCCCTTACCTTTTTCCTGCTTCTAGCTTTTTTGCACAGGTCTTAAAATCTCTGTGTTTTCTTTTAATTGTTTCAAAATGCAAATACCTGGAAAGAAGAGAGGGAGAAAACTCGTATCAGATTTTGGGGGTTATAAAAAAAATAAATAAAAATTAAGCAGTTTGAAAAAGTCCTGGTGCTTGCTTCAGATTCTCTCTGATATAAATTGGGTAGCTGCATACTCCCCAGGGGCTGCTACTTTAATTCCAGCAGGAAATGCGATTTGATGACTTGTATGAAGACAGGAAGATCAGAGCTTCAGCTAACGGCAGCAGCCGCAGCAGGAGCCTTCTGCAGCTGTTTTTAAGTAAGAAGTGATGGTGTGACATGGATGTGTACACTCAACTAAAATATTCTAGAAAAGCTCCCGCTGTTCAGCATTTCTTTGGGTGAAGCTCGTTCTTCACTGCTCTGTTATTGCACTTTTGCCATTTTTCTAATGTGATGGCATAAAAAGTTTCAACGGCTTTATCGAATTTCTCATTGGGATGCATTTTGCATGTTGCTATTGTGACTCAAAAAACATTTTAGTTGTTTTTGCTTATAACATTGTTTTATTTTTTCAACATAGACAAAGGCCAGAAAATGAGGAGGAAGAAAAATAATATCTCTGGATTTTTTTTTTTTCTATACCCCTTGAGATTCTTTTCTTTTTTTTTACACCTCAGGAGGTTGGTCCATCACTGTAGCTGAAAACTCTGTAATTGACTTCTGTGGTAGAACAGACAGCATTTGCTTCCTTAGGAACCTCAATTATTGCTTTTCTTATTATTTCTTTCCTAATGCATTGGAATTTTTTTCTTCCCAAGTGGATCATCAGTTTTACACCCCACCTTAAGCTCTTTCGGGATCTGTAAACTAGCCCTGGAGTCTTTGACTTGTAGTTTGCACCTGGTTTATTCTAATATAGATAATAAGATGATATTCCTTAACTCCTCTTCCCTTCCCTACAATTGTCTTAATTATTTCTTTCTTATCCTTAGTGGTGGCATTGAGAAATACTCCCAGTATAGCATCTAAAGAGCTATATTTCCTACTTGTTGAATTGCCAATCAAGAGTACTGCCACTATTCTGCATATTTTCCAATGCTTGTTCTGTAATCACTTATTTGAGCTTTCATCAGAAAGAAATAGAAATGATCTGAAATCATCTAACCCATTGAGGCACAATGCCCTTTTCTGAGGACCATGTTTAATAGCTTTGGTTATTTTGCTTCTTCCTTCTGCTTTGTCACTTTTTCCCTTCCTTGTCCTTTATTCTGAGTGGATTCTGCCTTTACAGGGTACTTTGGGGGTTACCCCAGCTCTCATGTTCTGGTAAAAGGGACCTCAATAAAACACTTAACACGTTGAAATCACCCTCTGCATGTGACTACATGAGCTGTGTCCTTCAAGAACTGCTGTATGTAGGTCTGGGCCAGGGGATAAAGTGGCAGGTCAACAGGAACAGCCGGCAAACCAGTGCCAGGTTTTCAGGCTCATGGATACTGTGGTGAACTGAGCTGTGGGAATAGCTAAGCCAAGGTCCTAAGACAATCTGAATGAATTCAACACTTCAGTCCATGCCATAAGATGTGGGGCAGGCAGCCTGAACTCAGTCACAGCAGGCCTGGTGCCCATCACATTTGGAAGGAGCTTTAACAGCCGGCTCTCGCAGTTGTGCCAGTGACCTTGATTATAACAACTGCTCCAATGGCCCAGCCACAAAGCACCTCACTAACTCAGAATCATATTCATGAATGCCAAGTGAATATCAACAAGATCAGCATTATTTACAGTCTGACTTTTAACAGGTGCTGCCTTGCATACATCACAGATATTGGTGGATGGCCTCTGGAATCAACTCAGTATCATTGGCACAGCAGACACCATTAGGGGGCAAGGGAGATGAAGTGCCTACATTCCTCATCTTAAATCTAATTTTAATATTTATTATAATAATAGCCAAGCCATGCAAGGTGAGCCTTTTAAAGGGTAAAAAGTGAAAATGAGGCAGCTGGCAGGTGTTGGGAAAGGAAGGATGAGATTACAGCAGTAAAATAACACGGTCATTCAGAGATTAATGAGAAGCACAGTGGAATAAAATTACAGAGCTCAAGTATAACTAAAGCTAAGTAAATGTCTTTGATTCTCAGATGGATAAAATGAATCTTTAAAGAAGAGTTTGAAGAAAAGTTGGTAGCATGTTCTGGAAGTGCTATTCCATTGATGTGGTGGAGAATAAGGGCTGAAAATGGTGGAAGAAAAAGAGGAAAAGCTGTTATTGTCAGGGCAGATGGATGAGAGACAAACAGATTGGATTGCTGGAGAGAGGGAGTTATGCAAAACATTGACAGGGAGGAATAGGTGGCTAAACTTCAAAGAGCAGTCAGTGAAGGGTCTTGGAGAGACTGCAGTGATGTCATCGTGCCAATGTCAGAGCATGAAATATGAAAGGGACAGCTGTATTTATGAGTTCTTGATGTTGCAAAGCAAGTACCCTGGAGAGGAGGAAGAAAGCAATTATGAAAAAGAAACTGAGAAGGCAAGTGAAAATATCTTCTACTTTCAAGGGAGAAGACAAAGGATTATGGAGAGAGGGGAATGGGATGTGGAAATTCTCCTGATATGAAACCTTTGCCCTCACTTCTGAGACTTGCGGTTCAAGACAGTGATGCTCCAAAACACTGGTGCAGGATTTTTGCTCCAGTGCAGCTGGTTTTGCACACCACTTCCCAGCACCCAGCCAAGTTCAGAAACCAATCTTTAGTCCAAGGGTTAATATTGGAGAAGTTCTGAAGTTTGGTTTTTTTGGAGCCTTTTAGCCTCAGTGGGCTCAGTGAACAGCTGGGATGGCTCCTGGCCAGCTGCTAGGCCACTGCAATAATTTGATGTGTCATTTCAGCCTCTGTTCTGAGTCACCTGTGCTTTTACTTTTTCTCCCATTTCACCGTCCATCCTTCTTCCTCAGTTTCTTTCTGGCTCAAACAGTGTAGTGGTTTAAACTTTAAAGAAAAGAAGATGAAAGACCTTTTCTGAAACAAATCCGAAAAGGGACTTCTTTAGGACCTATTTATCTGTAAAAACTTGGTATTATCCAAGGTCTCCATAGGCTTGTAATGTGTGGGGCTGATGCTAAGTAATGAATTTGCTAAGCTTATTTGCTTCAAGGCAACCCCACGCTAGATATTTTGTGCCTCACAAGAGACTTTTTCCTCTGACATTAAGTGTATTTTTCTATGAGCAGCAAGGCACATAAGGGCTTGTTTCATATGGATTTGTGCTATAATACACCATGTGTCCTATTTCCCCATCATCATCATCAAGACAATAACTCTAGCTTCTTCCCCACAGTGCTCATCATCACTGTAATACCCTAAGGTCCTCTCTACAGCCCCTGAACAATCAGAAGTGCTTATGCCACAGCAATACTGTTGTCTTTCCTTGTGGCTATGAATTGGGAGCATGCTTTCTGTTGATGGGCACTAGGAATGAACAATGCAGCATTAAGCTGGCTTCACTTGTTCTTCAAGGATCCAGGAATGAATAGTAAGTAATGATCCTCTTCCAGTCTGAATGCTGAGCACGGTAAGCCCCATTCCTATTTGCTCTTTCAGAATATGGGAGATGTATTTGGGTCTTTTGTAAGTTAATCAGCTGCAACTCCCAAGGGTTGATCTGCTTCTCTTCAGAAGGAGAGTCACCGTCAAATAACTGCAGTAGAAAAGAAAGAAGCATGTGGATTAAAATTGGCAAGCACATATCAAAGCCTGTTTAGATGCAGGTGAAGGTAATTGATGGATGAAATGAAACAAAATGCCATCACAGAGAAACCAAAGCCCTTGCTGTTCAATCACAAGGTGAAAGTTGGGCTCTAGATACGTTCCTTTATTCATCCAGAAGACTGTGTTCATCCCTCCTGAGGTAGAGACTGCTATGGCTTGATCTTCATTTCATCATGTCCGGAGTGGCTTCTTGTTGGGCATACACTGTGTGGTTGGTTGTCAAGCTCACACAGAACAGGACACTAAACTATTAAGAGTCAAACTGGGCACATGAAGCAGCGTGTGGCAAGAGCAGGGAGTGCAGCAGCCATTCTCACACTTCATCTGTCTGTGTGACCATCATCGTCCCTCCCTGCACTCAGATCAGTAACCCAGCATGCACGAACTGAAGACTCCCTTAGCAGAACCCTTCAAAGCAATACTCAGCTGTCTGCATCTTACCAGGCCTTTCACCCCTCACCAGTGTCACCCAAATCCCCCCCCCTCGGGAATGATGGAGATGGCTTCCCCCAAGGTACTTGTTCTCTCCTGAGCACTCAGATCTTTCTCTCTCCTTTTTTTATTGTATCAAACAACCTGTAACTCCTTCTTGGGTTAGTTAATAAATAGTTCTAACATTGGGGCTTTTTGTTTTCCTTTTTGATCCTTCAAGAGAGTGCCTTTTGTTATTCAAAGCCGAAGGTGCTTGACACAGAAGCAATGCAGAAGCCCCCGGGCTTCAAACGCTGTCCTGGCTGTGGGATCGTTATGCCTATAAGTGATTCCCATCCTCAGTGTGATAAGCCTCCGGGAAGAAATTGGCAGATAAGAATGCAGCACTCTGAATTCCTGAGGGGTGCTGGGAGGCATCCATCCATGTGGGGACTGGAGGAGATTCACCTACTGATCAGGGAGCAGCATTTCATGCCACTAAGGGACCCTCCTGCCTTTGTCTGACTGACTTTTCTTTATAAGGCTGACAAAAATCAAATCTGGCTTCCTATCTGTCTGCTGGGGGAAAGGTACCTTCCTTTGTTAAGTCACGCTCAGAAATGTCCGGGTCAGACGGTTTTGTTTCCAGGCCCAGGAATTGCTTCTTGAGCTCTAAAGCTGACCCTAGGAACTGGCGTGGATTTACTGCTCTGAGGAGAACCTAGGTTCTTTGCTTTTCTGTTGAATCTGAAAAGTGACATAATTTACTGATACCATTAAATCTGTCATAGAATCATAGAATCAGCTGGGTTGGAAAGGACCTCAAGTCCAACCCTTTATCCATTACTGCCGTGGTTACTAGACCATGGCACTAAGTGCCACATCCAGCCTGATGATGTACCTGTAAAATCTCCAGTTTATCGTCAGTGTTGCTTAATCTTCTCTTGGTGATCTTATGCTTCACCAGAGGACCAGCTGTGCCCTGCAAGTCAGTGCGTTCTTCCTGCAGCTGGCTGTCCTACTCTGCACCAGTACCACCCACTCCAGTACCAATCATCATGACATCTCATCTCCATTATCTTCCCATCCTTTAGTACCAGTGTATCTCCAGTGCCTTTAGTACACAACCCAGTGTTGGCTCTGAGACTCAAGACCTCTCTTCTGCCTTCTACCAGTCTGCCTTTGCCACTGGTCTCTGTTACTAATTTTCTGATTTTGAACATTACAGAATATTTTGCACTTCAGGATCTCGGGGGATTCTTGCCTCTTGATCTGAACATACTGTCAGGGAAAAATTCATGTTTCCAGTCTATCTGCAGTGATAGATCTCATTGGATGGGGAAGTGTTGAGCTCCAGCTCTCCTCAGCTCTCTCACCCTATTCACTAGCATGCCAGGGAATTCATTGCTTAATGAAAGCCATTTTCCCTGACCCTTCCCCAGATAAGATCAATGTCATCACATGGCAAGATATGACCTACACTTAGATATCTCCCTTTTATCTTCTTGCAGAATCACATGCCAGCTTGACAGCAAAATTTCTTAGGCGTGATGGTAGGCATTTTCAGTTTTATTATTAATTTATCATAGGTGGTAGGGTGAGATAACTTCTTTCCCTGGTCTTTTCTACCTCAGACATAATATATGATGGCATCAATACTGGTACCATTTGCTGTGCCTCCCTTTCTGGGTAAAGCTTTAGTAACTGATATTACCTCTCTCTTGGGCTCCCTTGGCTCAACAGATTGATTCCTCAAGGAAGGAAAAGAGTGGCTGACCCTTTTGGGAACAGGCACCTTGTCCCTTCTGTGACTGATGGACTGCTCAGTGCAACCCCCAGTAAAGAAGCAGAAGCCTCTTAGTGCTTTAGGGGCACTCAGGTCTTCTTCCCGTTCAGACAGGCAAGATTTCTGACAGACCGTCTTACAGGAGTTTTCTGGAGGTTCCTATATATTTCCAGATGCTCAGTATTTTACAATTTCAGCCATATCTCGATGAACCGAGGTCTCTATTTTTAAGCAAGAAGAGAAAAAGTAGCTGCAATATCATCTGCTTTCCTCTGTGCTGGAGCTGTGGTGCAAGTTTCAGTGAGATGGAAGGTAGGAAGATGCATGTTAGTGGCTGATTATAGAGATGGTTTCCTCTTGGAGTTTAAGCCTACCCTTGCTGATCTCATGGGTTGTACATCACACTGAATGCAACTGCTTTGTTATTGCACCCTTTGCCTAAAGGTTTCATGGTAACATCTTAAAGGTAAAATTGAATAAACTAAAGTACAGAGTATCTGTGGGGGCAGCACCTTTGGCATGAACCCTGAGTCAAAACCAACAACACCCACAGAAAATAGCACAGTCACTCTCTAATTTAGTGTATTAATGTAGATTAAATAAGGGAAAAGACAGTTTTTGAAACTGTCTCAATTTATCTCTTATTTGTATTCATTCAAGGTGAACAATCCTTTCTGTTCATCTATGTCTATATTAATTCATATTTTCACAAATATACATAACAATACTGTTTGCTCAACATAGTCATGTTTCAGGATCTTTCAGCAGAATGATTTTTCCCCCCTTTTTAATCCAGTTATCCAACTCATTGATTTGTCATTACCAGTTTTCACTCAAATTGCAGCATCAGTAGTGGGGGAGGGAGTTCCTGCTTCTCTGTCCCTACCACTGCCCTAAACCCCCCTGCATGTATTGAGAGCACAAGTCATCCCTTCATGGAGATTGTGCAGAGACTCAGTGAATTTGAAGGAAGGGCTGAGCCAGCATTGAAAGACAAATAAGCAGTCATTATATTTTAAGTTTTATTTTAATCCCATTAATATTCTCTGAATCTCTCTGGGCAGTGTGTACACTCTCCTGCTTATCCCCTTTGACCCCAGGACTTTCTCTTCCTTTAGTACCATATGCCTTCAGCTGTTGTTTGGGATATTTCTGGCTGCTCTGGTTTCATAGCTGCTCATATTCCTATTTCTTCCTTCCCATAATCAAACGAAAGAAACACACAAGCAGCCCTTGCTCCTACCTACAAATCAAATGCAGGCCCCTGCACCCAGCATGCATCTAGTTAACCATATGTGTCTTCCTCATCTTCCAGGAACTGCATATAATCCACTAGGCTTGGCAAATCCAAACCCTCTTTTCTCCAATGCTTTACATCTTCACACCAATTGCTTTCTTTCCCTGGCTTACTTGGCCAAATAGGCTGCCGGTCTCTTGGGATGGGGAGATGGATGCTGGGCATCTGCTCACTTCTTCCTGCTATTGTGGTGGGGAGTGTGAGGGGGAGCAACGGCGAGGCAGACAAGGGCAGTGAGGAGCAGTTGGGCATAGGTAAAAGAAGGGCCATCAGTGCCTTCAGGCTGTGTTTCCTTCACCCAAAATTAATTTCACCTTCTCGTACAGAAGGAGAAGCAACAACATGCCTCTCTGTTGCCTCCCTGTACTTTGAGGTGTTAGAGGCAGGACCACAACACGGAACGCTTGTGGCCGCTCCTGCTGATCCCAGGGATGGTGATGAAAACAGAGCAGCCCTGGCTCACAGAAGGGTGCTTGGAGCCTCCTACAAGCAGGAATATGACAGGACAGTTCAAAGTAACAGGTATGTGTGATTTCTCTTGCCAGTGCTGCCTTTCTCTCACACAGCCCAATTAACAGGGGTCACAGAGCACTGATTAGTTGCCTTGGCATTTTGTGAACATAAAGCAGTGAAAAATCCAGGGTAAATGGGGGAAAGGAGATCAAATAGACACTTATCTCAGCTCTCCTGCCTGTCGCTGGCATTTGCCAGCCCAAGGAAAGTGTCTTTCCAGAAGAGACCAAGGCGGGACGGTGCTGTATCTGTGCTGGTATCTCTGCTGCTCTTCTGCCTTTTCTCAGCAAAATAACAAACAAGTCACCCCCAGCGGCTGTGTCATTCGTAGGGTTGTTGCTAGATAAGAGCCAAACCACTGGAGATGTGTGGACCAAAGGCAGCTGGGGAAGATCAGAGTGTGCCCTTTTGCCACACTGGTGTCTGAGATGAGTTCAGTTCCTATGGCTGGCGTCTCCTCTAGGAGGGGTGGACTCGCTGCCTCTTGTCCTTTGTGTGAGGGAAAAGGGGTGAAAGGTGGCACATATCAGCTGAGGGGAGATAAAAGGACATCTCCATCTAGTTCAGGAGTTGCTGAGTGTGGCCTAGTAGTGCTAAGGAGCCCAAACTGGAAAATTCCTTGGTTGTTCAGTTTTATGGCTGTGGCTGGGGCGAGAAGTCTGGACAAGCAGACCTGGAACCTTCCTGAAAGGTTGGGAGCTGCAGTGACTTTGTGCCTTCCTCTTCTTCCTTCATGCTCCCCTTTTTTTGGGGTAACAAAGCAATGCTCCTACTTCAGCTGTCATACCCAGGTTAAGTGGCTGCACTTGCTTCTGTCAAGCCAGCACATGCTCCTGTGGTGTGATCCCTTATTAGACTAGACAGCCCACATCAGCTCTCCATTCTCTCTGCCTCCCCAGAGACACTGCCTCGCTCCATAGCTGTTCCTATTCTGCTTCTCTGTGGGATACAGCATATCTGCCAGCTCCCCTTCCAGCTTCCCCAGTTTTTATTGTATGGGAGATCGCTCAAGGTAAGATGGAGGAAGACAAGGAGTTGGAATGTTCTTAGCTGCTGACAGCCGTGGGTTTTCTTAGCTGATTTTTTTCTCTCTCCTAAACACAAGCATTATGGGAGTTCAGCTGGGAAGGCAGTGGATTCCACAGCATCCAACCATGTAAATTAGATTTCCTTAGCAAGGTTGAGCAGCCCTTCTGCTGGAGAGCCTCCTGTCCTAACTTTGTGTTATCATATTGGAGGAAACATCCAGAACTGTGTTGTCTTCTCTAAGCATCTCTTCAGCATATTCTTGGGGGTGGTCTGGACTCAGTACCACATTTGAGTTCTGGAAGTAAGTTGTGGGGTGGACAAGAGAGAGGCAGGGATCATGAGTTGCTAGGGTGCTGAAATTACTCTGCTGTCCTTTACTTTTGTGGAAGACTTCAGGTGTCTCTGTCATGGATGTGGAAACCTCCAACCACTCATGTTTCAGACTGCCAAATCCAGGAGTTAGACCAGACTATTTTAGGGAAGAGCTGCCTCTACTAAACATTAGCTAACCGGCTAATATTTTGTCCTTATGTTTTGAAATAAAACCATGGTTCTAACGTAGAAAGACTGTCTTTCCATGTTCAGCAATGGTGAAGACAAATGTCCTCGTATGTAGAGCTCAGTGCAGTCAACCCACTCAATTCTTCTGGTGTCTTTCTCTTCCCCTTCACTGCCAATGACAGGTAAGCCACAGAATTACTGAGGTTTCAGCAAGGTCAAAAAACTAGTTCAAGTTTGCAGTGGAGGACAAAAGGCAGGCCTGTACATGCCTTGTGATGGCCTTGTACTCCAGCAATCTCTGCTGCCTTTACGACTCTGAGAGGAGAAACTTCACTCTGGAGCTTTGATCAATGTAATTTGAATTTTGTTTTTTTCCCCCCACTTTGTGGTCTCATTCAAGGTCCATTAATGTCAGCTGTCCTGCTTTTGTTCATAGCCACTAGTAGGCCAGCAGGTTTTCTCCAGGTATGTTTCAAAAAAGACACTGAAAGGTGGGATGTACCCAGGTGTTTCCTCCATCACAGGGGCTCTGCCAGGGTTGGATGTTGCTGAGGTCTGTCACAAGTGTGGTGCCCCCAGGAGTTGCTACCTCCCTCTAGGCTGTTCCTGGGAATTTTTGAAGTCTGTCCTCATCAGTGGTACAACTAGTGGCACTGCTAGTTGAATTGGAAATGACGTGTGGCTGTTAAAGCTTAAGGTCATGATTCCTGGATCTCCAGCTTCTCCACCATTTTGCTCTGCCACGGTGAAGTGTTTTGTGCAGAGACCCTTCAGGGTGGGTGCTCGTTGCCCTTGAGCCTCTGCCAGTTTAGCCACCCCAATGACAAGTTTGCCCATGGTCTGAGGAGGACATGCTTTCTGCTGGCTTGCATGCCTTCTGAGCAGGCTGCACACGGAGGGCTTGGAAGGATACCTTCCCAACCCTTTTCCTCCCGAAGAAGGATGGGATAGCATCTTTTTCCCCCTGCATCATACTTAACTTAGTTTCTCAGTAGGGTAAACTGTTTGAAGGTGAAGTACCAGCTGGTCCATAAAGCTTCCTCCCCCACCTCAGATAAGAAAGCTCATTAATACAGTAAAAAAAAAAAGTCTCCATTGTTACATGAGAGCTCAAGGTCAGGCTGGTAGTAGTAACTCATATTGCCTCTAAGGTCAGCCTAAGCTTTCTCTTTCTGACAAGCCACGATAGATTGATCATGAGGGTCCTCACATTATTTTTTTTCTTCTGAAATAGGCTTTGCTTCTCCTGACCCTGTTAATGATGTTTGACTGAGGTCATCCCAGCAAACCCTGAATCCTTCCCATTACCTTCCAGAGGGCTTTCCTTTGTGCCAAGGCATTGTATGCTTGTTAAGAATTAAGCCTTCCTGATCTCTACTCTAGCAAAGGAGCTGTCTTCATTGGAGAGGCGAGAAATATCTTGAATGCCATCTGTCAGTTAATGCTCTCATTAACACCTGAGTGACTCTCAACACCAAGCTGATGTCTTTTTGCCAATTCAGAACTTAAAAGGTGCCAGCCCATAAGGTGAAACATCTTCAGTTCATAAAATTAACTGCATGATAAAACGTCTGTTCTGATAAGACCTTGATTTTTTGAGGTTCTTTCTTTTAACTAGAGAGATCACAGAGGCAAAACCAGTTCTCTTGTGTGCTGTGAATTAGATGCAGAAGAAGACTTTCTTCATCTAGTGCTAAGAACTCCGAAAAGCAATGCTTGTGCTGGGTGGCTGGGGGCATCTGAGTCTTTTTTAGCTTTTAAAGCGTTTACCAGACATAAGTATCACCTCTATTATTTTTCTTTCTGGCTAACTGTCTGATAGGAACCGCAAGAGTAATTATATTCCTGTTTAAATGGTCCTTGAGGGAAAGGCTGAGCTCTCCCCGTCTTGTTTTCCATGTTCCTCCCACATACAACTCTTGGGTAGGAGGTGGAAGAGGTCTATTGTTGTTCCTGCTCTCCTGGTTTTGTCAGGGTTCTTGGTTTTAATCTGAAGAACAATATACTGTCTAGGATTAGATGCAGGTCAGGCTTGCCATTTTCCCAGCAGTTTTAGCTCAAGAGTGTTCCAGTATTTACTCTTCCATTGCATTTTGTAAATTGAATGAAACGAGAGACCTAAAACACTGTCAACATGATAGATATTCTAGCTAGTGGTCCAGGCAATTATTTGGCATCTGAACTTTCAGAAGGCTTATTTTTGTGTGCCAGCAGTAGCTGAGCATCATTGGGAGATTTTTGTCTCCAATATTTCCGACTCCTTACCCTAATGTTTCTCTTAATCCAATATTTACTCACACAGGATTGGGGGTTTGGGGAGAGGGTGGGGGTTTGGGTTTAGGGTGGTTTTTAGGGATGTGTGTAAGGGGAGGGCTTGTAACAAAATTGGCAGCAATAGACCAGATAGGGCAGTGTGCTGGAGCAGTAATTCCATGCTCAGGCTATGGCATCCTGCCTGCGGGAAGTGCAGATTGACACGGGGACTCTCTTACTGAATCAGTGTTTGGTTTTGCTTTTGTTTGTTTGACTTGATTTTGTTTACAGTTTTCCAGCCAAGACTTGATTTACTTTGGAGTCTTTAAAACTAAGAGCACAAGTGGCTCTGCTTCCTTTGGGCATGAGGATAAAAAAAATAACTGTGTGTGTGTGTGTGTGTACACATAATTCCAGCCCTGAGGGTGCTGGGTTTGCTCAGGAGGAATTTCACATTGGGTTTGCCCTACGGGGGGCTGGGGTCTCTGGATGCAGCTGTTCCCTCCCAAGCCTGCTCACCGGAAGCTCCAACCAAATTTTTCCATACATCCCATCAACTCTGTGAAATTTTCACCCTCTCTTCCAGAGGTCTCCAAAGGAGCCCCTCCGGGAAGCCGGGCATGCTGGCCAAGCTTGTTTTTGTGACAGCAGAGCATGACCCCACGCGTTAAAAGCCCAGCAGTGGGAAGGATGCCTCTCCTGCAAGCAGGGGAAAGCCACTGGGATCGCCAGGCAGGGGGGGAGGAGTCCTCGGCTCCCCTCTCCTGGAGCTCAGAGAAACCTCCCTCTTTGGGAGGCAGCCGGGCAGCAGATGGCCGGGCTGCGGCGCTGAGCTGTCAGGGGGTGGTGTATCATTTCTCTGGCTGTTCTGGACGCTGATACCCATGTTGGAGAGCAGCCCCTCCTTCAACTTGCTCCATCTTCTTTATGCCCTGATTTTTTCACAGCTGCTACTAAAGATCACAGGCAACTTGAGCTGCAGCCTTGCTGGTGCTCTTGTGGATTGTCTGACTCTGTTCTTCCTCTTTGACATGGATGTGCTAGGTCTTGTCCTTCCCTGTGCCCCATATTTCCTTTTGTATATGCACAGGTCTGCAACATGCGATTAAAACTTTCAACCACAGTTGCAATTCAGCTTTGACCTCCTTTCTAATCTTTGCAAAAAAAGATGGGGATCTCTAGCAAAACAACCCTTTGGTTTCAGAACGCAGCCAGAGATGAGACTAAGAATTGCATTGGGCTCAGGAAAAATCATCTGCATCTGTGTGGGACGTATCACACAGATATGCAGGTGCTATTCCAGCACTGCCCCACTACAGCTATCCAAATTGCTTTGCACATCGGGGGGCAACTGCAAAGTAAGAGATGTTTTGACAAGTGAGGGAAATTTTGTCACAGTTTTCTGGAATGCTAATGGTGCTAGTGAAGTTGGGATGGAAGAAAGGGGTTGGAAGGATGAAGTTTTACAGTTGCAGAGTACTCTGAGGTACCTTTTCTAATCTCACTTGATTTCTGTAATACTTTTCCTTGGTTTAATGAGCTGTATGGAAGATGGTTATGCTGTACGTGAGGAAGTGGTTGACATGTGGTGACAGTCGTGCCTGTGGTTTCACACTTTTTTGTAAATTGTTTCTAGAACTCCCAATTTACTTTCAGAAGAGAGTTGGTTTTCCTTTGGATATGTGCCCCGAGACAGAGTATGTCCATGTACCAGTTCAGCCTCCTTGGGAGTGCTTCAATTTGTAGAGGAAGGACATTGCTAACCTAACATTGCCTCCATTAGTTGAGTGTTTTTACAAGTCTCAGTAATGCTGAGAACCTCTGGAGAAGAGAAACATCTGTCTCAGTTGTCTCCCTCCTGCCTTTTTCCCACCTAAAAAAGGGTTTTCAGAGGTTCTCAGTTGCAGCAGAAACTCTGTAGGACTTAGCATACCTGCAAGTGTATTACTGTCCTATTAGTGAACTTGAAAAAAAAGGTATTTAACAGACTGTATCCAGGTCATTCCATTCCTGGACCCTGTCTCTCTGGTTCTTGGTTTTGAATTTTAATTCTGAATAGTTAGCACTGAGCATTTCTGCTCAGAAAACCCAAGGGCAGGGTTGTCACAGATTGCTCTGCTTCCTGCAGATTTTCTTCTCCAAATCCCTTTTCAAAGGGAAGTGTAATAGAGACAGGGTGAGTGAAACTAACTGAAGGTGTGGCAGACAGGCTGAAGACGAGCACCCTACATTTGTCTGGAGAAAAGAGGTCAATTCCCATTAAGAGGGAAAATATAAATTGGGCAAGATTGAGAGTGATTGGGAATGCCTTGAGACATCTGTTTCCCATCTCTGGTTCTCATTTCTATCCTTATTCAAAGCGACAAATGCACAGTAGCTGTCTTTGAAAATTGATGGGGGTAGGAACTCAGAAGTACTCTTAAGAACAGAGCTTGTAATGCATTGAACGCTGGGCGGATGGTGGAAATTTCTAGTGTTAGCCACTTATGTGAAAGTCAAACTCAAACCAAATTGGTTAAGTCAACAGAGCCAGTCCCCAGGAGGAAAGAGAGCTACATAGGCAAAGATTTCAGATGATCTTCTGGAATTGAGGGGCTTCCTGGATCGGTTTTCTTTGAGAGCAGCCAAAATGATAGAGCAAGATGAGTGAACTCATGCAAGCAGCAAAAGTATCTGTCTGATCCCGTTTTTTCCATGCCTTTCTCCCTTTTTTCTAGGTAGAAAAAAAAATTTAGCCAGAAAAAAATAGGAGCAGATAAAACCCTGTTACTTTTGTTGCTTCTTCCTGGCCAATCCTTGTCACTCACTAGTCATTCAGGATCCTAGGGAAACTTTTTTCAGGCAATTTTATTGGAAATAGCCAGAACCTCTGTATCAGACTTGATGAAATTATCTTCTGCCTTGAGCTCTGACAGAGTGGAAGAACTGAACTTGGGGGGCTGAAACTCGAATGTTCTCTGGGAGCTTACAGTCATTTCCCTTTTGCAACAGACTAAGCTTTCCTGCTTTCCTGCTTCCAGGAAAAGATATTCTCATCACTCTATTCTGAAAGCTAGACTGTCTTTTTCTTTCTTTTTTTTTTTTTTTAATCTAATGGCTTTGGTAAATATCTAACATTCAAGATGTGTGATCAAATAGCACTCTTAAAAAGTCTATAAAGGGAATCTATTATTGCACTCTTTGCCAAGTTGAAGTCCTTGCTGGAAGTTGGGTCTTGAGTTAAATGAGGAAGACACTGGGGATGCACAGCTGCTCCAGGTAGGTGTATGCTGCATTGAATATTTCACTTGACAAAAGGATATTTGCTGTCATTTTTACCCTAAAATTACTACTTGAAGCAGCACATACATAATTTCATAAAATGTCAGTTGTCAGTTCTCCCTTTTTGACTGAACTTTGTCAGCATAGGGGGCTGTTTCAAGTTGCATTTGTGTGACTGCTGATATTAGTGGGAGTGAAACAACCAGAGGGCTGGTGACAGTCATCGGGTGAGAGGACGTATCCCTGGGAGGTCAGCTTGCATTTGACGTCAGAAGGAAGCAGACTGGTGAGGAGTGATCTGCAGGGTGGTAGCACCAACTTCTCTCTACTCAAGGAGGAAGGGAAACGCTGCCAGGTGGACATGGCTTGAGGCATCTGTTCCTTCGTTCTTGCAGTCACTGTCCAGTCATGCTCCTTGCAGAGAAGTCCAGTCTTTACCAAATGTGTGAAGACCTCTGTCTAATAGCTAACTTCTTGTTGACTTTTAACCATCTTTCTTCAGTTGGATCACACTCCTCTATCTCTTTGTTTAAAAATAATAGCTTTTGTGGAAGTTAGCGATTTCTCAGGGAAATGCAATTCTGTGGTGCTGGCGCGATTCCATTAATCATATAGAGTAATCTGCTTGTGCCAAAAACCTATCAAGTTGAGCTGCCTTTTTGAGAGCTGGTGGGAATGTGTACCCAGTGGTGTTCTTGCTGGCATATGGACTTCCCGTGTGTGCAAGAATGGCTGGGGCATGGGGGGGGTCCCCCTTTGCTGTGCTCAGGGTACAGCAACTTGAGCAGGCTGAGTGAGCCTGGCAAGTCTCAGGACTCAAAGTGATATGGACAGATCTTCAGAAAGTTTTATATTTAGGGACACATGGACTCACCAGCCCTTTTTCATTCCCTACCCTGAAATTTTCAGCATTCAGAATAAAGGCTTATGTCTCATTAAAATACGGACAGGAGTTCCTTTAGCCTTAAGCTCCATCAACAGTCAGATAGGGACATTTACCCTCAATGACAGACAAGGGTAAGAAATGTCTGCTTCCTTGAGTTATATGATGAACTGCTGGGAATGAAAGTGGGACTTCATGTGGCCCAGCTAGAAGATGAGAGAGATCGGTTTAGTAGCAATGTTTATGAAGAGCTTGAATGTTCAGCTTGATCATCTGGGAGACTACAGAGGACAGAGCCCTCTGGGTGGAGCCCTGTTTGGGACGTACACTCATGCTGGGGATGAGCCTCGTTGTGTGTCAGGGTCCAAGCCATGTGTGTTAACTGGGCTGTGCTGATGTCCTGCCAGAGGCACTGATGGAGGGAGGAACAGGCAGAAAGTGGCAGCACCTTTGGGGATAGAGGGAGAGACGAGTATGGGCCACAACAGGAGTATGGGAAGCATAAATCAGCAAAGTGGGGAGGAGGTGATGAGCTATGGAAAGTTTCAGGGCACTGAACTTAGGCGTGGAAAACTACTTTAGAGGCAGAGGGAGTGGAGCAGGGCTTGGCAATGACAGATGTGAGGGGCAAATGAAAAGCTGAAGAAGAAGGTTTAGGCATCAAATGGGGAGAGGTGCAAGGGGATCAGACCAATAACCTTTGTTGCATCCTATTTTAGCAAAGGGTGGATGTTGGTGCTAGAACAAGGCACTGCCCATTAGGATAGAAAGGGGATGAGGCCAAGTTGCCGTAATGTTTAGCTCGTTCTTTCAGCTTAGAAGGAAATAACAGTAATGCAGAGCCCTACAAGCTGTCTGCGTATAGTGTGAAATCCCATGGTGTTGCAGTGAGGTTCCTGTGTTTTGGGAATATGGGTTACAGAGCTGTACCCAGCCATAGCTGTCGTGAGGCACCATTTTCCTTCAGGTGATGTCTCTGTGTTATGTTTGTTCAAGTTGCTTGGTGCACCAGGTGTTTCTGGCATGGCAAACTACAGTAAGTGTGTGGGACTTTTTTCCCTTGGTTAGATCCCAGACGTTTCACAGCTACCTGGAGGACATCATCAACTACCGCTGGGAGCTGGAGGAGGGGAAACCCAACCCCTTGCGGGAGTCCACCTTCCAGGAGCTGCCCCTGCGCACCCGGGTGGAGATCCTGCACCGCCTCTGCGACTACCGCCTCGATGCAGACGATGTCTTCGACCTCCTCAAGGTGCTTTGGGCAGCAGGGATGGGGGAAGCAGGAAACAGTGTGGCTGTAGGAGCTGGGCCAGACCCATGACTTTTACTGGGAAGAGAGGAGTAGATGCTTTTCAATGTATTTTAAACCAGGTAACCAGGTGGCGACACAGTGGATTGGCGGTTCTCCATCTCCTCCTCTGCCTTGCAGAGGACCCAAGGCGAGTGCCCAAGGCTTGGGCCCTTGTCCTCTGCGGATGTATTCATAACATGAGAGTTGCCAAGCAAATTGGCTTCATTGGCTACTCTTCCTGAGAAGAGTGAATTTGGAGATGCTCCAATGGCAGGGCTGTGAGAGCTGAGACTGCCTTGCTGAGGGATGGTGTGAGATGAAAGGATGGGGCTGAAGTATACTGGGGGAGCTGGGGGAGGGTAGAGGCAGGGGGGGGGGGGAGGGAGCTTCTCAGGGCTGTGCGTGACTGTCGCCAGCACTAATTAGACCTTCCCTGTCAGGAGCACCAGAGATGAAATGTTAAAACGAGAGAGGCCATTCAAATTAGAGATGCCAATCTAAATCCCTCCCTGGACAGAGAGCGAACAGTCGCCTTCCCCCTGGAGTAACATTTTCCCAGCTCGGCCGGGAGGAGCAGCTGTACTGCTGCTGTGGCGTGGTGGGAGGGAAGGAGGGAGGGAGGGAGGTGTTTGCGGAGGGGTGTCATCATGTTTTGTGTGACAATTGTGGCCGCTTTTCAACTTGTCACCGTCTGGCGGGGGGCTCCCGGTGGGCGCAGGGCCTGGACGCCGACAGCCTCCGCGTGGAGCCGCTGGGCGAGGACAGCAGCGGGGCCCTGTACTGGTACTTCTATGGCACACGGATGTACAAGGAGGACCCGGTGCAGGGGAAAACCAACGGAGAGCTGGCTCCAGACAGGTAACAACCCACACACATCCCCCCCCCCCCCCCCCCCTCGGGGGGGAGGGGGCGAGGGGGGCACAGCCAGCCCAGCTGGAGGGGGCTCCGCCTGACTGCTGTTGTGCCGGGGTGGGGGGGCCTGGGAGAGGCCGGGGCAGTGTGGGGCGAGACTGGAGTTGCCAAGCAGACAGCGGAGCTGCCCTGCGCCGCGCATTGTGTCGGAGCCAGCCTGCAGCCTTTGTGGCACCAGGAGAGCCTGCTGTGGGAACGATGCTGCCTGCCCCACTGCATTCCTGCCTGTCTGCCCCGCACCGTACCGTGCCGTGCCGGCGGCTCCCAGAGCAGGCTCCCAGCCAGTGGGAATCCCTCCTCTCCCCTCCCCATCTTGTTGCTGCTCTGATTTAATCCCTCCTTTGGTTGGGTTCCTAGCAGCTGTTCCAATTTCTGTGCCCTTCTCCCATCCTGCCAGCCTCAGTTCCCTTGCTCAGCACATATTTCATGGTGGTTTTGCCATTTTTCAGGGGATGTGGGGGGCAGACAAACACCCCAAATGTTCCTGGGAAAACAGGCAAGAGACGAGGGCGACCTCCAAAGCGGAAAAAACTACTGGAGGAAAATTTGCTGAGGTATGGAAGGGTTCTTCCTGCAACAGACTTAAAATACATATGTTCCCAGAGGAAAGTATAATGTAGTTCTGGGGTTCCCCCAATAAGTATGTATATACCATGCAGCCACAATTTCAATGCATATCTGAAGCAAAACAAGCTCAGACTTGGTGGATGCTTTGATCACTCTCCAAAGCAAATTCTGACTGAGCTGGAAGTTCGGTGAAACAGTGGGCATCACTCTTCCAACCACCTCACTTCAAATGCAGTTCCAGTGTGCAGTGTTAGAGGATTTGCTCCTGATAAGAACACTTTCACTGTGTAGCACTTGAAGCCAAAAATCCCAGCCACTTGAGTCAGTATAGATTTCGGGATGCTTACACAAGAACTGAAATACTGTACTTGCCTAACTTCAGCCTGCACCCTTCACTTTTAAAAACTTTATGAAGCTATGATAAATATATATGTGAAAATATATATCAAACGTGTGTTCTGCAGGGTGTTTTTTTCATGGTTTTGCTGTGCATTGAATAGTTTCTGTGTCCCCCATTCTTCTTAGAAGCAGCTGCATTTCACATGATGTGAAGTAATGTATTTATTGTATCACTTCTTCTCTTTCTTTTTTTTGGTAGAGAGAAGGCAGAAGAGAACTTGCTAATCCATGAGACTCAGATAAGAAATGGTAAAGAGATTTTGCGGCATCAGGGTTGATACTATCGGCTAACATAGTTCTTAAATTGTCAAAGCTCAGAGAGATGTCTGTAACAACCCAGCCTTTCTCAGGAAAGAGAGAGTCTTTCTGCTGGTGGTTGGGGCCAAGTTGGGAAGGAGGGATTTGCAAGGATTACAGGCTGCCTTGCAGCTGGGAGCCTGGGCACATGTAGGCTTCCTATCTTATCATGGATGATTTTGGAAGGAAGAAACCTAACCTACTGGGATACACTAGACCTTGAGGGCTCACCTACAAAAATGGGTTGTGAATGGTCCTCCCTCTTCCAGGCATGAGGTAAACATGTGGCCCTGTTGGTAGCTGGTGTGTTTTTTAGGGCTGGGAAGAGAGTGTGGTCAGTGATGCCAAGACAGAGAAGGAAAAACCTTTCTGATCCTCCTCACTTCTCCTTCCTGGTAGCCATTCAGTGGCTGAGCACAGTAAATGACATCTTGGGGGTACCTACCTAAGGGTTAACAAGGCAAGCAGAAAGAATCAGTTGGCAACACGATGTGAATGTGAGTTCAAGGGAGCTGGGACTCATTTGTCATACATGTGTATCCACTGGCTTCCACAAAACCCAGGGACTCGGCCTGCCTGTTCCCTCACAATAAAAGGCAAGGGTGGCATTGTCTTTCCCATGCCTCCTTCCCTTTGCCCTTTGTCTTCTGATTTCCTGGTGGCTGCTCCAGAGCTGGGCGGCAGAGCCAGAGCGGTGCGCGTGAGGCGCTGGGGGTTTTATCAGATCATTGTCTTCCAGCAAATTGTGTCACTTCAGCTGCAGAGTAATCTTCTGGTGGCACAAAGCAGTGCCTTAGTCCTGTTTGCTATTGAAATGAGTTCTCTGTAGGCAGCTGGCAAGGGAATAGGAAACAAGGGTACAGGGTTTGGGGGCAGCATGCAGGTAAGCTCCCCCCTGCAGGTGGGCAGATGGCTGGTCCTTTGCCATCTCCGTTACTAGTCCCCAGAGCATTCACTTGAGCTGAAGCTGAGGGTGGGCTCAAGTCCAGGCTGGCCTTTGACCCAGAGCATGTGCTCACTCTGTGCCACTGCCATGGCACCCAGGCTTCTGACAGAGGGCAGGTGGCTGGGGGGAGGCTGCAGCTTCCCGATCTTCCTAGGGCAACTTGACAGCTTGCATGCCAGAGGCACTTGCAGCTTAGATCCATAAAGGGCCCAGAATCAGGTTCAGAGAGAAAGCGGCTCTGGTTTTTTATCTCTATATATTTTTCGTTGTTAATTTGCTTGAAAATGTGATGAGAAGGTGCATGACATCTGCCAGTGGCAGTGGTGGCCATTGCTTTCTTTCCAGGAGCCAGTGGTTAGCTCTAGAAAAGTCTAGAGAACTCCCCAGCCTGAAGGTGTTTGATTCAAGACTCACCCCCCCCTTCTCCCAAGTGAAAAAAAAAGGGCCACAACCTTTTTTGCTTAGAGAGCATCCTGGGGCAAAAGCGTACAAGTTGCAACCCATGAGGCTTCCCTGCTCTGTGTAAACATTTGCGGAGCAGGAACCACATTCCCCCTCTCCAGGTGGGTGTTCCAACCACCATGAAAGAGAGCCCTTCCTTCACAATTAGTATTCAAATGTTTCACACAAGGTGGAACAGCTCAGAGTGTCTTGGTAGTTGGGACACGCTCAGAGCGGTGGGTGATCTGCTTCTATCCCACTCTGGATCAAGCAAGGATGGGATGTGAACTTTTGGAACTTCCCCCCTCATCTGGCAGCCTGATGAACCCTGTCCTTCGCTTCCTCTTCTGTTCTTTCAAGTGCCTGCGAACAAAATGTTTCATTTGGGGAAAACGGGGGGATTTTTTCACTGCAGAAAAGGTTTGCAGTGCTTAAAAAAAAAAAAAGGGCTTATTTCAAATTACAGTATTTTTTGATGGTTTTATTCTGCTACCAGACTAAATCAGGTATTTGTATTTCCCCATGTCCTGCTCTGGCTGACAGCCTCCATTACAAGAAGCAAATTAAATCCTTTTCTCTGGTCCATCATAACTGGAATGTAGCCTTGCTACAGGGATGTCATACTACCTGTGTATTGCCATTTCCCATCATTATTTCTTCAACTGTGTGTTTCCTCTGAGTCTTGGCATCACTTTCAGTGTCACTAAGGGAGGTAGCAGTGCTTCTGGTGGATGAGGAGAGCTTTGGGTCTATAGCAAAGAGCACATTTTTCGTAACAGTGGCCATTAACAGTGTCTTTTGCTCTTCCTGAGCCCTAAGGAGAGAAGAGAAGGGATCAAGAAGAGCTGTTAGTCATAACTGCTGTGGAGATAACATCCTTTCATGTTTTTGAAGGGTCCCAAGGGCCTGGCCGTGGAACATGGTGGCTGCTGTGCCAGACGGAAGAGGAGTGGAGGCAGGTCACAGAGAGCTTCAGAGAGAGGACTTCCCTTAGAGAGCGGCAGCTCTACAAACTCTTGAGTGAAGACTTCCTGCCGGAGATCTGCAACATGATTGCACAGAAGGTGAGGAGACATGACATCCTGTTTACCTCTCTTTGACCGCTTCCAAGAGCATGGACGTTTGCTGAGTGAAGTTGCTGAATCCAAGCAGCCCGTCACCCCACCTCCAGCCTCCAAGTGTCATGGATGTGGGGGCTGTTCAGCTGGGGGGGGGGGAAAGGCTCTCCCCCATGCTGTGGCAGGGCTAGAGTTGATGCTCGAGGATCTGGTTCATGGTTGCACGGCGGCGTTGGTAGGAAGGCTGAAGGGGTTACTGTCTTCAGCCATGTTCTGTGTCCCTTTTCTCCTAGCAGGGAATTCTCTGTGCTTTTGAACTGCTGCGATTTACAGCCTAGCTTTTCTATGCAAACTGCCTGTGATTCCACTTTTACTGCCCTTTCTCAACTGGCTCTGCTGGAGGGGCACTGGCTGCTTTAGCTGTTCTAGCTAAGTCTGCTTGAGCTGGTTATGTCAGAGCCCTGAAACTCCGAAGGGTATTGTCCGTCAACTGAATGTTTTCAGGTGGGACAGATTTGGAAAGGGATCCTTCGGCTAGATGGCTTTGTAAAATGGGCTCTGCAGCCAGCGTGATGTTCTTGGATTGAGTTCAGTTTGCTTGTTTGCTACCCTTGTAAAGCTAATAGGGATTTCATGGTCACTTCTAGCCCCCAGAGTTTCTCCTGCCAGTGTCACCGATGTGCCCTAATTTCCTCCACTCTCTTTTTCCTTCCCTCAATTCTCAACCCTGTTTCAGGAGAAGCGTCTGCAGCGGACAGAGTTTTCTCCCAGGTGGATGTCTGACCATCAGCCCATCAAACCAATCAAGCAGGAGGTGAGGGGGGGTGCGAGGGGGAGGACGACAGAGGGAGGCGAGAGCAGATGCCTCCTGGGGGAAAAAATAAACCGCAGCATCGCTATTCAGTGGGAAGGAGTAGCTTGAAAGTGCTTGTGCTGAAAGAGAGATGGGTGGTAATGCCCGTCAAAGGCAGGCTGACACTCGGGGTTTCTATGGCGAGCAGGGAGGTGCTGCCCTCTGGATCGCAGAGGTAACCGGCCTCGCTGCAGACTCCGGTGCAGCTGCATATGGAAATCTGCGCTCAGTCTGGGGAATTCCACTTCAATGAGAGTGCTGGCACATTCGAGGCAGTTCAAAGAAAAGTTGAAGAAGGATGAGAGGGCTAGAAGAACCGGCTTACAAAGGGAAATGACAGAAATTCAGCCAAGGGGAAAACGTGAGGCTGCAAACACATGAGGATGTAGATAGTGCTGAGGGAGAGAAGAATGACTGATGCAGCATGCGGAGCTGAGCTAGGAGGGGGTCAGCTGGAAATGGAAGTCACAATGTAGGCAGCTTAAAGGAATGCTTATCAAACTGCAGCTATGTTGGCTGAAATGGTTCTTTCCATGCCTCTTCACCCTCATCTCCTCCACCCCATCAGTGTAACAGCACTGCTGCTGCTGCTCCTTGCGGGTCTGTGCAGTGAACCAGACTCAGGAAAATGACTGGAGTTAAATATAACCTTTTTCTTTGGTCGGGGTTATTTTTAACATAGATCAGTTTTCTGATCCAGTTCACCACACAGCCCCTAACAGTCACGCCGGCACAGCCAGGCATGTGGTGCCATGGAGATGGGGGGTCTTTGAACTGGCAACTGCTGCCCAAAGCAATCAGTCAGACAACTCGGGATTAGCTCTGGAGGAAAAGATTGTCTTGATTCTATCAGGTTGTGGCATAATCTCTCACTGCAGATGTAATCAAAATGTAGTTACCTGATGTTTTGTCAGAGCCTGGGAAATAAAGCTGCAGGGAATATTCCACAAGAACCAGAGTCAGAGGTTCCCTCAAAACAAAGGAGAAAGTAGTTCCCTGCAATAAATATACTTACTTGGAACAGATAAATAAAAGGAAGGAAGAACCTCTCATCATGCTGCAGATAAAAGCCTGCCGAGAGGAAAATAAGACCCCAGTGATGGTCAGTTTGGGGCCAGAATTGCTCTCTGCAAAGCCCACCGTGCAGGAAGCACAGGGACACGTGTTTGTTCACAGGCAGCAGAAATCCCAGAGGAGGAGGGGAGTGGGAAACACATGGAGCCTGAATGATGCTAATCAGTACCGCAGGTGCTCCAGGTCTGCTGTGGCAGAGGGCTGTTAATTGCTGCCTGTGGGCCAGTGAAATGTTTCCAGAGAGCGGGGGGCCCTCCTGGCTCCTGGGGCACAGGGAGCCAGCCAGTGTGAGGGTGGTGATGCTCACAGCGCTCCCCAGCAGGATGTGGCAGTCATCCCTGCCACGGGGGAGCCAGGGAAGGTGCGAGCATGTCTAGTATCTTGTTTGTCAAGTGAGGGTGGGCAGCAGGCGAGCCTGGAGGAGAAAACCTTGGCCGAGTGCAGGTGACCCCTTCCTCCTGGCAGCTGCTTCAGTCCAAGATGTAACTGCTTGTTGGGCTCCTGATCCTGCAGGGGATTTCTCAACAGGTGGTTCAGATTAGCTCCTCATTAAGAGCCGCCTGAGCAGCACCCTCATTAGGATCACGCTGAGGAAACCTGAGCAGGAAAGGTTTGGCAGATGAGAGGCCAGGGTGTCCAGGGCACCCGCGCCTCCTGGCCTTCTGCCCCTGAAGTCTGATACCAACTGCGTGGAGAGCAAAGCAAACGGCAGGAGTTTGTGCAGGAGTTTGGCCCTTTCAAGTCTCGCAGGGCCAGGGGAAGGCAGCGATGTTGTGTCCTGGAGTGCTCTCTACCGGAGGGAAGGAGGCGGTGATGCTGTGGTTTTTATCCTCTAAGTGAGGAGGAAGCTGGAGAAACGTCCTTTTGCCACCTGTGTGGTCAGGAAGGAAGTTTAACTTGAGTTTGGTTCTTGTTTTTATCATTCCAATAGGCGTCGGCTTCCACCACATCTCATAGGAGTTTACTGGTTTGTGGTCGCGTATTTTTTTAACCCTGAGTTGAGCACGCTCATTCCCAGTGGGCTTAAGGGGGACACCAGGCAGAGGGTCCCTCTGAAAATCAGGTTGTTTCTGTGTCTGAAGTGTCTCAAAGAGCCAGCATTGCTGCTGCCCTGCAAGTGCTGCAGGGAGCAGGTGCCTTTGTGGGTGTCTGCTGCAGCCCTTGGGGCTCACTACACTGCGTCTGTGGTTTCTGCTTTTCCCTTTTCTTCTTCTGCTTCCTACATCTAGTAGGATGACACCCTTCCTTTGCTTAAAATTGTCCCCTTGCTTTGTCAATGCCATATTTGTGGGGTGTTGACCTGGAACATGCTATGGAGTCGATACCATTACAGTGTAGGGTGCTGAATGCACCCTGCAGGCTTGGAAAAGTTCTGGTGGTGAGCACTGCAGCTTGGATGTTGTGTTTGTGTTTCCATAGGACATGAATGGTGAAAGTGGTATGAATCCAGGGAAAGGGAAGGTCTCACCTGTGTACCAACAATCAGAGAAGTTGGTGTGTCATGCCAGGCTGGCTTAGATCTACTGGTTGGAGAGTTTAAAGGCTGATGGTCACATCATCAATAAAATATCTTAGTGTACCAACTTCTGATAGCTGGTTTCTGCTCACCTCTTCTAATTGCTGCAGAGTCTGACTTTTTTGGTTCTTACTGCTATTTGAAGATTGATCAAGAAAGTTAGGGGTAAACTGTTTGATGATGGTCAGGATCAGACCTGAAAGGAAATTGTTTGCAGTTTGTGAGTAGAGAATCGGATGGTAGAGCATTCAAGAAAGGGATATGAAAAGAATCAAAAGTGTAAATGTAGAACCCAATTCCGTAGGTTCTTGACCTCTTGTACTTGGCATAGCACTTTCAGTCCTGAGCATTCTGGCATTTGGATATTCATCAGGGAGAAAAGGCCTGAGAGACAACTGGAGCTGTAAGGATTGCTTTCTAAGGAAACATTTAACCTAACTGCGGAAATGTGGGAGTTTTGTGTAAGTGTCTGAGGAAGCCCGTAAAGGCTGGAATGTGGCTGAAGAACAGAAGGATTTGTGCTCACCCAGAAGAGCCTAACTGGGAATAACTGGATGGAACGAGGAGTGGAGAAATGAACTTTAGGCTGAATGTGAGGAGAAGCTGGCTAAGCTAAGGCACATGGGCTCACAGAATGATTTTCCTAGGAAAGGGATGTACAAGTGAACTACTAACATTTGGCAAATATCTGAAAAATAAAAGAAGATAGGCAGAGTTCCCTCATGGTGTGATGATGCTATAGGATTCACCTAAAAAGATTGGTGTTTTTGCTGCCCAGTCTGTCTCTAAATGCAGGATATGGTCCTAATTTTGTCAAGAGTCCCATCACCCTTTCTTTGACACTTCTCTATGACTGTTGGTGGCTGAAATATGATTCTCTTAAAATATTTTTGCTGCTGGAAATAGGGAGATAATTCACAATGCTCATCCACAGGGAGTTGGAGTGGGACTTTGTACGGCAGCTCAGGGCTTTGTAGGGGAAGGGGAGGCAGAGGGGGAATGAATGTACCGTGAAACCAGACAGCATTTGTAGGTGTTTATCAAAGCAGCCCCAGGTTCCACTCCTAGGCAATGAAACAAGGACAAAACAGTAATCATGGGGCCAGAATTTTTTTTTTTTTCTGGGGATTAATAATGGGCCTGGAGAAGTTGATGATCTGAGCAGCAGCCAACGGACCCCAGCTGATTGCTAATCCTCAGGAAATGCCTTCTACTTAAGTGGTGGTTGCTGGTTATTCCCTGAAAATGAAGTTGGAGCAAACTGTGTGTACACTGTTCTTTTCCAATTGATATTCCTTGCTGACAAGGCACATGTATCTTGGTCTTGCAGAAGTCAAAGGGGTGGGAGTGGCTGGTGGATGACTGATTCATTTGTCTTATCATTAATTTAGGCTAATAAAGATAATTCCACACTTCCATATACATATCTTGCACTTCATTGGGGAAATAGGAGCAGGAGATCCCTGGTCGGGAAACCTGCAGTCTTAAGCAGGATCAAACAGAGCCTTGGAGCCTGCTGGCAGTGGGGAGCTGAGGAAGTGGAGCAATAAAGAGCCAGGCATCCTGGAGTGAGAAAACTGGTTTTGGGACCCAGCAGGAAAACTGTCCAAATAAACAAACAAGACGTAGTTCAGGGAAAATTAGCACACAGAAATTTTGAACGGGAAAGGAAAACATTCCAAATGATACCTCGATGCAAGGCTGCACCAGTCTCTTTTCCTGTTGAAGTACTCTGTGTTTTATAGCAGAGCCAGGTTTGGCAACGTAGTTCTTTCTGCTCACACTTCCCACTTGGAGCTCTGCTAGCTGGAAGAGGTAGAGGTGTTCTGTGGTGCTGTCAACAGCCTGAATCCTTTGCCCAGAAGGGAAGGGAAATACACGCGGTGTGTCCCTGGCAGAATACAGCTTGTCTAACCCATCGCTTCTCCTTCCATTGTCCTTGTATCGGTAGGATTTCATTGCTTGACAAATAACTTTCCTTTACATGTTCCTTTTCATCTAGGAATTCATGCATACAAATCCATTTTTGCCCCTTTTTTTTTTCCTCCCAGCCATTCATTGTAGGTTTGCTTTAATATTTGCTCAAAGTAATCCTTCCTATGCTCAGACTTGAATAAGCCAATGTGTTACAGTTTTTGGTGCCCTGTTCTGTCACAGGTAAACCCGAATGTACTGAGTTCCATGGAGAAGCAGAGGCGCAGGGAGGAAGAGGAGGAACGCCAGATCCTTATAGCAGTGCAGAAGAGGGAGCAGGAACAGCTGCTAAAGGAGGAGAGGAAGAGAGAGATGGAGGAAAAGGTCAAAGCAGTGGAAGGTAACGTGCAGCCAAGTGTGAAGCAGAAGTTTTCAAAGCCAAGATTGAAATCTTGAATTAAGATCTGCCATTTACATTCCTCCCCTGCCAGACCTGCTAATGGGAATATCTTTTCTTGCACTTACCTGTGATAAATTAGTCTGACTGTAGCTTCTTTGCCTATCTCCCTTGGTGTTGGTGGCTGTTCTCTAGTACACCCTTTGACTGTGTTTTCTTCCTCAAATCATGCTTATTTTCTCCCTCAGCTATGTTTTTTTTCCTGCTATTCACGTTGTTTCTCAGTTGTCTTCCATCTCCCCACTTGCCTCCTTATGGATTTCCCTGTGTGCAGGATTAGCTGGATTTGCTCTTGCTAAATAACATTTGGTTCTTTTGGCCCAGTCCATGATAAAAGAAGAATTCCCTTTGAGGAGAAAGGGAAGGGGACAACATAGGAGCAGCAAGAGTAACATTTTTTTCCTGGCCTTACCAATTGGAGAACTAAAGATGAAGGGACCAGGCGCTTTTTTTTTTTTTTTTTGGTTATGAAATAAATGCTGAGTTAAACCGTTCTGCAAGAAACAAATGTATTTAATGTGTTTAATACATCAGCTCAAGGCACAGACAGCAGGCATTCAGCTGTGCCATGTAGGCATGGGTGTCAGAGCAGGATCATTTCTGACCACCTTCTCTCTGTCAGCTTCCTTTACGGGAAATCCTTGAGCTGCTGCTTCTGCCACAGTGACTGGCTGGGCTGTTGCAGTTCTAGGGA
Organism: Corapipo altera; assembly: GCF_003945725.1. Lineage (NCBI taxonomy): Eukaryota > Metazoa > Chordata > Aves > Passeriformes > Pipridae > Corapipo > Corapipo altera. Next base: position 5,104,958 of record NW_020884873.1, on the reverse strand, counting down.
AAGGCTGAGCATCTTCAGAAAGCTGTGGTGGTAGTGTGTGGCGATATCAGTATCCTGAGTCCTTAAGGGGATAAAGAATCAGAAAAGGAAAAAAAGATTAGGTTCATGCAAACCGTGTAAACTTTCCAAGATGAAACAGTCTGCCACCAGATGTTTGGTAGCATGCCAGATGTTATCTAAGAATAGGGTTTTTTACCTGCTTACCTTTCTAACCTTTAGAAAATCCAATTACTTCCTTGGCCTTCATATATTCCTGGTTGCCAGTCCTAGCTAATCCAGTGCTTTAAACTGAGACTCATCCAGCTTCCATATCTGCTGCAGATATCTGTTTCACCTTGGAAAATTGCATATTCTCTGTGCTTTAATTCTTCATCTGTATAGACAAAATTAATCTTGAGGTTCCAGAAGAGCTGCAAAGATAAATGTAACATGGCTTTGCTTTGGGATAAGCCACTTCCTTTTCTGGGTAAATGCAATTACTACATCATCTGATTCAAAGACATCAGAACCACTCAAAGAAATTAGCATACATTCATAGCTTTTCTTGGCAGAGATGCTTTTCTTTTGGTTTAAACTCATCCCTAGTCCTAGGTCTTCTGTAGAGGAAGGATGTGAAATACAAAGTGAAATATCTGCTCTCTGATGAACTTAATCAGCACTTCACCTTCTTCTCAGTTTTGAACTGTATGCCTGTTTTTTAAAACACATTCCTGTTTCCAGTCTGAGATTTCACTTCCCCTCAATCCAATGCACACCCCAGGTAGCAAGTTTCCTACTGGGCCCATCTGTAGTCTCCTGAAATTATGAGTTAAGGCAGCTTTCTAGATTTCTACCACAACAGCAGGTTAGAGTTTCTCAGTTCTCTTTCCAGATGCTGCTTCGTCATAATCTCTCACAAACATGACTTTCTAGCTGGTTGAGGTACTTTTTAGGGCACTGTTTAGATTTTAAAGCTGCTGGGTAGGACTCGACCCAGGCCAACAGTGTGAGAATGAGCTCTGCCTGATATGTAACATGCTGTGTTAATCACTAGCTGTGGTAGAGGTTCCTGCCATTAATCCTGACTGAGATCCAGTCTGGTACCAGGGTAGCACTCCTCGATTTCTGTCAGTTTACCGAGTCACATCTTTGGCAGGCCTTGGAGGATTTCTAAAATCTACAAATCTACATCACCTTACCTCTTGGCTGCTGTTGCCATGAGGTTTTCCTTTTGCTGCCCAAATTATCACTTCGTGTTTTCCTCAGCTTTCTCAAATATGCATCCATTGCAATACCGTCTGAGTGATGCTAGTTTTAGGAAAGAAGCATGAAGTACTGAACTGTGCTTGGACAGACTCAGATAATCTCTGTTACCTGCAATTGGATGTTGGACTTATCATCATGAAATGTTATAATAGATGCTGTTACATTCTGTAGGACACCTTAGAACCAAGTCCTATATTCCCAACTTCAGTGCTGCCCAGAGTCTTCTAACAGGAAATTCAGGCTTTCTTCTACCAATGTTTGACATATCTGACCAAGGATGTCCTTATAAATAACCACTTTGTAGCTATTCCTATATTTTTTGTGCCCTCAGCTGCTATCCCAAGTTTGTTTTTGACTGACAGAGTAAGACATTAAATTAATATTTTTCCACCAGAGCTGGTACTTCCTGAGTCTTTGACATTTTCCAAATATGAAGCTTCTGATAGAGGGTGTTAGCCAAGTCTCTCCCATCTTTCTTTCTCTCTGGGTGTTCCCTGATGTGGCCTGTTGTCAGGGGTCCTACTCCTGTGACATCTCTCCTTGAACATTACTTTCACAGAATTCTGCTCCTACGCAAGGTTGGTCCAACCACAGGTGTTTTGCAAGTCAAATGAATTCAGATTTCTTATAAGAGAAAGGAAATGAGGTTCATAAGAGCCCATAAACTTTCTATTATGAAGCAATCTGTTAGCCAGCTGTCTGGTTGCAAACCACAGGTTATATTACTAGAATTGCTTCTTCCTGTCTCTCACCTCTTTAAATCAAAGCTGTCCCAGTGGTCTTCCTGTGTGGCAGCTTGCTTGTTCTGGCTGCTGGCCATGAAGACCCACCTGAGCAATCTTCCCAAAGCTAGCCATGATCATGGAGGATATTAATGTCCCCAGTTACTCATTGCCACTCAGCTGGTAGAACTTCACCCTTCCCTCTGCACTGCTCTTCATCCCCTTCAGTGCAAAACCAGCTGCCCTGAGTTTACCTGCCTGAGCCGAAGCACCTAAAGGAAGGTAACAACAAGCCAGCTTTTTCCATAGTGCTGATCTATGCCTAGGTCTGGTTGAACTTCTCTCTCTGTATCACACCACTTCTGAAAGCTGCCTAGGGGAGCATCTGTGTCACAGCAATGCTTCAAAATCGGTGATGGTAAACCAAGGGATGGTGAAGAGGTGTGTTGATGGTGCACTGCATTCTCATCTCACCTGCTCCTGTGCTGTTGCTGCTTTTGCCAAAGGAGCAAGACCATGTCATTGGAGTCCTTGAGAGCTGCAGGACCTGTCTTCTTTTTCCCTGAAAGAAGTTGACAAGTAGTGCTGAATGTTTTTTCACCTCTTCCTACTGCAGAACGGGCCAGGAGGAGGAAACTTCGTGAAGAGCGGGCCTGGCTGCTGGCGCAGGGAAAGGAGCTCCCTCCTGAGCTGTCCCACCTGGATCCCAGTTCCCCTTCCAGGGAAGAGCGAAGGACCAAGGATATGTGAGTACACAACTGGGCATTGCAGCACGTGAGTGCATTGAAGTAGTGAGTATGGCAAGGAGAGGAGTGTAAGCATTCACAGGAGTGAGGAGGGAGAAGTGAGGTTAGAGAACAGTGAGGAGTAAGGTGGTAAACATCTGAATTTGGTCCACATGAGAGGAGTATTTGTGATGAGGCCTATTTGTCAGCATTGTGACACTGTGCATGGATGGAAGGGAAGATGAAGTACAAGAGCATGTCCTCAGTCTGCATATTCACTGTGGTGCTTCTCATTGCAGCTTTGAACTGGATGATGAGTTCACAGCCATGTACAAAGGTTAGTCCTACCCCAGCTTTCCCCTTTGCATGACTTGCTCAAAGTGAAATCCTCCCCTGTGTATATGTAACCATTCACCTTTCTCTTGGTAACACCAGTTCTAGATGTGGTGAAGGCTCACAAGGACTCTTGGCCCTTCTTGGAACCCGTTGATGAATCCTATGCTCCCAACTACTACCAGATCATTAAGGTATGGGAAGTGATCCAGCCATCTTGACTGATGCATTTTGTTGACCAGGAGGCAGTTTTTTGGAAGTGTTTTGATATTTTGTGGGCTGCATTACTCTCACCTCTCAAACTGCATGTCTCCAGTAGTCCTTTCTAGCCTTACAAGTCAAGGAAACCAAAGATGAGAGGCTTCCTCTCTAGAGAGCATCCTCTGCTGCCCCATCCCCTCTCTGAGGAAGCTACAGCTCCAACTTTGTACGCCCCACTACGCTTGCTGTCACTGAAGGGAGATGTGGTTGTATTTCAGGCCCCCATGGATATCTCTAGCATGGAGAAGAAGTTAAATGGAGGTCAGTACTGCACCAAGGAAGAATTCGTGGGTGATATGAAGACCATGTTCAGGAACTGTCTTAAGTACAACGGTGAAGGCAGTGGTAAGAGCAGCAAGTTAATAAATTTGTCTATTTGCAGTGCTCAGTCAAAGAAAGCAGTGATCTCTTCCTCCTCACCAGTCCTTGATTTGTGCTTCTTCTCTTTGAGGATATTTTTGAGAGACCAGATGAAAGAGTAGGAGCTTCTGAGTAATAAGGCCTGGGGTTTTAGTGAGGCTTTTAGCACAATTTTGCCGTGCTGGAAGGGGCATGGGATACTAAGGGCTGCCGTGTTGGTAGATGGTGACAGCAGAACATATAAAGAGAAGAAAGTCTTGTTTCTTTCTGAGCTCATTTCTTCGTGTGCTTGTGTGTGCCTGTGTGCCCCTTTTTCTCATAGTAACTAACACAGACTTTGAAAAGCATTGGAGTCTGGTTAGCTCCCAGTGTTTGAGTACTACAGTGAGGAGTGAACCAGGTTTGTAGTCCTTTGGATGGAAAATGTCAGGTTTAGGTTCCTGGTCTATTGAATGAACAACATGAGTCTGCAAATGAGAAATCCTGGTTTTAATTGCCATACCAATTAAAAATTAAAACTCTGCGTGTTACTTAGGTAAGAAATCAGTTCCCATATGGTGAGTCATCACTGCAGACTCTGTCTCACCAGCAACACCTTGAAAGGGATAACAGTTAGGAACTAATCGGCTTGTTGCTGTTGGCTGCAAGTAAAAGCATACCTGCACTGCCACTGACAGAGCTCTGTCCCCCAGGGAACTTCAGGGTTAGTTTAGTGGAAACAACTGGAAGGTCATTTGCTTCAAGGCCTTGTCATTAACACCTCTCACATGTCTTTTCCTTCCTACCCACTCAACGGAAAGTAGAAGCCCATCTCAGCAGGACTGTCCTGTGGAAATGATGCACTGGGGACTCTGGTGTTGGCAGTAGCTCTCATGTCAGGGCCAGCAAATGCTTTAGAAACTGTACATGAATAAATGTATTTGCTGATTTTCCTCTGTCTTGTAGCCTATAGCAGAGATTCGAATGAGTCCAAGAAAAGCCTCTGAACATAATCAAATAGCCTTGCTGGAAGTTCACATTTCTTTTCCCAGCACTTTGCTGGCTAACTGTGCACTGTGCAGGTCACACATCCCTGCGAGCAGAGGTGGTGCTCCTCTAATGTAATTCTTGGCACTACTCTGGAACAGAGTTAATGCTGACTCCGCAGACCGTGCCGCCAGTGGTACTTTGTCATGCCTATGTGCCTGTCCTCTGGTGGGGTTACTGAACAGATCTGTGTTGCTTATGGAAGTTTAGGAACCAAAGCCAACTAGTTAGAAACAAAAGTCTTTCTTAAAGAAACTTGGAGGAGGGGAGATGATTGATCTGATGGGGAAAGTCTGATGTTGCTTAGTTGTTTCCTTCTATAAGGCTCCGTTCTTGATGTTTTTGGGGTTTTTCAACTGCAGAATATACCAAGATGGCTTACAACTTAGAGAGGTGTTTCCACCGAGCAATGATGAAGCACTTCCCTGGGGAAGATGGAGACACAGATGAAGAGTTTTGGATCAGAGAAGATGGGAGACGAGAGAAGAGGAGCCGGCGGACCGGCCGCTCCAGCACGGGCAGTGTTTGGACTCGGTCGCGAGACCCAGATGGGCCAGGCAAGAGACAGCAACGCCTGGAAAATGGAGGAAAACCTCCACCATATCGAGCTACTTCCAGGGCTCCTGCTTCTTCCTCTTCTTCCTCTTCCTCCTCCTTCTCCTCGTCCTCTGTGGAGGACCCAAGTGGCAACCCAATGCAGACCACTCGGGAGGTGGGCCCTTCCAACGGGCGAGGCTTCCCCCGCTCCCTGCAGTACGGCGGCATGCCCAGCCCTGTGCCACACCCCGGACAGATGGTAAGGACCAGCCTCCACTGTTCTGTGCCCATCAGACCTGTGGAGGGAGGGAGGAATGAAAGGAGAATGAAACTTTCTACTGTGAAATCCCTACTGCCTGGCAAGGACTTTTCCCAGAGATAAAGGGTCAGGGCTATGGTTTCTCCAAGTGAAACTTTCCAGCACTTAGGTTTAAACTGGTACAATTTCAGTCTTTGCCACACGAGCTGGGAACAATCTCTTAACGTTTCCCATGGCCAGCATGTCCCTGTGTAGTCTTGCACCAGCCCTGGTTTCCCCAGTTCTCTTCTCTCCTTAGAAAGTTACCCCATTGTGCATGGGAAACTGTCAAATTTCCTCTCTTAACCTCCAGTTTATGAAGCTGAAACAAGATGGTCTTCTTTTGTCTCAATTGTTTACAGATGCCTGGTAACTTTGTGCCATCTGTGTACTACTGCATTTCATGCCTTGAGTATTTATAAAAGCAGTAAACTAAATCAAACAAAGGCCACCCTGGACTGCAGCAGTGACCTATCTTTAGCCCAGCATTTCTTCTCTGAATGCCACCTGTTCTACCTCCCGTCTGGGCTCTTCCTCACACATCCTTCACTGCCTTTTCTGTTTTAACCACTGATGTCTTGTGGTACAGTGCATCAGCTGCACCTCTGAGATCCAGGCTATCCCTTGCCCTTTTAGCTGGAGATCAGACAAAATTTTTAGAGCCATTCTTATGATGCAGATAGTGGCAGGCAGTAGGGAGAGCTGGAGGCATCAAGTATTTTGAAAGAAGTCTAGCACATTCCCCCAGTATTTTCCTCCTTCCACAGTTTTGTGGTTCACTCCACTTCTTGGAGCAAACCACTGCCCTCTCCAGTCTTCTTGCTTGCTCCCAACTACTTGGGTGGCAAGTGAGTGTATTGCAACCTAAAAGCAGAGGTGAGTGACTGGGATGTGAGAGAGCGGCTTTGGTAAGGGAGCTGTGTCACCTCCTAGAAGGGAGTCTACAGGTTTTCCATGGTATCTCCAAAAAAGTCCATCTGCTCATCCGTGTGGTACCTCCAGCCTTGGCTTCCCCCAACCTGTAGTACTTCTGTTGCTTTTTTGTGCTTCACACGCTGTTTTGTTTCTCCTCCCTGCACCCCTCCCCATCCCCCAGAGACCAGCCGTGCCAGGAACGTTTGGTCCCTTGCGCGGGTCGGATCCCACGAAGCTGTACGGCTCTCCGCGAGTGCCTGAGCCCCATCCTGGAGACCCAGTCCAGCAGCACCAGCACTTTGCCATGCAGGTAAGGAACGCTGCAGCACCCCAGGACCCACAGGTGTGATGGCTCTCACTGAGACCCACCTCGTGTCTCTCTCTCTCTCCCTGTGTCCTCCACAGCCGGCCGTGGGACTGAGCGAGCACCGCGGGCACCGGCTGGCCACTCCAGAGAAGCAGGCGTGCGCAGGACCCACCCACGTCTCCGGCCTCGGCCCCCGACCAGGCACGCTGCAGCTGGGAAGGGTCAGCGGCCCCCCACCCGACGCCGTCTACCCACCAGCCCAGTTCCAGCAGGGCTTCCTCCCACCCAGGCACAACGGGCCCCCGGTGAGGCCACCGGAGGGCTCGGAGGTCCCCCCGGGGCACATGTACAGACCCTACAAGTACCTGAACCGCGCACACCCAGCCCTGTGGAATGGCAGCCATGGCCCCACTGGCCAGGCTGCCATGGGGCCGGAGGAGAAGGCGCCCATGGGGCCAGGGCCCTCGCTCCAGCCCCGTACCCTGGGTCATATGATGGACCCCCGGGCCATGAGGCCGCCGCTGCCTCCCAGCCAGTGGACAGAGCAATCGAATTTCCTACCTCACGGGGTGCCTCCCTCAGGGTATATCCGACCGCCTGGGAAAGCCGCCGGCCAGAGGATGCCACAGCCACCGGCCGCTCTGTTTGGGGCACCGCCTCAGGTTCAGAGAGGGTGCCAGGGCGGGGACTCCATGATGGACAGCCCGGAGATGATCGCCATGCAGCAGCTCTCCTCCCGCGTGTGCCCGCCGGGAGTGCCTTACCACCCTCGCCAGCCGCCCCCACCGCACCTCCCCGGACCCTTCCCCCAGCTGGCCCACGCTGCCTCCGCCGCCGGCGTGCAGCCCCCAAAACCTGTCATGGGAAACGGGAGCTCGCAAGATCCAACCGGGCAGACCATGGAGATGGAGAGCAACCAAGGTAAACCCTTGAGTGCCCACTGGTATTGTTGACCTTCACTGCCTGCACATCCCAGATAATAACTCAAATTTTGATTAAATACTTGGGAGGGACGCAGCTTTTACGTCTTTTTTATTTTTTTAATATAAATTGGAGTATGTTTTCTAATCCATCCATCACTTAGATTTTTCTAGGCTGTTTTGTTTCACTGTAGCCTGCCAGAAGTCCCCTCTGTCCCAGCTATGCCTGCAAGTTACCAGTTTACCATGGGGTGCAAAGCATAGGCTGTGACGCTTCTAGAGCTCACTTGGAGTTAATATAAAAATGGGATCTGCAGAGAGTTAGGTAAGGAAAGAAGATGTTGTGCGAAACAGCTTACATATATAAGGAGTATATATTAAATATACTCCTTTAAGTGTACATCAGTATGGCTTCTCCTCTGAAATGCACATCTGCCTTGTGAGCTCTGAACATCACAAAATCTTCGCACAACAGGACTACCCAAAAGCCCCTGAGCAGCTGTATCAGTTCACATGGGATGGCAGTGTGTCATGTGTGCCCTCACAACTTTCTTTCCAGTTGAATTTCATCTGTTCTATCTAGTAAACTACAGATTAAAAAAAGAAAGAGAAACCCAACCTTAAAAATAAAACCTAAAGTAGAGATCAAAATAACGCAGAGATCAAAAAAATTTTTTTTTCATTAATTCTAGCTGGTAAACTAGAGATCAAAACCCTTGTATCTTTTATCAATCCCTTGTGTGCCTTGTACTAAGAGGAAACTCTTTCCTTGTGTGGCATTGCTTAAAAGTTATCATTATAATTTAACTTGCTGGATATAGAACAGAGACCAGGGAAGGACGTTGAGTGATTGCAGGACAGAGTACTCTCATCTTCAAACCACAGTTGGTTAAAATATGGCTGCGATCAGCTCTGCAGCATCTCGGTGTGTGGTAGCGCTTCTGCCCATGCTGTGGGCAAATGGCATTTGTGGAGGGTAGGTTTAAATTTGATATTAGGGAGAAATTCTTTCCTGTGAGGGTGGTGAGGCACTGGCACAGATTACCCAGAGAAGCTGTGGATGCTCCGTCCCTGGAAGTGTTCAAGACCAGGCTGGATGAGACTTTGAGCAACGTGGTCTGTTGGGAGGTGCCCCTGCCCATGGCAGGGGGGTTGGAACTAAATGACCTCTAAGATCCCTTCCAACCCAAACCATTTTATGATTCTGTGACCAGAAGGGGCAAGGCAGCATGAAATCAAAGTGCTGCTACTCTTGACTTCTTGTCTTGCTGTCATGTGGACCCCACTGTGGTATTTCCCAACTCTGCCTCTCCTTTAGGCAGCCTCGGCACCCCTGTGTGTCAGAGGTATGACTTAGCAGTGGCTTGCAAACTGCAGAGCATCTGTGGCATGAGGGTTTAGCCCGTGTGTGCCATCTTTCCAAGAGTGGTGCAACCTCCTGAGTAGTTTTTAAAAGATCTCTTTCACAAGGAGCAGCTACTAAAGGTCACCCAAATTTGAAAAAAAAATGCACTTCAGAATTGCTAAAAGTCTCTGAAGGAAAAACTGTGTTATGGATGTGGGAGGAAGGCTACAGCCCCAGAAAAGAGCAGTTGTCCTGAAGCCATGCTCCAACAGCCCTGTAGAGAGGTTTGTGTGGACGATAGGACGTAGTAGGCTTTGGAGTACTGGCAATGGAAGGACCTGCATGGCTTTAGAAAGTCAGTCCTTTTTCTCTTCCATTTACTTAAAAGTGGAATGCTTTCTCCATCCAGATGTTAGGGACTTGTTTAGCAGAGCTGCTGGGTCAGCAGTCAAAGAGGTTTGGTAGACCTGGTTAACCTGGCAGGAATTACTCTTTGGCATGTGTGTTTTGGGAGAGCATGAGCAGGCATGTGTATGTGTTAGGCAGAGAGGGACAATTTCCAATTAGACCGGTGTGTGACTTTCTTCTCTCTCTTTCAGTGGAGACACCAGCAGGCATGGACGAGAAGGCTCAGTGCATCAACATTCCCGACGGGGCCTATGCCAAACTCCTACCTCATCCCAAGCCCCCGCTGCCCATGGAGTGCACCAGGCGTGCCTTGCCCCCAGATGGGGAGGTGGATGGCTCTGGTGTGAAGGGCGAGCTGAAGGCAGGGCAGGGCAAAGGTGCATGGTCGGCAGAGAGTGGCTACACCGGCGACCCGGGCTGTGTGAGGGACCTGGTGCCTGCCTCTGAAAGAGGGGGTCCCCTGCCTCAGAACGGGGCGGCGGGCGAGGGGCCGGCAGCCGGCACTGAGGGGAAGGGGCTGGCTGCCAACCTGCTGGAGAAGCCCCTCTGTGGTGGGGGCAAGACTCTACCCGAAGCGACTGTGCCTTGCATGGGGCAGGGCACCGGCCTTCCTGGCGTGGATGCCGGCTCCATGGGGGCCACCCCCAACCAGTATCACCCTCTGTACATGCCCGGTCTGGAATACCCGAATTCGGCTGGGCGGTACCACATCAACCCAAGCCTGCAGGGTTTTGGCCCGGTGATGGGCGGGAAGCCACCTCCTCCTGCCTCCCACCCGCAGCATTTTCCTCCACGGGGTTTCCAGCCGGGCAGCGCGCACCCCGGCGTCTTCCCGCGGTACCGGCCCCCCCAGGGAATGCCGTATCCTTACCAGCCACAGCCTCAACCTTCCTACCACCACTACCAGCGACCGCCCTACTACGCCTGCCCACAGGGATATTCGGACTGGCAGAGGCCTCTCCACCCCCAGGCCAGCCCCAGCGGGCATCCCAGTGCCCACCCGCCCCTGGCCAGAGCTCCGTTCCCAGAGCGGGGTTCCGCCGGCGGCCTGCAGGGCTGCGAGGCACTGAGCGCTGCCCTGGCCTCTCCCAACCGCATGGACGTAGCAAGTGCCAAAGAGGTTTCTCCAAGCGACGGGCAGGATCTGGGGCCCGAAGATGAGAAGTCTGAGGAGCCCCAGGAAAGACCGGAGAGTCCCAAAGAGTTTCTTGATTTGGACAACCACAATGCAGCCACGAAGAGGCAAAGCTCGGTGGCAGCAGGGGAGTTCCTCTACGGAGCACCCCCACCCCACCTGGGTGCAGGGATGGGGTTTGGCCCGTCAGCTTTCCCTCCCCATGGGGTAATGCTACAGACTGGCTCTCCTTATGGATCTCGGCATCCTGCCAGTCACTTCCAGCCCAGGACGTATGGATCACCCATGAATGCCCACCCGTCTCACCATCCAGCCTCCAACCAGGCCAACGGCCTCTCTCAGGAGGGCCCCCTGTACCGCTGCCGAGAAGAGAACATGGGTCACTTTCAGGCCTTGCTGATGGAGCAGAGAGGCAGTGGAGGTGGCATGGGGGGGGCCACCCCAGGACTTGTATAGACCCTCGGGGTAAGACTGTGTTTTCTGCGAGAAGGCAAGGTGGGAGGGGGGTGTGATACCTGGGTGACAGTCACTGTTGGATATCCTTGAAAAGATGTGGCTTGAAGTCAGAGGAAATGGTAAATGAAGCTGAAAGTCTAACAGGTGGCTCAGACCCTTGGAGTAAGAGCTCTCCTACAATGGAGAGAGAGCCTCAATGCATCTCCTTAAAACAATCATGGAGAGCCTGTTAGCCTGCCCCATCCATCCCCACATCAGTACTTTGTTTCATCTAACAGTGTTTTGTTAATGTGTAATTCAGGGTTGTGCATCTCTTAGTCAAATGTACTCTTGCCATTTTCTTTGCAAGTGTTTTATTTCATCTTGCTTATAGTGGGGCAGAGTAGCTGACTAAATTGGAAGTTGGCCTCTTGTTATGAACTCCTTTAATGCTGCCTTCTTTTTCCCCTCCTCTTGATTCGCTCCTCCTCTCTATGTCAAATTTCCCTCACAGGAAGTTGCTTCTCACTGAGACTGTGCATATCACGTTTTTTTTCCCAAGTGGAAAATTCTGCTACTCCAAAAATTGCCTGTTCAGTTTTTACTGTTCAATTGTTACTGTTTTATCCTCGTCACAGCATGACAGTCCTTCCTTCTTCTAGTATTCAGGGAACTTGGATTACAGCTAAGCCTTTGGGGGGAGTAGCATGGATTAAGGGTTGTGTTTTGGGGAGAAACCAGACAGAGGAATACACAAGATTGCATGCTTGTATGCTAATGTTGTATGTATGCATTCAATGAAGTAGTTTGAACCAAGAGTAGGGATTTGCTCCTGATATTCATGTGCTAAAATTCTCTCCATTCAACCTGACTCCAGAATGCAAATGCATCAGGCTCAAGTTCCCTTCCCGAAGATGCCTACAGCAACAATGTCCCGGGAAGATCTGACATCACAAAAACCATCAGTGCTGCCTCTGGATCAAGTAAGGACTGCTAGAGAGAGCAGAGCTGAAATGCAAGTCTTTCTCTTCCCACTGGTTAAAGGAGTAAAGTGTTTGATTAGAGTGGGAGGAACTGGAGGAAGCTGGGAAATTAACTACTGCTATGCAAAGGAGTTGGGAATGTCTCTAAAGTCTTAGCTGACTGCAAAACATAACCTAGGCAGATTGATAGTGCTACCTTTGAACCGATTGCATGCAATCATGAGGTCACTCCTTTCTAAAGCTGCCAGTTAAAGCTTCCAACCCTTGTTCTTCCTCTTTCAGAGCTAGTCCGAGGAAGGAAGGACCTCATGAAGACGAAAGCCACACATGATTTGGACACCCAGGAGGAGGGGCAGGCCTTCCTCCCACCCTGCCCTCGCCCGAGCAGCATGTAGCTTCCTGGGTCTGTGGAACATGGTGCCGTGACGGCTTTTGTGTTGGAAACCCGGGGCGGTGCTGGGGCCCAGCCAGCCGAGCAGCTGGCTCCCCACCACAGGGCGAGCACCGCAAACTAGTGGCTTTCCGTGACCGGAGACTGCGTCTCATTCAGGGTTTGGGGGAATTTTCGGGTGGGGAGGGTGGGGGTGGGGGCGGAAACTTTCATTGACTGCTAAACTCAGGTATATTTTTCAGGGTGGAAGAGGACGATGACGAAATTTTACTTGTAGTATTAACGTGTGTGTTTTGGAGCTGGATCCAGTTTACAGAATTTAACCTGTTGCCTTTCTAAATAAATTTCTGTTGTTGGTGAATGTATTGTACATAATGGGGGAGGGGGTGGGCCCAGCTTGTAGTGGGCTTAGCACTGGAGGAATCGTTAACTGTTTACAATCATATCACACTGAAATCTTTCAGGATAGGGTGGGGGTTCAGGGGGGACCAGGGAGAGGTGAGGGAATGTGTGATGGATGACTTGCTGTCCTCCTTCCTGTCCTCTGCAACCAAGACATGACTCGACGGTTGGTTGACTTAATAGCATGAATTGCTCAGGAGTATAACATGTCCTCCACTTTCTCTTGCCTTCTTCCTCCTTCCCTTCTCACCCCCATCTCCACCCCTCTGGATCCAGGGCCTGAGTGCACTTCCAGCTCCTGTCATCATGGGGGAACAAGGAAACCAGGACCAGGAACTGAAACCAGGGCAGGACACTCATGGCATTGTCCCTTCTGATAGTACAGGACCCTTCTCCCTGCCTTTTTGTGATAGGAGAACCGTGTGCTCTAGGAAACAGAAAATGGCATAACTGGTCATCTTAAGACTTATTTTGGTGAAACCTGCACAGCTGTGGGTGCAGCAGCACCCATCCAGTAGAACAAACTTCGTGCAAATCTGTACTGCCCTGCTGCTTGAGGAGAGGAGCCAAGTCCCCACCTTCGTTTCTCTTACCCTGGGCTATATTCACTTCATAGCAGCAGCAAAGCAGAAAGTACCACAGGTTTCCTGACCACTCTTGCTTGCTGAGGAGCAGGAGCAAGAGGCTGCCTTGGGGGAATGGTAGGATTACTGCAGTGTGAGCCATTTGTTGGCCTGTGGAGTTGGATTTGGCATTCAAAAGTTGCAGGTGAATTAGAAAGCACTAGTTCAAAGTCAGGTGTTAAGGTGGCACAGCTCAGGGGCTGGGGGACAGGAGGGCTGCGTGCTCAAGTTGAGGTGGTTTTTTTGTCTTCATTGATGATGTAGCAGCAGGTCCTACAGGACTAGTGGCAGTTTCCCTGTGCACAGTCTGCAGGGGCTCTTCTCACCAGTACTGTACTCTGTATGCCAGCATCTTGACAACCACTGGTGTTCAAGGGAGTTCAGCAAGACTCCCATCTGCATTTATTCACATCTTAAAGCTAACAGTCACATACAGTTGGCTATTCTTGGGAGAGCTGGGGAGTTGTTACTCTACAAGGGTGGGCAGCAAGACTTGCTGGGACCATAACCTGAGTGGGCAGACAGCTGGTTACACTGGGGTGGGGACAGTGGTGCAGTTTACAGGAGGATGTGCCAGTGTGTCTGATAGAGTATGCTAGCAAGAGCACAAGTGGCAGCAGAAGGAAGACAGAGCAGCGTGCTCTTTAGTCTGTGGTACCAACATGGGGAGGGACTTTGTCTCCAGGTTTCTGGAGAGTTTTTCTGGCTGCTTTCTTGTCTTGGATGGTGCCATCACCTGAATCTTTAGCTGGATTTAACATCTGTGACTGCACCACCTTTGTCCCACTTCGTGCAGATCTACCACGTGCTGGCAAAGCTGTTCAAGCAAATGGCAAGTAGCATCTGACTGACTAGTTACTCCTTCTGTCCTAAGCTTTTGGAAGCACACAAAGCCTAAAAGATGAGAAATTACCCTTTCCTGAAATAATTAGAACATGGAAGGACTGCTGTGTTAGTGCCCTCTTACCAATGAGCCTCACTGCTCTGTTGCTGCAGTACTTTTGCCTCTGGTGAGCTGTGTAAGGCCAAGGCGTTTTCCAAGCCTAACAGGAGTTAAAATTCATCTTACAGCTGCAGTTCTCACCCTCTGCTGCAGCCAGCCTGTGAACTGTAGCTGCTGGCTGCTTAGACCAGTGAGTTGCCTGGGACAGCTGGCTCCTCTGCAAAGGAAGATGTCAGTGTAATGTGAATAACTTACAATATCTATCTATAGATACCATTACATTAGGAAAAGGAAAGTGATTTTTTTGGTGTGGTTTTTCTTTTCAGTTGTGTTCATCTGTCAGGGAGCAGTTGTCACTGGTGGATTGATATAAACTGGAATAGATGATCCTGAAGGTTGTCTTTTGACTGAGAAGTGGGTGACTGCTCTCCCCAGCCAAGAACATTATGCTGTGGCTCTTCTGAATTTGTCCTGTATCTGAGGGTTTGCTGCTGGCTCTTCAGCTGGTAGTTGGTTTTCAGAGGTGCCTCAGCTGCTCCAAAGGCAGCTCTTGGTCCTTCACTGAAAGGAGATACTGAAGCAGTGGTAGATATTTATAAAAAACTACTAGAACTGCTCTTCAAGACAATAAACCTGGGACAAACAAGAACGCAGTTGCTTCTCCTTGTAAAATAATCTTGGGTTCACTGTACATTTAAAAACAGATAAATGGTAAAATATAACTTGTAGCAAAGTATTCAAAACTCTAGAAATGTGAATGTAGATCCTTCAAACAATCCCTGCCATACTTCAGCCTGTCCTCTGTATCGCAGACAGCAACCCAAATATTTGAAGTGCCTTTCATTCAGCTCATTGTGAACGTTGTGGAACAGGAGGGTTTTAGAAGCTGTAAAAAGTCCCCAAGCAAGCTGAAGCACACTTCAGCTGGAACTGGCACTGAAAACATGGTTCTGGTGGTCACAGTGTCTAGATGAGTACCAAGCCCAGGCCAAAACAGAGGCTGAACAAGAAAGGCAAGAATTGCTTGTGGTCTGCCTGGAGAGCACAGTGGAGTGTTAGACAGTGATAGATACCCCGAGGAACCTGTATGGAGTGTGCAACAGGAAGATATTTTCCCTTACCTGACATAATGCAAGTCGGGGGGAAAGATTTGTCTTGCAGGTGGTAGTGAAGCTGTCTCCTCCTGGGAGGGTTTCTAGGTAAATGGCTTTTGATGTAGTCAGTAATTCTTATTAAAGAGACTAACAAGCTGCTGTTGTGAGGACAGATGGTTTCTGTTAGAAAAGTACTAATATAGCATAGGGGGAACAATGGCTGGGCTACAAGGGATAGAGCTATCCTGAAGACAGGACATGCTGAGATGGAGAGCTGGTTGTGGAACCTTAGCTCAGAATCTCCAGACTTACAAATGCTTTCTTCGTAAGTGGGGCTTTGGGGGTTTTCCTATTATAATGTCTAGGGAACCCCCCCCCCCAAAATTAGAGCTCTATTTTGCTAGGCACAATCAGCAAATCACAGAAAACTGGCACCCCTCAGAGGGCACAGGGCTCTGAAGACAGTGGTGGGGTGGAACACCAGTGGAAATGTACGGGGAGGAGCAGATAATGTGAATTTTATAGTTCATGGTTTCCCAAGCCATACTGCACAGGGGTGCTTTGTAGATATTATGAAAGAGACAGGTTTGAGGGATTTAGGAGAGAGTAAAATGGCAGCTCTTTATGTACAGAGTGGTGTTTTTTGCCATGAGTTGGCATGCAGTGCAGGAGAAGTGCAGCTACATTTTAAAATAACCTGGCTTTTGAGTGCCATACTTGTGTCACTGTCTTAAATAATATTTTAACACAATAGAGAGAAATTCTAGTCACTGGTTGGAAGCCCTCTGTCTCACCCTCCAGCTATTGTGTTGTAGCACAATATATTACCAGTTGGTCCTTTCTCAGAAAGCATCCTGAGCTGGTGACTTTGCAAAGTTTCCTGTAGCTATTACTTTTTCTATACAGAGGATGTATTTTGCTATAATTATGGATTTCATGTTAAACAAGACTATATAATACGCAGAACAAAGATGATGTTGGCCATGCTGAAGCATGACAAAATTTTCCAATATTCTCAGAAGAGCTTTGTATGCCACTGGCTTTTTAGCATCTTGCTCTCCCCACCACCTTGTCCTTTGTAAGTGGTGTGTGGTGTTCCCAAGCTCCCAGGATGTCAAGTTGCTTTTGCAAAGGCTGCTTTATAAACTGCCCCAGGGACTCTGAAGCTTTGGATGTCTTAGAGTAGGACAGGCCCAGGCAATTCAACTAAAAGGGCAGTCACTGAGGCTTCACAGTGACTTTTAGCTGTGTTTAGCATAAGTTTGCAGTCTGTAAATTCCATGGTGTATCCCACCAAACCACTCAGTAGCAATCCAAGGCACCAGCCTGCAATGAAGAGGACAAAAGGGGAAAGTAAATTTGAGGCTTCAAGGCCCAGCTGGTTGGATTTGTGACTTTTAAGTACATGGAGACACTTTTCTTGGAAGAGCTTCTGATTCTTTGTTGTCTGCCAAATGACTTTCCCATGCAGACTTTCCGAAGCAAATCGCCTGTGTATATTTTTGTAAGTGTGGTTTCTCGGGGTCTTGGAGAGCTATCAGCTTCTTGATGTCTTATCTGAAAGCTAGTCACAGAGGCTGTCTTTCATTCCACTGACTGAGGCAGCTCTCCTGAAGCTTCTCACCTCAACACTTCTCCATTTAAAATGAAAGTATAATTAGAAAACAACCTCCCTTTATTTCCTCCACTGATCTCTGTCAGGCTTTTGTGCATCTCTGTGTTCAGTTAGGGCTGTTTCTTTGTTCTTGATGGCTTTGTTCTGCTTTCTTTTTCCAAGAAGACTGTGTTGCTGTATGAACTGTGGAATTTCAGAGAAGGTGATGAACTGAGTGACAAAGAAGTGTCATCCCAAGGGGTGGCTTGGAGAAGAATAGCAGGGGAATTTGTGATGGTGTAGTTACTCCTGGTTCCCCTCACTGCAGAGCAACCACACAACTGGGCCTGCACTTAATCAGGGCAACCCCTTAAAAAGTTTTTACTGCGGTGCATCGGTGGCAGAGAAGTTTGCTCTTGCAGGATTCCTGTTTTGCCTTGAGTCGGGTGCTGGCTGTTGGAGAGCAGGTGTGTGGGAGCCGTATCCTTTCTGTAAGGCCGAGATTGAGATAGCAGGCTGGGAAAGTGGGGTTGCAGCTGCAGGCCATGTGACAAGCTTTAAGAGCGTGTGCTCATTGTAGCCGAGAAAGCATCTCAAACGTTGACCTTCCAGCCTTTCCCCATCTGTACCTGTTTAACATACAGATGGGGGTGAGCACACTGGGGCTTGGCAGGACCCCTGCCGCCCATGCGGAAGGAAAACGCTTTTAACCGGCACATAATGAACTGCGCGCTCCGGTTTTCACTCTCTGCCTGCTGCCCACCTCCCGCTCTGAAAAAGAGCTGGGGAGGGACCCACTTCCAGCTGTCTCCCCATAGGAGCTCCTGAGGATGACAAGAGCGAGGCTGAGTCCACCCCTAGGCAAGGAGGTTCAGGACAGAGGTTTTATTTGAAACTAGATGATAACATCCAAGTGTACCTTTGAAACAGAGGTTGTAGTGAGCTATGTGGTGCTGTTCCCTTTTTGGTGACTGTCCTGCCTCGGCTCACATGCAGGATTTGAGAGACCATGGAGCATTTTGTAGACTTAACACTGCTGGTTTGACATTGACTGAGGGCTCTTTTCCTTCATTTGCAGCAGTGGCCTAAATTTCTTTTGGCGAAGGTCTTCCTCTTTTTGAAGCATGGATATCAAAGTTGACTGTGCATCCAGGAGAGAGCAAGGGCTATGTCCACCAGTGGAAGAGGGGACAAAGGATTAATTAGGGCTGAAGCTTATTTGGGATTTTCACTGACTCTAGCAAGCCCCTCTGTCCTTTGGCCCTTTTATTTGGAAATACTTGGCTCACTTAGCAGAAGGGCAGTAAGTGGAATATCTTTTAAATAAAAGTGGAACTGGCTCTGTGTGGGTAAAATTCCCTTGTTGTGAACAAAGTTGGACCAGACAGCCATAAAGGACTCCTTTGGGCATCAAATGATTAGGAGGCACACAGACATCTGGTGCCCTCAAACATTTTGGAGCACGGCAGAGGAGTGATCTCCCTTTCTGAAGCCAGCCAAGGCAGCTACAGGAGCTCAGGCCTCAACTTCTAGTCTGAAAAGTCCTCTGATCCCCTTTTGTGTCATATGCCAACACTTCCCCTCTCCTTGCTTCCTAGCTTTCAAGTTTCTTTCCCTCTGCTCGCTTTGCTGCAGTCGGTTGCTGTCAAGTGCAGAGATGAAAGCTCACTGCCCACGCGAGCACGAGGGCAGAAGGTTGAACTTGCCAGCTGTCTCCTCTGCACAGGCATACAGACAGCAGGTGGGGAGAACACATTTACTCTCCTCATGAAATTAAGGTGTCCTCAGTGGCTCATGGGTGTTCTCTCGTGTGCCCCTGGGGTTTGCCACCCTGGCACAGCAACATCTGTCCCTCTGCCAGCACAAGGATTTGCTCCTGGTCCCTCTGCAGGGTTCCAGCACATGGTCCTGGCATGTCTACTTCCAAGGGGGTTTAGATTAAAAATATATACTCTGTACAACTGTGAAAACTCTTGTCTCTCTTCCATGATCTATCAATGAACATTGCTGCCTGATCTTTTTCCAAGCAATAATAATGTGCAGCAGTGCAACTTTGATGTTCCCACGCTGTTTCACGGAGTGCATGGCTATGAAACACGCTGCCGGGCTTCACAGTTTCAGTGGGAAGCAAGGTGCTTTCTGTGGGCCCTGCATTTTATCTGTGCCGCATTCCTGCTTTCCCAAAGACTGGCAGGTTAATTTAGGTAGCCCTGAGAGAGCTGGTTGCTGCTTCTGTGTTTGGGAAGGCAGAAAGAGGAAGGGAGCAAGCTGGTAAAGTTGAGCCTCATCCACAAAGCAGAGCACATGTAAGAGGGGTTACCTGTTGCTGCCGTGGAGCAAGGGGTGGGTGGACCACTGATTTAATGCCTCTGGGGGAGGAGAGTGACCCACTGCTGCTTCACTTGGCATTGTTGGGGGAGGCAGGAGAGCCAATGCCACTATGTCCATTCATTTTTCTGAAGTTGGGTAACATTGTTTTTTTGGGGTTTTTTTGTATTATTGTAAGTTTGTAAAGAATGTAATCTGTCTGTCGGGGGCACAAGGAGAAAATGGGGGCCTTTCTTTTTTTGGGTGAGGCTGTTCTTATGTTGCTGTGTTTTTTGTTGTTGGGCAGGGAGGGGTCTAAGAGGCCATGGGGCAAAAGCCTGGCCCTTGTCAACTGCTTGCAACTGTCCCAGGGCAACGGGAGGGTGAGCTGATGCTGCAGCAGAGACCTCCCACACCAAGCTGTGAAAATGACCTCTGCCTGTGTCCCTCTGTGGGGGGGTCTGACCTGCGTGGGGTTCTGCACTGGCACGCCTTGCTGGGGGTGGGATGTAACACTCAAGGACTGGTCTTGCTTGTCTTTGACTCAAGTAGAAACTGGGCTGGGCAGCTGCCCGTGCTATTTATGGAAGGCTGGATTTAATGGCCTTAGTTTCTCAGTGCAAGAAGGAGTTCATGCTGGAGCTGCTCGCCCCAGCGCTTCTTTCCCCATCAGGAGCTCAGGTGCTGCACCTCTCCCATCACCTGCTGCCCAGGAGCCCTGGTTCTCACCCCTGCCTCCCTCCCCATCCCGTAGAGCACAGTGTCAGGGATCCTCTTCTCTCTCCTGCTGCTGCAAAGTTGTGTGAACTTTCCTGGTCAATACTGGAAAGGGGAATGCTATTTATTTTTATATTGTGTATATTTTGTCTTGGTCTGCTGATTACCTTTGTTCCCCAAGAGCGACAGTTACCTCAATAGTTAGTTTAATACTGTGTGTTGGGTAATTTTTTTAAAGAACTTTTTTAAAATCTTGATCCTTGGAGGTCTGTAGATTTTATTTCCATATAAATTGGTTATTTTGTATAAAGTACATTCTTAAAATAGCAATCACCCTTGCCGTATGTGTGTTTTCTTGTCTCCTGGATGGTCTCCCTCTTCCTTTGTGAGGGGAAACGGAGGGGGGCGGGATGGTAACACAGAGGGCTTTTTTCAGAGACAAAGCCCTGAACTGCAGTCAGACACGGTTGTACCACCTGAAATCCATTTACAAGAGAGCACCTGGAAAGCTAATTGGGATCATTTCCCGTTCTGAAGCACAGCTGTCTGCCTATGAACAACCCAGTTGTGGAAATGCGATGGTGTCACTGCTTTCCCTCCGAAGTCCCTGGTGAGCTGTGGGTTTTCCTGCAGCCCAGGTGTGCTGGAAAGCCTGCCTCTCTCCCCAAAACACCGCGTGGCTTTGGGGGGCAGGTAATCTGGTCCCCCACACTTGTGTGAAGCCTCTGTGCTTTAAAAGCAGTGCCTTCCCTTGAGTAAAGCCCGTGGAGCGATGCTGCTGCAAAAGAGGAACTGATGTAGCCTATGTGGTTCCCCTTTGTGCTGCTTTAATGCTGAGCAGCACAGGGTATGAGCCCCCCCCTCGGGGGCTGTTGGAGGAGTGGGAAGCCTTTCAAGCTCATGCACGGTGGTCCAAATCCATATTGGACCCAAAAGGTCACTTGCCATTTGCTGTTTATTAAATCTCTCATGTGAGATGGGGCAGGGGCTGCAGCCCTCCCAACAGAGAGGTGTTTAAAGGCAACTTGGCTCTCTCTCACAGGGGTTTCGGCATCAAAACCGGGAACTGGCTGTACTGTTTTCGTGCTGGAAGGTGCCAGCTGTAGGTGCATGGAGGCAGCTTGCACTTGGCCCTTGCTCAGCTGGTCCCTGAATAAATAACTTGCTCAGTTCTGCTGATTCAGCAGCTTTGCATCAGGACAAAATCAAAGCAATGATCCTTAAAAGCTGGTGCCAGCAAAAGAGGGCGTGGGGGGATGAGCAGCAGGAGGCTGGGGGTACAAAGGCTCCCGGGTGCACACTGCAGGCCCCTTCCCTTTCCTCTACAGCTCCCTCTGTCTCCTCCAGGGCTGGTAACAGACACATCTCCTCCTGCCAAAACAGCTTTGCAGCTGCAGCCTGCTCACTCTGTGGGCTCCATGTGCCCCTCCTGCCAGAGCCTCCCTGGGGCTGGGGCTGCTCCCAAGCCAGCAAACTCTCTCCCATGCTCTCAGCACCAAAGCTGCCTCTGTAAAGTGATGCTCACGAAATGTTTGTCCCTGACAGGGGACCCCACACTTGTTGACTAAACCAGGGGCCTCATCCTGTCCTCACAGCGCCCCTTTGTGTTCCCTAAGCAGCAGAGTTCATCCCCTGAGGCTGTCAGCATTTTCCAAAGATAAGTGAGCTGCGGAGAGCTCAGATCCCAGGCAGGCTTTGCTGAAGCTGATGGATGATGCATTTTTGGGGGATACCTAGTGGTGGGGGAAGAACGAGAGTGCCTTTGCACCCATCAATGGTTTGTTGTTTTCTAGTTGCCCAGATTAAGTCCTCAGGACATCCCTGCCCCCGGGGCCTCACCTCCATGGCTGGCTCTGAGAGTGACTTATCCTTCCACATACTTGCATATTTTATGCAAGAAGCTCCCGGGAGCGAGAACAAGTGTGAGCACATTCCCATCATGGGCACTGGGAGGAGCCTGAGATGTGATGACATCTTGAGTACCCCAAAACCACGAGCTGGGTGTCAGAGCTGCCTGCCCCTGCTGCCCAGGGCAGGCAGATGAAGCCAAACATCCCAGCTGGGCACTTCCCAGCATGGCTGCAGCTCCAGGCCCTGCAAAGGCTGTCTGAGGAACTTGGCTCCTTGTTCCTGGGGAGGATGAAGGGCTGCTCTCTGTCACATAACCCCCTTCCCCCTCTCCCCTCTGCAGGAGCCAGAGTTCAGGGTGACGAGAGCAAGCTGTCCAGTTCAGGAAGGGGGGGAATTTGGTCGCCCTATCAGTCCCAGGAAGTGTTTGGGTCAGAGGGGATTGGCACGGGAAGATTTTTAATCCTGGGGCTAAGCCAGCACTGAGTGGAGTCAGCACTAATTGGAACCAGTCCTGGGGAAGGGGCAGCTTTTAGAGCTGCCTTGCAGTCCAGGCAAAGACAAAGCTTATCTGTGCTCTAGGAAATGCCACATCCTAACTCTGACGAGATGCTATCATGAGGGTAACAGGCCATGAGGGTAACAGGCAGCATCAGACTGAGCCACAAATCCCCCTATTTTTTTTTACCTTTCTTTCTATTTTCTGCTGTCCACAATTCTTAATTCTTCTCCTCTTTCCTTGCCTCCATGGGTTGGCAAAGCTACCCCTACCCCCTTGCACAGAATGAGCTTTCCTGAGCTCATAGACTGAGGCTTTAAACTCTTGACTTTCCCTCTAGCTTCCTTCTCCCAGAGAGCTGGGATGCTTCCCAAACCCAGATTTTTTGTGCAACCATTTCAAAGCAACTCAGTACTTCATGTAGGCTTAATTTGGGGATGGATTGGATGAACCAGTTTCAACAAGGACTTGTTTAGTGCCCGGTTTGGATGTGGAAATAACATCCCCCACCCTGTTATGGGGTAGCCCCTGGGGAGAACTCAGACTCCAGGCAGGCTTTGCTAAATTTGATGGATGATGCATCTTTGAGGGTTACCTAGTGGTGGGGGAAGACCCAGAGTGCCTTTGCACCCGTCAATGGTTTGTTGGTTTTTTTTTTTTTTTTTTTTTTTTTTTGGAAGGGCAGGGTTGGCTTTATATATTTCCCGAAAAATAAAGAATCTTACACAGAAGTTCCCATCTTGAATTTTCCTATTAATCACCACACTTTAGAATGGGAGTCACTACCTTGCACAGAAAGGCAGGACTAAGGCACTTGGGGTAGCTCAGGAAGACTCGGTTTTAGACTAAAACAATTTCTACTCACCGAAATGTTTACTTATAACTATTAGGAAAAATATATGCACTCATAAATTCAAAATTCTGATTTTTGTCCCACGTTGGGATGTAAAATGCAACTTCTCCAAACAGCCGGGAGTCTTTGGAGGGGTGGGACCCTGCTGTGTCTCCTCCATTCCTCAAAGGTGCTGCAGTTTTTGTTTGGTGGAGAAATCGTTGGCACAGGAAGGCAAAGCCAAGCCATTTGCCTGGTGGGGCAGCTGGGAACAGACCTGAACCCCTTGCTCCCAGCCATAAGCTCGGTCTGAGGTGCAGCACTGGTGCCCGTATATTTATATACACACATAATGAATGTCAGGGTCTCCCAGGCACTAAGAGAAAAATGTAAACCTGTTCTGGACCCTAACAAGAGCCCTAAAGGCTGGTGCCCAGATGGGAACCCCCAAGGGCCCCGTATTTGCCCAGCAGCAAAGAGAGAAGAGTGGCTTTTCTGGAGGAAGGGGAGGAGGTGGCAAGGGGCAGGGGCAGGGGCTTGCCATGGGCCCGGAGCAGCGTTTCAGGGCTGCCCCCTCCTCCCTCTGTCGGCTCCCGGAGGCCACATGTTCCCTGGCCACTTTTTAAAATTCCTTTCCCAAAGAGGCTGCCGGGGTGGAGAGATCATAAAAAGTTCACCCCCTTGTCACGAGTGCACCCGTTCTTCCGGGGCCGGTGGGCAAAAGTTGTTTGCAATTTCCTCGGGCCGTGACCTTTGTTTTGACCGTGATGGAGGAAGATTGCAATCCATCAAACCTCTGCCTGACCCACGCCAAGGATGGGGGAGAGGGCTGCCTTTGGCTGGCAAAGGAGGGAGTGCCTTTACAAGGGGCAGGGGACACAAGGACACTGCTCTGCCCCTCGGGTTTGGTCAAGAGGCAAGGGGGTTGCCAGCTGGCTCAGCTGGGAGCTCAGACTTCCTGATGTGGGATTCAGTGAGGGAAACTTCACCGTGTGTGCCACACAATATGCTCCTGCCAGAGAGATTTGAGAGAATTTGCTTTAATTTTTTTTTCCCAAGAGGGATGCTGGATTGCAATTTGCTGCATCAGTAAAGTGAGGAAGAACATCTTGCAGGGCTTGTGCCCAGAGCCAGCCCTGCAAACTGGCCAGCTGCATTAGGACCGTTCCTCTAGCAGGAGCTTGGACAAAACAGGAGATGCAGATTTACTGCCTGCAAAGCCTCAGCCGTTAATGGTCCCTGGCTTTTCCAGGCTGCATGAGGTTTTGGAAGATCCCGCAGCGCTAAGTTTTGTTAGGAAAATCAGTGGCAAACTACAGCTATCCCCTGGGAAATGGCTGGCACCTGCCTCTCTACTGGAGTTCCCAGGGGGGGCAATTCAGCCCAGGAGCATGTGCTCCCCTGCAGCCCCATGTCCCCTTTGAAGACATACCTGCATCTGAGACGAATCTGCCCTGAGGAAATGCAGCCGGTGCATACCAGTCTACTCTGCCTCCCTTGGCTGCCTGCCCCTGTCTCTCCTCCCTCTGATCTCCACTTCCCTAGGGAAATGCATCCTACCACACTTCCCTGCTGTTAAATACAGATTCCCTTGGGAAGTTGCCCTGTCAGGAATCCCCCTTGATCAAACCTCTAGGTTTTGGGATCTGAAGGGAGGATTTTAAAGTTTCACCTGTCCCCTCATGTAACACCCAGCAAGGCTATCTCCAGCCCAGCTATCCCACTGGCACACACAGCCAGAGATCTTCCAGCTGCTGTTGTGCGGAGCTGGTGCTCCTTGGAAAAGGGAAACACAAGATGCGAAAGGGACGGTTTGTACAGAGCAATAAAACCATTCAGATGCAGGGATATATGGCAGCAACATCCAGACCTTCCTTTCCAGCCCAACCACTTGCATGGGAAACAGGGTAATTTTTTTTCCTAGGAATCACCTCTGTGCTTATTTCCAGGCACAGCATACCATGATATGGAGAAATGTGCTGCTTGTTTCCGTGTTTGATTAGGACCTGTTGAGCTCGGGGAGAGGGAGAGAAGGGAAGGATCTTTTACACCTCAAACTGAAAATCATGCTGGTGGCCCCTTGGACTAAGAGGCACAAGTCCCCCAGAAACTCTCTAGAAGACAAACCAGACCCCTTTGTAGGCACCATCCTCTGCCCCCATGTCAATCACTGTTACACTTGGTAGCCTGTGTGCCTGAATGCCCACAACACTTCCCTGCAATTCTCTTCTCCCCTTCTAATTTTCCCATCTGTATTTGGCTGCCACCAAACCCAAACTTCTCCCTGTCTTTGTCTGTGCCCACTTGAGTCAGCAGTGCTGGGGGCTCAACATCTTTGACGTCCCACCACGCGCTGACCAGTTGTGCAGGGACTTTGTATCCTGGGTGTTGACCCCAGGCCTGCTGGCATTTAGCATCTGTCACTGCCAGAACACTAAACACAGCCCTCCTTGTCACCCTGCCCAGTGTCCCGTGCTTGCTCCAGAGGGTGTGTCACGCTGTCTGGGCTCAGAGCACCCATTTTCAGGCCTCACTGAAATTAAAGCCCCAAAGGTCGCTCTCTTTCCCCCCGGCTCTGCTTTAGCTGGTCTCCCTCCAGCCCAGGCACTGTCCACGGAGTGGCCACAGCTCCCATGTGGCTCAGAGTGGTCTGGGGGCCGAGGCCCCTGGCACTGGTGGGCGTGGGAACAGCGAAGATGCAGGGTCGGACGCCGCTTGGCTCCACCAGCGCTGCCTTTTCTCCAGGGCTGAGGCTGCCTGACTGCTTTGAAGGAGAGGGCCCACGGAGCATGGGAAACAGGGAGCATCTTGCTTTGGGTTTTCATCCCCCCTCTCCCAGTCCTGCATGTCTGTGGGCCTGCCCCATAGGCAGATATAGAGCGGATGCCCACGTACCAGATGTTCTGGGAGATCAAAGTTGCCGCTCGCTGCATCCTCCGCTCACGTGTGCGCACACACCCCCCTGCGCCTCCCAAAGGACTTGTAATGTATGCTCTCTATCTTCTGTCCAAGAGATTTTCCTTCCTTTCCTTTGTTTGCTTTCCAAACCCCCCTCTCAGTCTTTGGCACTCCCTGCAGCCTGGGATGCGCCAGCAGGGAAAGGCACCCTTTGCTCCCACTCACCACAACTTAGCAGCAGAGGGAGTGAGCCTGGAGTGCCTCACAGGTTTTCCACCCTGCTTCCCTGCTCTGGGATTTGCTGCTTCCTGGGGTGGGAGGGAAAGGGACCTGTCACCCACTGGGTTCCTTGCAGTACCCCTGCACCTCCCACCCCACACAGCCGAGAGGTGCTGAGGGGTGTTACAGCTCCACATGATGACCATGAGACCCTCTGGAGATGCCCACCCTTGCCCCCTGCAAATTTCTGCAGCCTTCTTATCCCCTCATAGTCCTGTGGGGGTTTCCAGCCTCTGGGGAAGCCCTGAGACCTCCCCATGGGTGCACTGGGGACAGAGTGTGATACAACACCTCTAGTACTGAGGTTACTACTACACTGACCAGCACAGAAAGCCTTTTGGGTACATCACATGTCTCCAAAGTGGGGTGCATGCAGGAGAAAACATTGAGGTGCAGGAAGAAAACACAGTTTGTACTATCAATAACTAAAGGAATGTTTATTTCATACTTATATAGTCATGATTTTTTTTCTATGCTTTATAACATAAAGTCAGTACAGTGGTACCTGCATATAATTTACAATTAAACATATATATTGAGGGTGTATGCCCCTAATATATGTATTTGCTTTTACCAGTATGGGTGCACAACCAAAGGAGTTTGCAGCCTGCTGGCCTCAATCACCAGCCAAAAGGTTAAAATCAAACCAAAGGGTGATGCCCAAATGCCAGCAACCCACTGAGCAGTGTGGACACTGCTATAGGGAGACAAAGCAGCTGAGCTTTGGAAAGCTCCAAGGATTTGTCTCTCTCCTCTTTTCCCTCAATGTTACATAATGAGGGGTCAGGCAGCTTATGGGGACCTCCAAAGCACATGCAAACCTCCCTCATGGGTGCTGCAGATGGGGAATTCCCATTTGGGATCACATAGAGGCGGGAAACGTGCTTTCCCCATCTTCCCACTGTGTCTCCACCTGAACTGGCAGGTAATTCATAAGTTAAGCAGGTTCTAGCCCAGCTCTTTTTGCAGAAAAGTCATGGGCTTTATTTTTTCCACCTGTATTTCAGAGAAATGCTATGTCCACAGCACACAGTGTGTGCAGCACAGCCACCTCCAGCCCAGAGGACGGATCAGGTTGGTCTCCTGCCAGCTCCCAGGTTGGAAAAGCACATGCTGACCTGGAGTTATAGCTGCTGGGGGTGGCTACAGAAAGGTGAGTGCCCACACATGCCTCTTCCCATCCCACTTTAGATGAAAGCAAAGCAGGAGCAGAGCTCTGGCACAGCCGTGCCCCTCCTGCCATCCCCCGCTGGCTCGGGGCGATGGTGTTGCCTGGGGTGCCCAGCCTGTCCCTGCAGGGAGCGTGAGGGGCTCTGGCCCGATGCTCTGGCCCAGAGGATGGACACACCAGCCTGCTGCCAGCCCACCACGGCAGCGAGGCAAGAGCCATCCCTAGCCCAGCTATCCCACTGGCACACACAGCCAGAGATCTTCCAGCTGCTGTTGTGCAGAGCTGGTGCTCCTTGGAAAAGGGAAACACAAGATGCGAAAGGGACGGTTCGTACAGAGCAATAAAACCATTCAGATGCAGGGAGATATGGCAGCAATATATTGAATGGGGAACAGAAAAAAAGCCAGATGGTTGCTCCAATTTACTTTACAACTCCAGATGACTTCACAAGAGGTCACCTGGTGGAACTGAGAGGCAAATGCTTCAGCTTGGATGAAAGCGAACAGCTCGTGCCTGCCAACATAACGTGTATGAGGCTGAGGAACACCCTGCTGCAGAATGGCACTGCCATAGCTGGACTAATAACATTTTTAAGGATTTTTAATAGGTTAGCACCTTTAACCTTCATTGCAGCAGTAGTCACTGTTATGCTGGGATTAAAATTTCAAATGGCAGGATTTTAGAACATGAGTGATGAACTGCTCACGCTCTTAAGCCAAGAACGGTTCCCCCACAGTAAGGAAGTGCTTCCTCCGTGTGGTTTATTGCCACAGGTGGGATGTGGATGTCCTTGATGTTAGCAATTCATGTGTTCCTAAAGTCCAGTGACGCTGCAGTGATATCCCACAGAGCCCATCACAGCAGCAGGGATACTTGGCAAGTCAACCAGGCAGAAGGTGAGAGGAGCCTCCCAGTTCCTGCTGTCCCAGCCCTGGATAGTGATTGTTACCATCTTCCTTCAAAGTGTTCGGAGCTGAGAGCAGGAGGGTGGAACAACTGGCTGTGCTTAAACTGCATGTGGGAAAAATAATAATTTTTTAGAGAGATTAAAAATTTTCTGAGTTTCTCAAGAGTTGCTTTGGGACTAACTTCTAGCATTTCGCTCCTGATAGTGAGGCTCCCCTCTCATTCTGGAGCCCTCTGAGGGGAAGCACCAGCATTTCTCCAAAGGTGTTCCAAGAAGGTTTTGTCTGTGCTGGGTCCCCACTGAGGGTTGCTGTGACCACGTGGGTAAAAGTGGCCTTTGCTGGGAGAAAGGTGTTACAGTGGCACTGCAGGCAAATGATCCTAAGGGAGCCAGAAAACTGTGCACATGTGGATGAAAGGAGAGTTTTGCAAAAGATCCCTCCAAATAGCAGGAATACTTCAATGTGTGCCTCTCTCCCTTATTTGTGTTCAGTTCACCAGCTGGGGCAAGCCAAGACAGCTGTTCCCTTCTCCTGCCCACTTCCAGCTGGATGTCAAGATGCTGCCTCTGTATTTGGTACCCATTTGCCCACCCATTTGGCAGCCACAGAGAGCTGAACAGCCCCAAGGTTTGCAGTTGGTGCTGAGTTGGGGATGGGCAATCACTTGGCATTCAGGCAGTGGATATGTGGGCCAGGGGCTGTCTGGAAAAAGGAGCTGACTTCCTACAAACCCTCTCGGACACAGGAAGGGAAAGGGCCTTCAGAAATATTAGGAGAGACCACCCTTGACAGTTTCCCTTTGCAGTCCTTCCCAACAGATCAGCCTTGAACTACCTAAAATAACATGATAGCTTTGATTTCCACAGCCCTTGATTTCCATCATGTAACAAGGGCTGGGAAATGGCATTTTTTGGCACATTGTCAGTATGATTTTTAACCTGAGAATGCTCCCATACAGATGTTTGTCTTGCTTTCTCTAAAGCAAAGCCAAAGAAGTGGTATGGGATGCTCTGAACGAGGTGCCTAGGAAGACAGATTTGGGGTTTCCCAGCCAGCTCTACTTTGGCTGAGAGCAGCAGGAACTTCCCAGCCCTGGAAGGGCCTTCTTGTCATGGCCTGTTCCCTGAAAACATGTTTGAGAGGCAGGATGAGGGCCCCCACCTGCCTCTCTGAGCTGCCTGTATCAAACAGCAAACCCAGCCAAATCACACTGCAGTCTGTCTGGGCTCTTGCTCAGGGCTAAAAACACCTTTTGCCAAGTTGCTTTACTGCAGTCTCAAGCCTTTGCTCCCCAGAATAGCAGCTCAGAGTTCACTTACCCAAAGAAACTTTTTTGCTTTGAGTTTTCCCCTGGATTTATTTCCAAATTTTTCTGCTCCTTCTTCACTGCTATTTTTTTGCAAATAAATAAATGGGTAATTTTCTCTTAACCTCCCCAACTATTTCACACTCCTGTGGGTCTCTGGAGGTGGCCCCAGCCCTGCTGTACTGTGTATGCTATTGGTCTGTGTAAGGTATTAGCCAACACTCTTCTGTTCTCCAAGAGATGCATATTCTGCTTCCTCACATCAGCAGGGCATGCAACAAGCAAGGTACCCTCCCCCTGCCAGCCTGCCTCTGGCTGCAGGATGGGATCTGTGGCCTCCCTGGACACCGAGCACCCCAAGGCCTGGAGCTGGCCTTTCCTGGCAGGCTTCACCCAAAAGCTGGATTTTCACCGCTAGTTTTTACAAAGCTTGTGGGAAACATTGTCGTGCTTTTTTCCAAGACTGAAGGAAGAGAGCTGGGCACCTGAACAGCCTCCCTGCAGCACCTGGCCCTGTCACCAGCAGTGTTCTGGGGAGCAGCACTCACCCCCTGAGAGCCAGCTCGGAGCTTCCCTCCAGGAGTTCTCTCTCTATCCATTGTCACTGGCTTAATAAAGGCATTCAGGCCTCAGTTCTCGGTACTTTCTGGTTGTTTTCTTTCAGTCTTTCTCTCACCTTGACACTTGGGTGCACCTCCAGGAATCATTCATCCAGCACGTGTCTCTCTGATTAATGTTAATTCCTCTCGGCGTGAAAACTTTGCGCTAAAAGCAGGGTTGTGACTCAGATGTGCAGTAACATTTTAAGTCCTCTGCTGATCACTTAGTGTCAAGTCCGCTCTTAAATTTTCCACTGCCAACTCTGCAGAGCAAGCACAGCATTATCCACTTCCCTAACTCCTTTTCCAGCTCTAGTTCTTGCACTCACTGTTAATCTGCAGTGCTCGCCTCTTCCATCGCAGTTTAATTCTTTTACCTGAACCCTGATTTAGTGCCTCCTTTGTTCCCTGTATTTGTATAGTTTCTCAGTGTTCTGATCTGGCTTAGGGCTTGTTTACTACATCCAACTGGAATATTATGCATGCTTATACAAAGATGAATAAAGATCAATGTCCTCATTGATTTGCCCCTGGTCACCAGGTACATCAGTGAGAAAAAAATTGTGTATCCTGCCTCGTTTGCTTCATTCAGCAGTACAGTTCAACTCATGAAACAGTGCTGCAACAAGGCTCCAGCAGGAACTCCGAAATCCACCTGAAATGCTGCTTTTGTCTCCCATTTTACATGCAAAAATCTATGTACAAACACTGAAGAGAAGTCAGGATGAAGGCATAGCAGGGTTGCCAACTGCACTAGGTACACCTGGATGGGATGTTCCATTTTTCTCTGCATCTCTAAGGCAATGAAACTCAGTAACAGTCCCTGTGACCTGGAATCAAGGAGAAGGATGTTCCAGGTGATGCAGACATTTTTTTGCAATCAAATTATCTCATGTGGTTGTCCCAAGATTAAAATTAATCCGTGCCTCCTTGTAACACACTTGCAGGGAACTTGCAGTGAGCAACCACAGTCAGACACTTAACTAGTTACTTTTTTGCTTTTCAAAAGTACACAAGAAATGGATTTATGAAAGTCTTGCCACCTTCATGAAAGAAACAGACCAAAGAATCTCCTTTTGTCACAGCCAAGCATCTTTATGCTATTGATATCAGAGAACATCTTCATAACTTCTCAAAGAATAGGGTTTTTTTAGTGAATAAAACCTACCTGAAGATAATGTTGCAATATGTCCCACCACTGTGGAACGATGTACAACAAAGCAATCTGTTTCTTCTGTGTCCCAACCTTTAGCTTATTCTGCCCCTGACTTTACCCACATACAGTAACACCACGGCCTGCATCAGTTTTCCAAAGGAAACAGCAGCACTAGGACAACATAAAAGCTACACTTTCAAATTATGATGGCCAAATCTAGGCTGTTCACTTCCTTAGAGATAATCTTACCATCTCTTTGAAGTCTCTTCATGGAGCACTGGAGCAAATATTCATAGTGTACATCACCTACCAAAGACTACTAACCTCCTCGTCTCACCCCTCAATTTTTATTTCCATACACCGTACTCCATCTCAACATTTAATTTCTGTTCTTAAGAACTGGTTGCAGAGCAAATAAGGACCCAAGTAAGTTCACCTGCTTTCTCAAAGCACTGGCAGATAGCCTATTGATGAGCCATCTCCAGACAGAAAACAAATCTGCTTCAAAAAGTACTCTTTGAACCAAGAAACAACACAGTTAAGCATGGATATGTGAGGATTTTCCTTTCCTGCAGGTGTGTCACAAAACCAGAGCCCAAAGCTTAGTCAGGAAGCTGGATAACTGTTGCAAAGATTAAAGCTGTAACAGTTATCCAAAATCTAGAAAGGGTGGGACTTTAATCCAGATACACTTATTGCCCAGTCACAGAAACATGAATTAAAAAGCAAAGCACTAAAGGAATAAATGCCACAAACCATCTGTGTGGGAAAACAAGAACTAGCACCTAAATGCAACAGTAAGGAGTAGTAAAACAAAAAAAAACCCCAACCTTGTTAAAGAATCTCATTTTCTAAGAGTAAATTTAAAGCATTTCTTCTAGACATGGATTAAATAAATTTGGATTCAGGATTTTCTTAGCAGTCAATCTCCATTTGAGAGAAATGAGGCAGTAAAAGGCTCATCTAGCATTTAGAGCCCACTTCACATGAGAGCACCCAACTCAGCTTGAGAAGAAAGGGCCTCAGGTTAAAAACACCACATAAAGCAGTGTTGCTGCAGCTTTCAAGTATTCTTCATGGCACAATGTAAAACTCCTACTATTCCTGATTCACTGCAACACTTAAGAGAAGATGATTTCAAAACACACTCAAGCAGTAATTCATCAGCTTCTTATTGCCACAAAAGAAGTTTCAGAATTGAGCACTAGGCAGAGAGTCAAGTATTCTGGCAGAGGCTTGTAATATGGAAAGTCACCCCAAGAATTTTTCTGTCCTACACCATAAAATGTGGAGACAATACTGGTCACCACAGCAGAAGCAAAGAAGTAAATAGCAAAACTTAACAGATTTGGTAATTATTATAGCTATGCTACCGTTAATGAAATTAATAATTACTGTAACAATAGAGAGAACACTTGCAACAGAGTCAGCTGCTGTCCCTCAGCTCCTGAAACTTAATTACTACAGGGTTATGGTTTGGATCTCCTGCACAGAAACAACAAACCTGTGACTGGAAAGGGATTGCATTTGTTTTATCTGAGCAACACAGTCGTGCTACTGTAGTTCCCACTTGTGAAAGAAGACTGAGGGAGCAAAACTACTGACCCATTTTTCAGGGAGAATGACGTGCATCCTGGAGTCCTATTCAAAAGCCTTGCCTGCCATCCAAGGCTATTCCAGCAAATAGCTTGACACCACTCCCTGCACTTGAGTTCTGGCTTCACAGAACAGTGAATACACACAGCTCATGTAGTAAGTCCTTACTCACACAATCCCACTCTTCAAAGGTTGCTGCCAATGCCCCAGAGAGAAGCGACAGGGAACTCCATATACACACACACTCATTTTTATTTTAATAAATAGAGTTTTACAGGCTCAGGCTTTTTATTTTAAATCACATATACAGAATAAGAAATGCCTGACCAAGTAACATGAATTAAACTACTACCTTGGGAAGGAATACATGCCCTCTGTAACACTGAAGACCTCAACTGAAAAGGGATTTGCCAGCAGCAAATAAAAGCAAATTTGCCAGCACAGTGATTTACTTCACAGATCAGACAACTTGAAAGAGATGTGGCCAAAGCAAACAAAGTGACCCTAAATGGACCACTTGTCCTTATAGTGTCACAACAGTGTAAGGAAAGCCAAGAGCCCAAATGCCTCCATTTCCTAGTGCCACTTCTGGATGAATATGTATGTCTTCACATCCTTTGAGCAATACATTCTAACCACAAGTAGAGAGGCTAAGCACAGCAGGTATGCAAAATTATTCCATTGAAGAACAGATATTGGATGACACAGTAATGTTATATTTCAAGATTTCAAATTAGCAGATGCTTTTGCATCCCCTTCAGTATGGCAGTGGAACAGATCCCACCTTCTCTCATAGAGGTTTAGTCCAAAAACTTCCTGTTGGCATTAGCACCAAAGAGAGCCACTCTGATTTCTGGCATCATCTGTGGAGAAAGAGCACATCAGTTCCATGCAATGGGCAATACAGTTCCTGTATGTTCTTCCTGCAGGCACTGTGGGCTAGCTAGGCTAGGCTTCAAAATTAACAAGTCAGTTCATTTGAGCTTTCTGAAGTCTTTATCTGATCACACATTGCCTGCTTCTCTCTAGACTGGAAGGACTGCCTGTACTGCAGCATAAGAAATAGATGCCAGAGCTAGTTTGGTGGTTGTTTTTTTTTTCTGCACTAAGATTTAATAGGTCTCAGCCAAAGTTTCTAGTCCCAAGCTTGCTTCAGTAATTCAAGTTAGCCTCAGAATTTCAGCATCCTGACTGCAGCGTAGTCATACCAAGTCTTTCAGTATCATAATTTATAGAGTTTTATGCTCCAGCTTAATTCAAAGCTTAATTCAAAAGGGATCATTCTGGAGAAAGCCATGTTTGTTGCAGACAAGCACAAACAGGAGGTAACTTAGCTCTTTCTATTAAAAAATAACTTCCTGTCATCCATGTTGAAATCTGATCCCATGCATTATTGTGACACATTGGAAACAGGAGGGTTTAATTACAAGACCAAACTAGTTAATTGTACTTTGTTCACCTCGGTTGTTAGAGAAACTCACCTGCTGGGCTACAAGGTCCAGTCGACTTTCCAGGGTATTGGAAACCTTAATTTTACCATCACCGTTGTAGATTTCAACACCTCCAGCACTAAAAAGTGACAAAAAAAAATAAAATAAAAAAAAAAAAAATCTGTGAACTCCATGGGTCAGAGACAGAACGTGGCAGAGAAATTATTGTAAACCAACGTTTATAAGCAAGTCAGATACACAGATTTTCATTTCTAAAAAAACCAAACTTTTTGATCATGTGTTAACAGGAATCGGCACAAAGTGATCCAGTGAAGCAGCAGTGCAAAGCACCTTTGGAGTTATCATAGGCCACAGCCACGTGCAAGGGTCCTCATCAGCATGATCTAAATCTTAAGTGGAGCTATGAAATTTGTCACTTCAAAACAGACTCTGTGTTACTAAGACAGCTACCAGATTTCGGAAATGAGGACGAGTGATAAAAGAATTGTTTGTTGGTCCACACACAAAGATCACTATCAGAATATACAGCTTTGTGCCATGTTCTTTAGAGCCTTGCAGACAGAAGAGACATAAACCCCATCAAGTGATTATCCTGCAGCACCTTATGACTCAATTTGCTTCATCTTGAGACAGAAAGCAACATCCATATCCTCTCTCTTAAAAAGACCAGTGGTTAAGTTTCTGTGTGCAGTTATTCTCTACTCCAGTACTGTGTGAATCAGGCTGGAGGGTGCACAAAACTTTTACTGACATTTTTGACTGAGACACTGCTTGTCTGGAGAAAACTGTGCCTCATTAACACAAAGAAGTGCCAAATTCCACAAGAACAGCAGAAGACACTGTGAGGATGTTACATACTTAATTTTCTAGTGTTCTAGTACAAGCTGTGTCCTGAAAAGCTGCATTATGTTAGTGCTTGTGTATAAAACACTCCCATTTTCCTTACATGTCTTCTGGCAGGAAGTTGTCTTGGTCAATGTGAACATCCACATCTCTTTTTATGGCGTTTTTGTAGACAGGAATGCTCTTCTGTACCGCACTCTAGATAGAAGATAAACTTCCAGTTAGCACTGACAAATGCTATTGCACCACTCAGGTTCGACCACTCAATTATTTGTAGTAATAAAATGAAGGGATTGAGGACTCTTTTTTTTATTTTAATTAAGCAAATGCATTTCAGTTTGGCTTTTGAGCCAAACCCAATTATTATTTTTAATACCGTAGCAATGTATAAAGTTTCCAACGTAATATCCAAGCAAGCAAACGACCCCCAACTTTGGAAGCACACTTGGATTCTTGCATTGTATCTACAACAGAAGTGCAACAAGCAAAGCTTGTTTTCATGTCATGCAGAAGGGATCTGAGCAGCAAATATTTGCAGTCAGGTCTAGGCCTTTGTGAGCAGGACACTGTCAAACCATTCCAGGTGTCTTACCTTAACCATTGGGAGATCCGGCTTCCTGCACCGAACAACTAATCTGGGCTCAAGCAGCTGGTAGAATCCCTGCAGGGAACAACCACTTCAGGATCATACAGTCAACATTTTAACTGTCTTAGAATTAATTTAACCCCGAGAAAGGAAAGAAGCTGATCAATTTGAAACCCAGAACCTGACGATATCAGCCTCTTTTATTTAGTTCTTCACTCGCAAGTTCACCTCATGCAGACATTCTGTGAGGACAGCACCAATAACCTGGGAAAGAGCCCAAATATGGATGATGGGTTTGGAACTCAAGTGCAACTATACATGGAATCATAGGATTGTGTTGGCCTGTTAATGTTCATGTATACACAAGGAGCATTGCTGTCTACATAGACTGAGGATGCAGCCAAGCTCTTGAAGACATGCAGTAGTTTCAGATATCTGTTCTAATAACTCCTGTCTTGCAGCTCCTGTGGTAATATCTGAGACTAGAATAGATTAAAATAAGTTTAGTTCCAGTTTGAAGAGATCTACAACGATCATCTAGTACAACTGTGAGTACAGATCTCTCACTGGATCAAATATAATGGGCAAAGACAAACGTGGCCAGTTCGCAAGAGCAGGACAGGTTTGTTTGATGTACAGCAATACCAGACCTGAGTGTGGCAAGGAAACCCCACTAAATTGGAGGCACAAGCTGGTAGGAGACACTGCTGAGAAAACTCAGCCATCCAGCTGTGACAGGAGAGCTCGTGGGTGGCTCCTGGGAGTTCACAGTAACAGGACCAACCCGTACCAGGAGGCAGCACCAGTGCCCACAGGACTGACCTGGCCAATGCCTGCTGGATTTTTGGCAGTTGATTTCTGGGGCTTGAGGATGTTCTTCTAGGTGAGCAAAGCTTTGATTTCTACCTCATATGCCACTCACAGGCACATGCCATACTACAGTAAATTTGTAAGAGTCAGGGCCTCTTAAGTTTCAAACGCCCAAAGGACTTCAGAAGCGGATAACTACTCACTTCTGGGTTTGGAGAACCAGCCTTCGTCAAAGGTGCATTTGATCCAGCTAATTACTACAGGTAATGTGTGCAGCCTAAAATGTGCATGTTACAGTGTATGTGTGCACATCTGCAATTATTCCTACAACGGAACTGCTGCTTGGCATACCAGGTTCTACCCCTCAAAATAAGCTGCAACCTCTTCTGTTCAGAATCCAAGCCTGAAACATATTGATGTTTAAAACCCAAAGATCACCCAGCAACATTTGATCTAGACTCCAATACAACTGTAATTTCCAGTGGGTTATTTCTGACAAAAGAAACTTAGGGGGATAGGGCAGCAACGATCTGTGCTCTACAATTTAAATATTTACCTGTAGAACTAGTCCATCCAGCAGTGCCTGGTACCTGGCAGTATCCTTCACCACCTTGGCAAGTCTCTGCTTGGCCTCATTCAGCAAATCCTACATTCAGAAGAAATCAGATCAGCAGAGCCCATCTGTTTGGCATTTGGTTTCGTGCCTACCAACTTTCTGTACTTCTATTATAGCTATCACACCCTGCCAACACGTAAATGTACACTCCAGCTGGTGTTCATCCAAGCTAGACCTTCATCTCTGTGCATGGCACACTATCCTCTCCAAACACTTCCCTTCTTCCTGCCCTGATCTGAACTCATTAGAATCTGACAATAACTCCTTTCTCATGAAAAAGGGAGAGCTCAGTAGTAAAAGGATAGTACCTGCAGCATTAATTCAGACAGACTAAATAAATGCAAATAAATGCTTCATGTAAACTAATAAAGTTGTCCAGACAAATTTTTCAGCTTTATGGTCAAACAAAGAAATCTAATCTATCTTTCTAGCAAATAATATTCAGGTTAGCAAATTGTAAGCAAATGCAAGTCAAGATTTGAAAGAGAGAGCTTATTTTTTAATTTGAAGAAGTTGGTCTTGATTATCTTTATTTGACAAATCAATACTGGACTGGATTGAATTTTTAAGAAATTTGAGTCACCTCAAACACAGCTCCTAGAACTGAACCATCATAATTACTTCAGATAAAGAAACCATGATTTGGTATAAACCCTTCCCTACTGTCCTGCCTCATGGCATTTAGAAGAAGAGTGCAGGGTAACACAATCACTGTGAGGATATAACACTATCACAGTTTAATGCCATGGTCAAACCTAGTTACACTGCCCTCCCTAGAGCAACACAGCATTTCTGGAACTGCTCATCTCTCTTCACAAAAGAAGCCAAAGATCTGATAAGGGAAGAAAGAGTGAGCAGCATGTGATTTTAAATGTCTTAAAATGAGGAAGAGTGTTTAGAATTACTCAGAAGCATGAGGTTGAGTCAGCAGATAAATGAGGAAGAGATTACCCAGCAGAGACTATCACAATAGAGTTAGCTCTTCAGCTACCCACCTTCCTCCTCTCTGTGAATACAATCTAAAGTCTGAAACTCGGTTTAAAGAGTCAATAAACTGGTGATTTTCTTCTGCTAACTCCCCTTTTTCATGGTAGAATCAACTTGAACGTTACCCTTTATCCATTAGCTTTTATTTTTGACTTCCACGGGTCTCTCAGCTTTTCCAACAGCTCAACAGCCCCACCTAGCAGAGCACGGAACACACGAACTGTCTCTAAGACAGGCGTGGGAACGCAGCACAATGAGCAGAGTGAGAACACACTGCACGTGGTGTAAGACAAACACAGTAAGCCCGACCTAAGCCCAAACGTAGCCTGCTCTGATAAACGATCACTCACCCTGTAAGTCAAGACACAGACTGGTCACCTACTAGAACAAGAAGCAAAGATTTTCATGTAATATGGGCCACTGAAGGAGACAGAAAAGCCCAGTTAATGGTGTTTTAAGCCTCCTTGCTTACACCATGCCAGCTTTAACGCAGAAATGCTGCTTTGGGCAAAGAGAACCTCAAACTTCTACCAGCCGTGCAAGAGAGAGTTCCTGCTCTTTAAAGAAACAGGCAGTTGTGCAAATGACAGATACAACAGTGCCTGCAACGTTCCTGGGAACAGGAACAACTGTATTTTCCTAAAGGAGCACGTAATAGAAACAGTGAAAATAAGCTAAAGTAGATTAGCAAATCTGGACTAAATCCTTAATGCCTTTTAGGAGCAGCTTGGAAAGCCACTTTTGTATGTTGAAACAAACGTCACTCACTCCCAAATCCTGTTTTTCTCTAGAGAATGGTTACATTTCCTAACACACGGTAGAAATAGAGCCTCTGTGTATTTACTGGAGAGATACTCACTGCAATAAGGTCATCCCTTGCCTTGAGGACCTTCAGTCTTGCTTGATTCATCAGGTTGGACATCTGACTGCAAGTTGAATGATACACGTGAATCAATCCATCAGCCTTTGACAGAAGAACTGCAACATGTAACTGTACCCCTTAAATTTAACAACACTACAACATTTAATAATGAAGCCTGTTCACCTGTTTGAATCTGTTTCTGAACCTGCACAACTGATTAAAATGCAGAACTCTGTCCTTAAGTAAAGACCCACCCAAAATAAGTCTGACATGATCATTTGTCCCAGGGTAACAGACCATGGTAGATTTCCAGAAATTAAGTACATAAAGAAACATGAAGGATCCTTTCATCACTCTTCCTAAAAGTTACACTATTGTAGCTCAGCTTTGACAATTTCTCCCCAGGAAAAAAACCTAGAAACTCAGAATTAAATATATCATTAGTTTGCCTGTTTGCCAGAGAAAAAGAATTTTGTATAAAATTAGCAATAAAATGAGAGGTCAGGCTTTGAAGTCAGCCATCTAACCTAAGCAACTTACATTTTCTTTTGCTGTTCTATTTGCTTCTCCTTCTTTTCATAATACTCCATGATTTTCAGCCTCTGTGTCTGAACAAGGCGACCCTTCTCAATGTTGAATTCTTCTTCTGCCTACAGTAAAAATTAAATAACTGAAGTGGAAATTGATTCCATGGGCTGAAAAAAACAGAATCAAAATGTAACAGCCATTCTTTCAGAGCACATTCACAGACAAGACAGGATGATACAATTTATGGTTCCACATAAAATAAAACATTTCAACGCAGTCCTCAAGTCAGAGTGAGTACAGGATGTGTTCTGCTGAACTAGAACCTTGCTCACCAAGACAGTGCTTATTTTATTAACTGACTGAGGCATGTTTCCTTGCAGCATGTATTCCTCAGGCACAAAATTACCGAATTTATATATTATATACTGGTACACAAAATTCATTTTAGCTTCAGCTCTGATTTGTTTTTACAGAATTGGTCTCTTTTCTGGCTACAAAAGATTCTACCTAAAACAAGGTACCCAACCCTCAGGGTCCACAAACGTCATTACTTTAAATAATTCTTACACAGGGAGAGTGACAGTATAGATGTTACTTTTGTGTAAAGCCTAGCCAGGAAGCACGTGAAAACACATGGAAAACTTCCCTGTTTATACCTGAGAATCCAATCCCAACCTTTGACTTCTGTTTGCAGATCCTCAGGAATACCTGCTTTGGTGCTGATTAAATATTTGTGTGGATCTAAATGTTTAAGGGAGATTAAATATTACAAGTAATGCATATGCTGAGCCCAACACCAACAAGGTGTTTCTGTAGTGGTATAATGCAGACTGTTAGGGCTGTAAGGCACCATTAATCCTTCTTTAGTAAACATCTACACTCTGTCACCTGATTAATATTAAAATTGGTCTCCTGTGGCTTAATCTAAGTGAAGAATTCTGCAAGTAATTCAACACATGCCTTAAACATGAACTGATGGTTTAGTTCCCCAGGATCCTACTGAATCACATCTAGAATTAAGACTGCAGCTGTCTACACAGTTTTAGGTACAGTTATGAACCTGGTTACAAACAAACTTTCACCAACATAATTCAACCAGTCTTTCATCTTTTTGGGACACGTATGAGTTCTTGTGCAATATTATAAGTATTTATAATAAAACAACACTATAATTGTTAGCACAAACCTCAGCAGAATTAACAGTTACAAAGAGAACTCCTTCAATCCTCAGTGATATCAAGTTATGTACAGGAGGTGGGGAAAGTGTTTCACTTAATCCAATCCAGTCTCATTATCACTCAGATCTCCTGATTGCTTAAAAAAAAGGAGTGAACTTCCACATGGATAAATTTTTATCTGAGAACCACTAAGAAAACTTAGGCCAAAAAATGCCTCCAACCTGTTTTCATCTGTCAAAAGCTAAGAAATGTGAACTTAATTTGGCACACCACTTTTTGCTATGTAATAACTAAACATGAAATCAGCTGTAGCTTACAAAGGTGTTCTAGGCCTGCTCTGACTGCAACTATCGAAACAGGACTCCAGATGCAGTTTTCCTTTTGCACTTACTGACAGTGAACTTCCATTTTTACCTTTGCATCTATTTCTTCAGCCTTTTCATTGGCTTCCTGCTCAATGAAAGCCATCATATGCTTGATCTGTAACAAGAGAGAGGAAAGAAAATATTTTGTGTAGGAAAGCACTTTGACTAGAGGAAGTAGGTATATATATATTCCTCATTTGTACAGCAGGCTCCTCCATACCCATTTACTAATTCATATAATGTTGTTTGCAAACAAAATTAAATTGAGCATGCAAGCCAAAGAGTCAATTCATCTTAGCACTGACTACAAGAAAATTATTTTTCCCAGTAATTCTACATAATGGTGTTTGATTTGCTATCATTAGAAGAATGTTCTTCAGATATGCAACCGTACAAAAAAACCCAACCAACCAAACCCAACCATACAAAAAAAACCCAACCAACCCAAAAGTATATTTGTATAAATGTGAGGCTGGGTGTTTTTCATTCTTCACTGATGAGACCAACTTTTTGGCCTCTGGGGTTTAGTTAAAAAAAAAAAAAATTCAAAAATCCTCACACAACAACATTAGTGTGTTTGTTATGACATTGACATGAAACAGAGAAGACCAACACAGATGGCATCTGAATGAACCTG
Source organism: Corapipo altera (assembly GCF_003945725.1). NCBI lineage: Eukaryota > Metazoa > Chordata > Aves > Passeriformes > Pipridae > Corapipo > Corapipo altera. Next base: position 5,062,977 of record NW_020884873.1, on the reverse strand, counting down.
GGCCTTCCACACTCAGTGACCAGTGAAGCAAAGCAAAGGGCTACTGACCACTCTGGTCAGACCTGTACAATCAGAAGTTCCTTCAAACACCTGAGAAATCTTTCCTGAAAAAAAAAACCCGTAATAAATTCTGTAAAGATCTACAGGGTCATTAAAAAATGCTGCTACAAAATGACTTTACAGAGTAGCTGCATGTCAGTTTAGAGGAGCTGAGGAAGGACACAGAGGCAGCAGTGCTAGCTGATCCAGACCACATCAAGCATATCACATGCTGCTTCAGAGCCTGGTATGCACCAATATATTCCACTTGGAGAACATTTCTGAAGCCACCTCAAAACGCTACAAAGCACAGGTCCAGCATCTTAAAGACAAGGAAAGCAATTATACTGAGCTCTTCTTATCTATCACATGCCTTTCTGTGACCAGGCCTAGGGTCAGGATCCCATTGTGGGGCAAACCACAAGGACTCATGACCACACAAACTGCAGCTGGGAAGGGGTACATCCATTTCCAGGGGCAGATGGAGCAGACCACAAAAACCTATTGGCTTTTTGCTTGCACTTAGTGCTGAGACACGTTTTGCAGACAACCCACTCTGAGTAAACTCACACAAAAGATTCTACTTATAGAATCTCATGTCAAAATTTAATATTTTAAAGAGATTAGGAAGGTGCCAAGTTGAGCACTGAGCCAAGGTGCAGAAGAGCACTATGCCCACAGAGAGGAGAAAACAGAAGTGAACCAACAAGTGGAAGATTTTGAACACGTGCAGTGGAAGAAGTGAACAGTAATATCCACATCCTCAAATCGAATCAGCAATTTTTCTTCTAATTCCAGTTTGCAACACTTTAAAGTGTGTGTCTACCTACAGCATCAGTTTTCTGTCCTGCACTTCAGAAAGGACAAGAGAGGCACATAAAGTAAGGGAATTATTTCGCTGAATAGCCTACTGCTGAAGGAGAATAAGAACTGTTGAATAACAGCAGCAACCCTCACGTTACTGAGTCACTTCCTCCAGCGTGGTTTGGGTTTCTGAATTTTGGAAAAGTGCTTCTAACAAACAATTCTGAGTGTTCAAGAAACATCCTCTGCATACAGAAAGGGAACAAGATGGAAGTAAGCTAATGTGGAACTCACTTCCCCTGGTATGGCAAGACTGAACAGTGTCTCTTCCTTCAAATGCTGCTGCACTGAAATCCTTTTTTGCTTTTCACAGACATGAAAAGAGGTCCACAGTGAGATTTTCACATCTATAAATAGGATTAGTTTTAATAACACTAACAAAAAATGTATTTTGAAATGAGAGATTAATTTTAAAGTAATATTTCCTACAGAAAGGAAGAGAGGGTTTGCCTATCAGCAGTATTGTGATTATCCTTTCCACAGGAAGTTCTAGATGTTAGACTGGCTGTAGCTAGAAGTAACTAGATGGAACAATCTATTAAACACCTTTGACAGAATAGAGCAAACAAATCTATCAACGGGAAAAATCCTTAATTAGAGATGATTTTCAAAGTGAAAATTATTGAAAGAGTCATGGTGAGTAGGTAAGAGGGCCAGTTGGCAAGTTCTTGCCAGATTTATACACATTCAGGACTGCCATATCATCAGCATTCTCCTTTCCAGTCAACAGGATCATCCAAGGCTCAGGAGTGTAGAGCATTGACAGGAAAGCTGCAGATGTGAAATGCTGTGAGAATGTCATGTTTAGTACATCACCAGAGCCTGAACCAACCTTTGAAGCTCAGGTCCATCATGGCTGAGCAAGACCACCCCTAAATCCAGATTTATTTTTATTCTCTTCATGGAAGAGGCAGGAAAAAAACAAACAAGCTTTGTGGATAAAATGCAATGTTACAACTCTCCTTTAGGAGGAAGGTAACCCGTTGATTTTACTTTCAATTTGATCCTTCTTTGCCAAGAGACCATGTTTACTGAATGAGAAAGTGAGACACGAAGTACTTGTGATGCAAAGGACAAAGGGAACTTGCCTGATCTGCTCATCACCTGTAGGAAGCTCCACAAACCAGTGCTGACTGGATCCGTGCAGCCTTTAACACGGCACAGCATTTCCAACCCAGATGAAAGCAGCTTTTTTGGGCAGGGGTAGTGTTTACTGTCAACAGGGACAGGCTGTCCTGCCCTGGGAGGAGGTGTCTGCAGTCAGACTTACTGCAGGGCTGTAAGTTTCCATTTCAAGCCAAGCCCAGGCTGCCCCACTCTGCTTAGATGTGACAAAGGCATTCAAGAACACCAAACATCCCACCCAAAGGCTGAGGTACAGCCAAGTGGATGTAGCACAGCCACAAGCAAAAGAGAGATGGAAAGTCCTTAGAGAATCGTAGAATGGAGATTGGAAGAGACCTTTGAGATCACTCAGCCCAACCATGAACCCAGGACTACTCCTGTAACCCCTAAACCACTAAACCATTAAAATGTATCACCCAGATGCCTCTTGAGCACCTTCGGGGATGGTGACTCCACCACCTCTCTGGGCAACCTATTCCAATGCATGGCCACCCCAACAACGAAATTTTTTTTCTTCTAATATCTTCTGAATCTCCCCTGTCTCAGCTTAAGGCCATTTCCTCCAGTCCTCTCACTGCAGAAGAGATCGGCCCCGGCCTCTAAACATCTACCGCAGCATCTAAAAAGCCGGTACTTGTCTAGGGCCGTGTGTTTATGTGCCTTGAAGTGCAGCCAAACCCCGCAGACAGCAAACAGCCTGTTCATGAACCCTTTCCTTATAACCCGACACAAAACGTCACCAAAACGCTTCACGGAACAAACCACTTTGCTCAGAGACTTCTTCCCCCCTTCCTCCTTTCCCAGGGGAGCGCCCGGCTCCCCCCCCCCGCAGAGCAGGAGACACGATTTCACACCCCCGAAGCCCGAACCAGCCGCCGCCGCCCCCGCGGGGGCCGGGGCCGCTCCTGCCCGCGGTCCCCACGGCTGAGGCCCCGCGGGCCTACCTGCTTCTGCACGTCGGCATCGCTGAGCGCCATGGCGGCGGTGTCTGCGGCGGTGACAGTGACGGTGACAGCGGCGGTGACAGTGACGGTGGCGGTGACAGTGACGGTGTCCGAGGACGCGCCCGGTGCCGTCGGTGCCCGGAGCGGAATCACATCCGGGTCGGGTCAGGTGGCAGCGAGCCCCGCCCGCCCCCCCTCCCGCCGGCCAATAGCGACCCGCGCTGCGCGTGACGTCACGCCGCCGTGCATATGAGGGGGCGGGTCCCGACGGGGCCGCTCCCGGGAGGGCTCTGGTTGGGAATGATTGGGAATGATTGGGAATGATTGGGAATGGTTGGGAATGGTTGGGAATGGTTGGGAATGGTTGGGAA
>NW_020884873.1:4964324-5059624 GCF_003945725.1 Corapipo altera | reverse complement strand
TTGGGAATGGTTGGGAATGGTTGGGAATGGTTGGGAATGGTTGGGAATGGTTGGGAACGGCTCGGAGTGGCTCCACGGAAGGAGCCTGTGCCAGGGCTCTGCCGCCCGCAACGTAAAGAGAGGTTCTTCCTCGTGTTGAGGTGGAAACTTCCTGTGTTTTAAGTTTGCGGACACTGCTCCTCCAGCCCTGTCGCTGGGCACCACGGAAAAGGGCCTGGCACCATCCTCTTGGCACCCACCCTGAGGATAGTTACGTGCACTGATGAGATCCCCTGTCAGCCTTCTCTTCTCCAGACTAAACATGCCCAATTCCTGCAGTCTTTCCTCATAAGAGAGATGCTTCAGACCCCTCATCATCTCTGTGGCCTCCGCTGGACCCTTCCCAGCAGCTCCTTGTCTCTTGCTGAACTGAGAAGCCCAGACCTGGAAAGAGGGAATTCTGTGATTCCATGAAGGAAAAGCAAAAGGATGCAGGAAATAGGTGGACAAGGGGAGGGGAAGGACGGCCTTGCAGCAGCAGGGAGGCTGGAGGTCACTGGCTGTCAGGTGGAGTGGGCATAGGGGAAATCTTGTGCTGGCCCCTTGGAATGGTTGTGCTGCTGTGATTAACGAGCACTCCACTGTAGTATACACGGTGGGGATCCAAGGCATTATTTATTTATTTGTTCGTTATTTATTTATTGTTACCTTCTGTGATGTGGTGATTCTTCAGAAGTTCTGTTGCTGCTGCCATTCTTTTCTTTCTGGCAAAATTTAAGGCGATTTTCATAACCTGTAATAGTGTTCGTTTATTCTAGTTGGCAGGAAGCTTCTGTTTCTGTTCTGCAGGTACATTTACTGGAAGAAATAAACCCTTCCTTGGGAATCAAGTGTCAAACACGGCATTTGTCACATCTGTGCTTCTTCCCGATTTATTCCTATTTCCTTAATTTTTACTGTGCATTTGTCACACCCGTGCTTCTTCCCGATTTATTCCTATTTCCCTAATTTTTACCGTACTTTTCTATGTGGGGCAAAAATAAAAAAAAAAAAGCTTATTATAAAACTTTGGTAACTTTGATGTTTTTTTCATATGGCAATTATAGAGTGCAGGAAAATCATCTTGTACTTTGGGGGCTTGAGAATACTTCGTATTACTTCGGGCACCATCTAAATGATATCATATTATAACACATGTGAACTACGTTCAGACTCGGTTTGTTTTCCTTGCGGCTCCCCAGTCCTTGCGGGGGGCCGGGGGAGGGAGTGTTTGGGGGGCTGACGTGACCTGGGGGTCGGGCCCGCGGAACCTGAAGTGCCAGGAGGTCGTTTTGCTCCGAACCCGCGGGTAAAAGGCGGAGGGGTTGCCAGGAACCCCCCACATCCATATTTTCCCCCCCTGTGGGACTCCAAGCGCCGCCCCCCCCTCCCCTCCTGTCACGTGACAGGGGGGCGGGGTCCTGCCGCGCGGCGCGAGCCGTGACGCGCGGCACGCGCCGCGACGAGCCCCGCGCGCCCGCTCCTCCCCCCCGGCCCCCCCCCCCCCCCCCCCCCCCCCCCCCGCCCCCTCCATCATGGCGGCGGCGGCGGCAAATTAGGGCAGAGCCCGCGCTCACCGGCCGAGCGCGCGCGCGCGCGCCCCCCCCCTCCCCCCCTTCCCCACCTCACACCCCACACACACACACACACACACACACCACACACACCACACACACCAAACACACGCACACACCGCCCCCGGCGGGAGCGACCCGCGAGCGGCGGCCGCTCCTCCGCCGCCTCCTCCTGTTCCTCCCCGCGGCGCCCGCAGGTGAGGAACGGTAGGGTGAGAGCGGGGAGCGAGCGGGCGGGCGGGCGGGCGGGCTTGCTGCCTATTTATTGACATTTATCTATTTATTTATTTATTTACCTTTACTTGTTTATTTATTTGGGGGGGGTGGAGGGAGCGGGCACGGCGCGCGCCCCCGCTCCGTGAGGGGCTGAGGGGAGCGGAGGGGGGGGGGGGGGGGGGGGGGGCCCCGCGGGGGGCCGGGCCCCCCCCCCCCCCCCCCCCCCTTCCTCCTTTTCCTTCCCCGGGGGTCCCCGCTCCGACCGGGACACCCCCGGGACACCCCCGGACACGGCGGGAGCCCCCGGGTCCCCGCCGGCAGCTGCGGGGCGGAGGAGCAGAGCCGGCGGCTCCCCCGCCGCAGGGGCCGCGGGCTGCGCGTCCCGCACGGCCCCGCCGGTGACTCATCGCGGCTCCGAGCCCGCCCGGGTATAAATATCTCATTCATCGCCGTAGTAACTGAGGGGCTCACGGTGCTCTGGCGCTGCTGAAAACTTGGAGCCGAGTTTTTGTCCAAGCAGGCAGAAAGTGAATGGAAGGTTGTTGGTGAAAGCTGGGTTTGCCGTGGTTTAATGTTGTGGTGAGGTAAGTTTGAAGCTGGAGAGGATCGAGGACCTTTGTAGTGGGTAACTCGCAGGGTTTTTGTTTCTCTTCCTAGAAGAGAAGTCACACCATTTGCCTGGAATACTCTAATTATATTTCCCAGTAAGGTTGACTACAACCACTGCCCAGATAAACGACCATAGTATTTTCCAGTATTTCTATCCATTAAGTGCCACCAGAGGATCAGCAGTGGATGCCATATCGATTCATTTCCAGTAGGGACTGACATGTTTGAACTCAGCAGTTCTCGGTTTATTAAAAACAATCTCTTAGTCATGCTCTCATATACTGTTGGAAAAGTACTCTGAAGAATTTTTATCTCCCAAGTCGATCACGATCAAGTGCCTTGGGTAGTCCTGCCTGTTATGTGAAGTGTGTTCAGAGGCAAACTGCTGCAAGGTTGAACTAGTCCACACATGCAGCTCTCATCTGAAATCCATACACAAGCCTCCCGGTAAGGTTGCAGAGCGCTTGGATATTTTCCATCTCGTTGATATGGGGTGTGGCTTTTCAACTCCTTGACTTTTGGTACCTTTGGATAAAGAGCACGGTGTAAACCTAAGGCTGTAGATACAGCTGAACTGGCAGGGGTTGCCTGTTGCAGAGGCTGCTATCAGGAGGATGACCCAAACCATGAGCATTCCGGTGTCGAGCTGCCCTAAAAACGAGTTGAACGTCATTTTGTCGCCTCTCTAAATTGCCTGTCCGTGCTCCAGTGAATGCTTCTGGCTGAGGCCATTCATGCTCTGAAGTAATTCTGCAGCACAGGAGGTGTTCTGCTGGAGCTGTCTGGCGTGATTAGGTTTGTAGCCGGTAAGTGAGGCCTGGTGACCCGGGCTGTAGGTGGGAACTGCATCCAGCTTCCAGCCTGACTCTGTGTTCCAGTGGAAGCCAAGGGCAGCGGTGCTGCTGTTTGTAACAAGCAGGCAAGTCTGTGACAGCACCGCTGCTGTTTCTGAAATGCACAGTGGCACTGATCACCTGCTGTTCTCTTTATAAACTCGCAGTGAAATACTTCACGAGGCTGCAGAAGGACAAGTCTCAGACCTGCAGCAGCCGAGGAGGTGCACGATAGATCCACGGCAGCTGCCGAGCTGTTCCCATGGGCAGTGTTGTGGTGCATTTTGGGGGTTGAGTGGTGCACAGGGAAGGCTCGATGCACGGTGGCATTTTGCAGATGGGGGCTGAAACACAGCAGAGCCTCATCGCTGGGGGATTATATTCGCTGTATTCATTGGTAGCCTTGCTTTGCCCGTTATCCAATGTGTAACTCTTGTGTGGATTAGGACGTGACAGACTGCATGAAGAAATGTCAGTCTGGCTGGAACTCCTGTTCTCAGGTCGGTTGAGCAGCTCAGCCCACATGGAACAAGTGACAGCAGGGCTGGAGGAGTAACAAGCTCAGTAAGCTTCAACAGGTATAGCCTTCTGTTCCCCCAAGGCTGCAGGAACTGAGAAAGGTGAATTTTTTTTGTAGGGAGCAATTGGTGATAATTTTGATCTCTGTAGCTTTTTAAGGGCAATATTCCTGCAGTGAACCTGTTAAAGCAGAAGTAACCCTCTAGCTCTTGCTCTGAGACTTATGGAGTCTGTATAATACCTTATTTCCTCTGCTCTGTTGCATCTCCTGTGCAAGCTTATTCTCTTGAAGTGTCTCTGGACTCTCTTCCATTTTGCTCCTTTAGTGGAAAGCTCTCCTTCCTCTGATCTGGTCTCTCAAGCTGCATGCCCTTTTTCAATCCCACTCATTCCTGTAAAATGGCCTTTTCGGAGATATTTACAGTATCTGAGTCAATATTTCTGTATTTCTTTTTGTAAACAAAACCAGTAATTCACAGTTTGAAACGAGTGATTCGGTTGCTGTGCTCTGGGCTTGTCTCAGAGGAAAACCAGGGCTTCTGAAGTGCATTTCCACTCATGACATTCTTTTGTGTGAAGCTGAAGATTCAAGTTCTTAAGTCTCCCCTCTCATCTCAGTATAAAAGTACCTCTCAGAATATATTGACCAAAGGGATTATTTTTTTCATCCAAAGCTGGGTTTTATCATTCTTTTTCCAAGGAAACCTTGGAATCAGATGTGATCTGATTCTCTCTCTATTTTTTTTTTCCCTCCTCCCTCCAGAGGTGCTGAGCTAAGCAAGCTGAACTTTTTGTGAAGTAGACCTCCCTGTAGCACATGGATCAACGTGCTGCTCTGGAATCTTTTGCCTGTTGTCATCAACTTTTTTTCTGTTGTTTTCTGCGTCGTACATCCAGATTTGTTCTTTGATCCACAGCCTGGTTTCTGGGTGTCTCTGGACCGTCTGTCAGGCTGATTCTTTCAGGAGAGATCAGGTTGTCTGGAAGGGCTCCCATGCCCTGTGTAGGCACTGCAGGAAGCACGTTGATTCCAGGGCCGTGGATCTCTGCGGAACAAACCAGAGCTGAAACGCGCTGGGGAGCTTTGGCTTTTTGGTGAACGGCATCTTTCCCACCTGGTGATGTGAACATGTGATGTGGTGGCTGTGCATGGGGATCTGGTCTGAAGAGCAGATCTGTTGTTAAGGGATCCTAAAGTCCTCAGAGCAGTTATCTTTCTCCCAAATCCCCTTGTTTTATGAAAGTCTCCGTTTATGGAAGCGGCTGAGGGATAACTGTGCGTTTTGCAAAAGCTGTGCTTTATCTCTGCTGTGATTTCTTACTTTTCTGAAGTAGGATACGGTGCCCTTGGAGCATTCTGGGATGGAAGAGGCAACATAAATGTAGGATTACTGCTCCAAGGGAAAAAGGATGAGGGTTGACTTAAAGTTTCGACATTGTTTCCTTCATAAATAAATCGTTACTTTGGTTCGAGCTGCAGGAAAGACACAACTGAGGCTTTCTGGTAAAGGCTTTCAGGCATTTTCCAAGACGTGGTGCAAGAGGCAGGGCTGCCATAGTACAGTCTTCATGAAAGAGTCCTTTTCTGTTTTCAATACTGAATGAGTTTCAGAAACCAGAGTTTCTAAAGATTAAAGAAAGAACACTTCACCAATTTTACACCAACTCTTTTCCTTTTGCAGCTTTTAGTTTGATGGGTAAATTTTTCTTTGCCAAGCTTCCTACTCACACAGCAACCATGCCACAGTTGTAGTTCTGTTTATCCTCAGTAACCACTGTACAACTGCTGGTAATCCGAATTCCTCTTCAGGGAGGAGGGATTAGAAGTTAGCCCAGACATCTCGAATAGCTAGACAGGCCAGGGCTTTTCTTTTGCTTGCTCAGTTTACTATTATTATTTTTAATCTCGAGCCATCACTTGCAGCCTGTGCTTTGGGTTTGAAACCTGGCTTTTCTCTCTTAATCTCGAGGCGTTTCCAGCGTAATCGAGAACTCTCTTGAGATGGTCCAACTTCCGTTCCCTGTATTTAGCATTTTGCTCATTCTGACTGCTCTAAACTTTAAACTTGATTTAAATGTTTCTTCTAAATGCAACTGCAGGCTCACACTGTTTAAATTGTCTGGCTCTTTCAGTGTCTCTTTAGTAGTATGACATTTTTTGCGTGTCTTTCTTTTGGACATTCATTCCGATGGCCAAGAATAGGCTACTGCTTGTTTGGGGATGACTCTTTGAAGTCATGGAGAACTTAACTTTCAGAGTTTATCATAAACCCCTGAATATTACCTTTTGATTCATTAAGTTGATAGCATGTTGGAAATAGTTATCCAGACTTCACCCCAAAAAAAAAGAGCTAAAACATGTTGATTAATCTGGAACATCCTTTCAACCTGTTGCTTGACTCTTCTCTCCACTTCATCTTGTTTTCTGAGGTTTTGTTTTTTTCCCTTGTCCTTCATGGCTGTTTTCAATTTCTCTCCACTGTAGTGTTTCCTGCTTCTTTATTTGAATGTTTTAAAAAAAAGCAATGAAAAAGAAGAGTAAAACAGGGAGGTTCTTTGGCCAGATGTTGCTGTTAGGTGTGGCTTTCTGGTTTATACTTATTAATGTCTGGGTGAGAAATCCAGGACACACAACCATCTGTTCTCCCAATCCCTACAATAGTGTGGAATTTTCTCTGTTGACCATATGTTTTCTGTTGCTGTTGGAACAGTGAAATGAATTCAAGGCAATTGTGGTCACTTTTTCTGCATTACAACCTTTAAGCATCATAACAGTGAACCTCAGGAAGCAGAGAACTGGGAAAATATTCATGGGAGGCTCAGGGGAAGAGAGAGATTCCTCCTCTCTTCTTCAGGGGGGGAGAGATTCCTCACAACCTCACGCTGTAGTTAAGTAGGTCTTCAGAATCCTCCAAGACCTCTTTGTGTGGTTGAGCTGGGAGGTGCTGGGAGGAGGACGTGTGGTGAGGAGGAACTGTTCAGTTTGCTTCCAGGTGAGAGTCCGTGTGCCAGGCCGGAGCTGGGCCGGGGCGCAGCTGGGTTTGCTCTGCACGGTTCTTATTAACATAAGAATGCCTGGGATATCAGGGCAAAAACCTGGATACTGCTTCCGGATTGTCGCGTCATTCCTGGCTGCGTGTGAGTTCACAAACAACCAAAGCAAACCCTGTGCTCTCCCCTTGCAGCCTCCCCGGGCTCCCCGGAGCGCTCCTGCCGTGCCCCACCAGGACACTGCCGCCAACCCGATGGCGTCCGCTGCTGCCGTGCCTGTAGGATTCCACTATGAAACCAAGTACGTAGTGCTCAGCTACCTGGGGCTCTTAGCACAGGAGAAGCCGCAGGAGCATCCTCCTCCTCCTCCTCCTCTTCCTCCTCCTCCAGCTCAAGGTAACATTTGCATATTCATCTGTACCGTTTGCTCGTGCAGCTCTGCTTGCGATTAGTTCTTGGGCTGTGAGCCTGGTGTTGGGTGTGTGAGCCTGGTGTTGGGTGTGTGTGCCTGGTGTTGGGTGTGTGAGCCTGGTGTTGGGTGTGCTGCATCTCTTGTTTTATTCCCTGGGAACTGAATGGATTTCAGTTGAAATAGAAACAAAGCCGTTTGTATGTAGATGACTGTTTTAGTTTGAGCTACGTCAACTGGTGTTTATGAAGCAAGTAAGTGGTTTTAGCAGCTGCCTTCAGGCCAGGAGGGATGAATATATGTTGTCTTCTTTGAGTTTGAGCCCGTGCTTGCTCTTCTGGGGACACAAGTGGAAGTGAGCAGGGGTGAGGTGGTGTTTACCAGCTGAGTGATGGCTTGAGTAATCTCCTGTGCTGAATAGTTTTGCCCTATTACATTGAGGCTTCTGTTGTTGTCAGTCAGTGGCAGTGCTGAGACCGGGCCTATGCTGCACCTATTTATTTATTTGTTTATTTATTTATTTATTTATTTATTTATTTATTTATAAGAAGTCAAGGACTGCCTGGAGTCAGATGGTTCTTCCAGAACAGGTCTATGCATAAAAGAGGTTAAATAAATAAATAGAAGGCAAAATAAAAGAAGTCTGGTAGATTGTGTGTTTGACATAAACCTGGGGAGTGAAGCTTTTCTCTGTTTTGTGGTGGCAAGCACTTAAACAATGTTGTTTCTCAGGATTGCTTGGGTGACTTGCCACTTCTTAATGATGTTTCAGTCACTAGTAGTTCCTGTGATTCATAATTTATTCTGCTTAAAGGAGAATTAAAAATACCCAAACCAGACAAAGACAGCCTTTCAAATATTTTTTTTTTGAACAAGCATTTAAGAATGCATACTGTGTCATTTACTGACCTTAACTGTCCTGAAGTGAGGAATTCCTGGAAAGAAAAGATTGCATCAAAGTTATGACAGAAATGATTTTCAGTTTGGCACTAAAGCCTCTATAGCATATGCTGGTTGTATGATGTATAATTCATAAAGTTAATTTTAGTGTATTTAATTCATAAAATTAGTCTGAGTATATTTAAGGTATGTCTGCTACTTCCACTTTGATCTGTGGTCCGTGAGAGGCACCTTAGTGCCAAGATGCTGTTTCATAAAACCCCCAGTTGAAAAATGTGTTTATTTTAGCAATAATGTCTCATTCTGAATATCCCATCCAGTTACAACTGGGCTGTAACTGGAAATGTGTTGAGTACATATAAAGGTTTGGTGTGTAAGAGTCTGCTTTGTTCTTATAAATGCAAGATCCAGAAAGGAAACTGTTAAAGCTTTCTAAAAACAATTTGGCTGTAGTTACCTTTGAAATATTTGCAAGCTGAGAGGAAACCCTTCAACTGATTCCCATTACTGAAACCTCTAAGCTTCTAATTTGAATTGAAGAGCAATATTAAAGCTTTCTAAAGAGGAAGCTACAAATGTTTGAATAAAAATTTTGCACTCAGGTAAGAGGACTTTAAAGCTCCTGAGTGCAGATAACTGTTGAGTCTACATTTCAGATATTGTTTAGATATGTTAGCTTGTGTGACAGCAGGCTGCAGCTGGATTTGCTGTTAAAATACCCTAAATCATTGATACTTTACAGATCTGTTCTTTCATCCTTGTTGCTTGAAACCTTCCCTTTTAAACAGGAAGTCTTCCTACATTTTCCCACCTCATTCCCAATACCAGGCAGTGCCCACAATGTCCCCTCCCCTGGTCATCTTTCACTGTAAACAGATCTCTCTTTCAGTATTTTTACTGCTTTCTGATCAAAGCCTCTGGATAAAATAATTTCCCCTTACTTTTAATTTGCCATCTTGTTTCTCACTATTTTGTAAAGCCTTAGATGGACTTCAGGCTGTGTTGAACCAAGTGCAAACACTTTATCCTTCTGCCTCAGGATTTGTTTCGTTCTTTCCTGACTCTCCTTTCCTGGTGCTTTTCCGCTTTCCATGCACCCGACAGCTTTCATTTGTCTGACAGCTACTCTTTAAAAATCCTTTCTCCTACTTCTTCTCTCCTCACTTGTGAACAAAGAGTGTTTCCCTGCACTCTCAGGATATGTGTGGCAGCAGCCCTGTGGTTATTTAGAGGTACTGTGTCCATCTTCTCTGACTGCTGAGTAGTTTGTATACAGTCTGTATCTCCTTGTTGTCTGGCAGGGGGCTGATGCCTCCTTGCTGTACTCTGCTCCATGTGCTCAGTGTTCTCCCCCAGGAGAGGAGTGATACCCATAATGGATATTTCCTGCCCTGCTAATGCACTGCTGGGGCACAGATGGGTGTTACAGCGTGGTCTGAGAACCTGGTAAGAGCAAGAGAGATGTGAGAGCCAGTAAATGAAAATGGACAGTTGTTGTCTAAAATCCCGTCATGAGGAGGAAACTTCTGGGGTTTGGTGACTACGACACAGGGTGGTGATAACAGGTTGGCATTGCATCCTGCTTGCCAGTGTGGTTTTCAAGCACCATCATCAGTCTGATGATCCCAAGTTCCTCCCGTTGTTGATTTCTGTGGCACTTCCAAAACACTGGTTAGTTGTCTTTCTACTCTGTATTGGTTGAATTGTGAATTGAGAGGGTTTCAGTAAAAAGCACCTGTTGCTTAATCTTGGTTTGCTTTGATTTGGTTCCTGTGCTGTCAGACCTGTCATGGGAAAAAATGAAGCAGTGATTTGGGCTATTGCCTGTTTCCTTTTCAGGTGCAGAACACTTCTCTATTTTATGTTTCAGTGAGACACTGACCCTGGTTTATGGTACATCCCTTTGTATATTCTTTTTAAATCCAAATGAGCCCTTACTCTTAGTCTGTTTTCTGAACCACGTTACATTATAATGGGAGTATCCAGAAAGACTAGTTTGACTTTGCCCTCGTAGTTTTAACCTCTTTGGTCTCCCTCAGTGTGGGAGAGTGAGGGACTCCTCTAGAGGGCAGTTCAATGCAGGATCCTGATTACAGCCTCCTTGTGTCACCTGCTGGAGGATCTTCTGCCTTTCCACTGCATGTGTACAGAACGTGGGAAATAAGGAAAGAAGGCACACTTTGCTTTCAAGGTGTTGTTAGTATTTCTGTACTGCTCTAGAGTCTCCTTCTGCAGCAGTTTCCCAGATTTCAAGCAAAGTTTCAACAGTCCAGTTAAACCAAAGAGTGTATCTGATGGGCCAAAAAACCCAACCAAAAACCCAATCCTTCCCAACACGACTTGGAAGTTTCTCTCTTATCCTACCAGAACCAGTAGGAGAGATTAAATGCTTTTGTCCCTTCCCCTTCCTTTCCTCCTCCCATCACCTGCCACCAACCTCTGCCTTCCTGCATTTCTTACTAAAGAGTTCTTTTTCTGATGTGTGACTTTTTGTTCCAAAAACTCAGATAAGAATAAATCTTTAAGTTACTTGGTAGGTTTCAAGTTAAAACTTCTCCTTTTTGCAGACATAATATGTTTTGCAAGACTGAAGGTTTTGAGAGGGTTTTTATTTAGTGAATAGAAATTCAGACAAATTACACAGAAAACTACCTCCTGTGTTTCCCTTTGGATCTCTTGGTTGGTCTTGATTTTGTTGCAAGAAAGATGCTTCAATTACAAATGCTGAAATCACTTTCAGCTTCAAGCAAATAAGGCCAATCTAAGTCAACACCTGATTAGTACTTCCAAATTTTTGTTTGGATCTCTTCTCTTCCATGCAGGGACTGAAGAGAGAACCATCTGTGGTATTCCAGACTTTTGAAGAAAAGATGGTTTTATTGGACAAACCAATCTTTTAGTGTTACAGCTCTGTAGTTCTCTGCAGTGGATTTCAGCACCTCCAGAGGAAAATCCAGCAAATTTGACTGGGAAATGTTTGAGAGATTTTTCCTGTTAGTTTTGGCAGAACAGTGATTCTGCATAACAGCCACTTTGGTTTATTAGAAACAAAGTCCATCAGCAATAAATTCTGTTAGTTTTTGGTAGGTTTTCAGGTAGGTGGATGGTACCAGTTGCTCAGATAAATTGATAAAACACACAGAGTAAGATCTCACCTGTGTAAGTTCATGTGGTTTGAGGCAACAAGTGAGTGCATATATTTAAAATGTGTGGAAGCTCTCAGCTGTCTGTTCATTGGATTGTGGAGAGATGCTTTAGTACTTTTTTTAGACCTTTTTGCCATACCTGTAACTACTGGTTCATACACAGAAAATAAATATCAAATATTGGAAAACATCTCTACATTTTTCCCCCTGAAGTTACACTCATTACAGAAGCTTCCATCTGCTGAAGTTGTTTGTACTACTTGGTTTTTAAGTGAGTCAAAGTACTTTGTTTTTGTGATTCAGTGAATTTGTATTATCAATACCTCTTTGTGTTTCATCAAGGAGGGACTTTTAGTGTATTCCTCTTTTTTAATGTACTTCCCCATGTTTTGATACCACCCCAAGAGCCTGTGGCTGTAACAGAGGTTATGAATGAAAACAGTTTTTCTGTGTTTTCCTTGACAGAATGAGAAATCTCAAATAATCCCTTAACTCAGAGAACATCTGGAAGATTGATAATCAGTGCCACTACTGCATGGTGACATAGATTAGTCAAGAGGTGAACAAGGTTTTGACAGCTTTTCAGTTTCCCTGAGGTGCCTGCTACCCACAGTACTTCAATCCAGTTATTGTGTTCTTTTGACCATTTATTATCTGTTTTGGAATCACTGTATGAAGTGCTGTAGGTAGTTGGAGATCAAGCCATTTCTGTGGTTTCCCACACACGTCTTACAGCTGAGCAGTGTTGATCTGGGTTACTGGGAAAAATGGGGTTTTTTTCCTCATTCTCTGTCCCTGTAGGAAATGAAGGTGTTTCTTAGGTGATTTTAGCTTAGGTGATTAACTCATTTGTTAGAGGCTTTCTTCTTAAGGAAAACATACCTACTTTGGCTGAAAAAATACACATTGTAGTCAGACCAGTCGAGTTCATGGTAATGAGGAAGCTATTCCCTGAACTGAGGGGAGGAAAGGGAATTTTTGGGGTGTGAATTCCCTCCAGGAATATGAATTCCCATTTGACTAAGTCTCCTCTCTGCCTACAAAAAAACCAAAAGCAAACAAAACAAAAAAAACCAGAAAAAACCCGCTAGTTGGCAATGCCTTGTCTCTTTTTGGTTCTTAATATTTTAGACTTTTTTAGTTTTCTTTAAGCTGAGCCTTTTCATTAAAGGATAAATATGTTTGTGAAGAGATCTCTCCTTGTAGCTGCCGCTGTCCCTGGTTAGCTGCAGTATTTGGCACAAGCACTGCAGAGTCAGATGTGCAGACTCTCCAGCTCTGACGAATGACTTCCCATCCCTCCTCCTCCTGGGATCCAACCTGGGGAACGGGTTAGTCTTGTATTTTTACCAAACTTCTGGAATGGCCTTACCAGTGGAGTTTTGCTGAAGTATTGCATTTATTCAGTAGTCTGATGGGCAGTGATGAGGCGCTGGGTGGACTTCTAGAACACAGTTTCCTCTGCTTTTCGTGTTACCTCCAAATACCTGAAAGCCAAAATCTTAACGAGAACATAGCTGTGCAAAAGGGAACATTTATTACATAAATAGAAAGTAGAATGCACCAACCTGTTGTGTAAGACCATGTAACAGAGGTTTGTTGAGCCTCTGGGTTGGGAAGAGGCCTTAGAAGGGTTGGTTTACCCAAAGCCCACAAGAGGCAAAACCATTTCTTGAGCACAGGAAAGCGCTCAGCGTTTGTGGCTCTTACAAGCCCCAGGGTGTGACCATTTGCATCATTAAATGATGAACATATGTTCTCATCTGCTACAAACTGATTTTGCTGTTTTATCCTGCCTGTTTGCAAACAGACTTGGGAGTTGTCTGAAGGAGGAAAAAGATACCCCTCACTGAGGACCTTTGCTGTTGGAATGCGCTGTTCTCCAACACCGCGTGCGATTTTTGTTGGTGCTGGTCAACCTCCAGGAGCTGCAGAAAGCTGAAGTCCATTCATAATTGAGGGAATAAACAGTGCAAAGTCACTGGTGTGGGAGGGGTAGGGCTTTGATATTTTGGCATGACTGAACAGTCAGGTGCTCTCGGAATCAGCAGCTGCTGCAGAGTTGTGGGTGTTACGAGATGGAAACCATCGACTGCGGCGCTGATTATCTAAACAGCTCTTTTGTACCCTGGCAGCAGTGGAATTTCTCTTCCTTCCACTTTCCGGGTGACTTCTTATCCGGTGTGACAGCTTGTCATGTGCAATCATCGTCACATCAGTCCCGTGGGAACGGTGCTCTCCCGAACCCCCTCGTCCCTTCCGTGCGCGGGGGGAGCGCAGGTTCAGGGAGGGGTTTGCACTTGCACGCACTTGTTGCACTTCACTCAAAGAGGCGACTGAAAGGGACTGACGAGGCATTAACCTGAAGGAGGAAGGGTTTGCTCCTCTCTGGAATTTGTGGTTCAGAGTGACAAAGAGAGGCTGCTTGGGAAGGGATTTAAGAAGCTGAGTAAAGTTATTCTGCACGTGTGCGGTTAAGTAAAATGGAGTTAAACTGGCTGTGCTTTGTTCTTTTAGACTGGTCACATAAATAAATGAAAACATTTTGCACTGACTTATCACACATTGGTTTAGAAAGGTTTTGACTCACAGATATCCATGAGTATTAACACACATTCAGTGGCTTGATTCTGTGGGTTTTTAACCTATTTTTCAATTGCAGGAGACCTTGAAAGTCTCATTGTGCAGTGTTTCTTGAAATACAGAAAATGCACAGTGTGCTTCACTTGTGTGTAGTTAACTGCACAGCTGTGTGTGTGAACTGCTTTTGGGGTTTTCACGCACTCTGGTGTGAAAATTAGTGATATTATGTGTCCATAAAGGGGACAGGAACAGTTAAAGAGAGTCCCAGACAGCCCAAAGAAAATGGACCGTAAAACAGTCGTTCATAAGACCACTAAATTATGATTTAATGTCTTCGAAACAGGAATGAAGAAAGATGTGCCAGGAGGCTGCACTGGCTGTTACAGGACTTACCTGAAGATTTGGAATGAAAGCTGTAGCAGTTGGTGTAGGTGCAGAAAGGGTGAGGAAGGTTGGATTGTCAGTATGTGGGTGAATGAGTAAGAGACAGTGGACATGGGGAACCGTTATCAGAAGCTCAGCCTGGAGGTGGTATTTAAATCAGGGGTGTGAGAGAACATCAAGTCCCCCCCAAAAAAATTCTGAGGAACATTCAGAAGTGAGAGAGCTACGAAAATGTGTTTGGGGTAACCCAGTCACTGATGCTGTTGAATGTAACAGAGTGCAAAGCTAATGAGGGCTGATAACTGACCCAAAACTTAGGGAAGGAAATGGCTGGAAGGGGGATTACTAAGCAAAGGGAAGTTTTGTTGACAATTTTATTTGTTGATTTATTTATTTTGGGAGTAAGTTGATAGAAAATTCACTTTTATATTCCTTTGGATATAACAGAGATCCATTTTATCTCTTAAGTAGGACATTTTAAGGAATGGAATGAAAGGAAGAAGAAAATTTCGGTGGTGGGCTGTTGGTTCAGTGAAATTTGGTGAAAATAAGAGAGCAGTTAATGGAATAGTTCTTATGTGTGCCTTAAGAATGGGATTTGAAGATGTGCTTGAAAGCCGATGGAAGAAATAAAGATGAGCAAACCCAAATTAAAAGCAGCTAAATAGCAAGAGCTCTGTCACAGGCATCTGGTCTTTGCATTAGGATCCATCCCATAAAAGTTACTTGAGTAGTTATACTGCCTTATATTGGAAAGGCTGACGTTCAGCAGACAGTTGTCTTAAATATCTTGCATTGTTTGGAGACAGTTTTGTGTGTCTGTTTTGGTTCAGCATAATGATTAAGATGATTTAGATGGCTGAAACACCTTTTTGTGACCAAATATCCAGAGTCAGCATATGGGATATGTATTCATAATCCCAGTCCATGGCATGTGTACTTCTGGGGATATGCAGCCATTTCAAATTCCTAAATTGCTTGATCAGGAGACGAGAATTGACAAATAACTGACAACTGTGGGGTCCTTTGCCCTTAGTCTTACTTGTAAACCTGGTCTTAAATTATTTCATTGTGGCCTGTAGATCCTCATGACCAGGGAAATGATGCAAGGTTCACAGATTTCAGGACTGTTCATTGATGTCATTGCATATTTGCTCTGAGTATTTTGGTAGATTCTGCAGGCATCAACATACATTTTTTATTTTGCTACTAAAACTCAAGCTTATGCCAGTCTGCTTTGTTTTGGTGTAGTTTGATGGTGACTGTATTTGGTTTAATGGCAGCTTGTTTGTGTGCCTTGGTTTGGGCTTGGTCTTAAATTTAAGATAAGCTGGATTTTAGAGCTGTTATATATTCTGTTTGTAACTTTATAGATCTGTTTTTTCTTTTTAATATTTAAAGCACCTGTTCTGTCTTGAACAGGCCTGGAAGTTGATGTGTTTCTGGGCTCCCTTATGGGATTGTAGTTGTCACTGTCTGAAACAGAACTGTCACCCTGAACTCCTTAATAATTTAATATTTCAGTATCATGTTCCATTGTCTACCTTGTTTGAAATATTGAATTGAAACATTTGAATGATTTCTCTGGTTTCTTCCAGGGGCTCAACAACAGCTTATGACCCAACATGCTTTGGAGAAAGAGGCTTTGGAGAAGATCAAAGTAGAAATCGAGGAGGAGCTAAAACGTCTCGATGAAGAAATCTTGGAAGGTGCTCTTCAGGTTTTCCCATTTCAATCCATAATCTCTAAGCACTGTAATGGTGGTTAATTTGTAACAGGTACTCCAGTTAAAGAGATTTTTGAATGCACTGAATCTCTTTACCCTCCTCCCCCCCCCCAAGATTTCTACACATTGTCACGTGAAGTAAAATAGTTAAATGCCACCATTTGGAGTGGTGGAGCCCAGCCAAAGCAAACAACTGGATGACATTTAATAGGCTACTATAAATAATGAAAAGTAAACAGCTGCTGCAGCTGATGGCAGAAGTCCTCAGCAGCCAATATCCCAAGGAGTGTGGACTTAAACCATCAGATTTCTCACTTCCAGCAGGTTTATTTTTTGTGACATGCTTTGAATGTGTAGATGTGGCTTTTATAGGATGCCCAGTGAGGGATGATTTGAAAACAGTCTTTGCTTTGCATGTGTATGGCAAATTGGAAATCTGAAGTAGAAAGACTCTTGAGTTCATTCATAGAGAGCTTTCTTAGAAGTTTTAAACAGAGAAGGAAAAGGTTATATGAACAAAATAATGCTTTAAAAAAATGATACTCTAGTACTGCTGCAGAGATGTCCATGTGTGGGCAAATTCTAGCACAGAAGAGAGGCTCCCTTGCTGCTCCATCAGGGTTGGCATCAGCTTAAAATTGAGAATAGCTGCACATTCAGGAAAGTTACTGGCTGGGATGCAGTTGTGAAATAAGAGCTGGAGGGGAAATGCAGCTCAAAGTCATCTGGGGCTCGTAAGTACCACTTTCAGAATGTGTTTGGATGTTGTTTTATGATCATGTGTTTATGATTCGTTCATAACATGCTTTGACTACAGAGCTGTGATTTCTTCATCCCTCATGTAAACTGTGTTAACTGCTGGGATAAGAAATCCAAGACTGTTGATGTTCTTATAGGAATCTATTTAATTTTATTTTGTGTGCTCGTTTCTCTCAGCATTTACCACTACAGGATTTGACTGCCACACTTCCCCAGTGTTCAGCCCTGCCAATCCAGAGAGCTCAATAGAAGACTGCCTGGCTCATTTGGGGGAGAAGGTGTCCCAGGAGTTGAAGGAACACCTGCACAAAGCACTACAGACCTTGCTTAGCAAGTGAGTTCCCATTTGCTTTTCCAAAGGGAAGGTGTTTCCTTTCACACTGTGACTGCTGTTGAAATGCTGAAGATGGAACTGCATCTTGTATTGCATTTCTTTCTTTTTCAATGTTCCTTTATCTGTTGTAATGTTATCTTTTTGTGTTGTAATGTGCAAATACTCTGTGCTATTCGGCCTTTGCAGTAGTGTAAATTCTAAAATCTTTCTGAGCTTATTTCACTGAACTTCTGAGGCTGCTTCAGGCAGTTTGAGGTGCTGGTGGAGCTGGCAGCTGCCACTGCCATTGCCAATTAATTTCATGAATCTGGGCTGTAGCCAGATTAACTTCTTTTGCCTTATAGTTAAGAGTGGAGCTGAGGGTTGGTTTGTAGTCTGGCTCCTGATGAGTGGGAGAGTTTGCCTCAAAGGGTGGTGGTTAAATGCTTTGTGACCACCCTTCAGGTGCACATTTGGAGCAGATGTGGGCCCCTGGGCTAACCTTGGTGCCTTAAGAGCTGTGCTGCCAGTTTAAGCCTGTTGTTTGAACAGCACATTGTACTTGGCATGCTGCTAGTATCTTGATTAATGTCTTTTGAAAATGGGTAAAATTGTTGTGGTTGCTTGGTTTTCTGTTATAAATTACCAGCCTGAATTTAATTGCTCCACATTGACTACTTGAGGCTTTTCTGAGTGACCTCCAAAATGTGTTTGTAGAGAGCTGGAGTTGGAAGGTGCTGCTTTAGGGATGGTTACATAAATGCAGTTGTGAAGGCAACATTAGCAAACAGCTCTCTGAGCCTGTGTTTTGTGGATTGGTTAAAATAATGTGGCTCAAAAGAGGCTGAGAATCTCCAGTGCTACTTTTTATAAGATTTTGTGTAGCTGTTCATGAACTGTTGGAACAAAAAGGTGCTGGAAGCCTAGAAATCAACACCTGCTGTAAACTTTGTTGCATGAGGTGTAAGTCTTCCATATATACATTGGAGAGGCACCTCATGCCCTCATGAAGGTAATACCCTTCATGGCAGACTTCTGGAAGATACAAATTTGGAATTCATTCCATCTGCACAAAGGAAACACCCTTTTCCTGAAGATGGCTGAGCACTGGCACAGGTTGCCCAGAGGGGTTGTAGAGTCTCCATACTTGGAGATTCCCAAAACCTGTCCTGGGCAGCGTGCACTAGGAGACCCTAATAGAGCAAGGAGGTTGGACAGGATGTTCTACAGAGGTCTCTTCCCACATCAGCCATTCTGTGATTCCTTAACTAGCCCATCTATTCCTTAACTAGCTCCCTAGCTGACAAGTAGGGGTTGACTTTTTATGACTGATATAATTTAAAACTGACCGTTCAGAGTCAGGTAGGATGGGGCTTTGGGCAGCCTGATATAGTGAAAGATGTCCCTGCCATTGATCTTTAGAGGTCCCTTCCAACCCAAACCATCCTGTGATTCTATGACCCTGATCTGGAGTTCACACCAAAGGTGCCATGTGACATCTGACCAGAGAGATGAAGATGGTTGTCTCTTTTTCCATGAGTCATCCAAGGGAGAAGTGCACCCTGTCTTAAGTGGCAAAAGATAGGCCAGTGTGTTCCTCTAGAAATGGCAGCAGCTAATCTGCCTTTACAAGCCAGGCATTAGTCCCACGTGGCCTTAAAAACTCGTGCTTACCGTCTTCTGAAGAGCTGAGGTCCTGAAAAATACCTCACTAACACACTAAAAAACCAGACTGGCAAGGTCTTGGAGTGGTGGAGCAGGAAGTCTTGCAACCCATCCTTTTTCTGTGTCTAAAATATTACATTGAAATGAAAGCATTTTAAGTTTAAGCATCTTAAAGGTTATTGATAGTTGGCTGATTGACTGACATTGAGGGGTCATAAGTGGTGCACTCTAGGTTGATTCTTTTTGGAAAGTTCCTGGAAGGAGGTCTTTGAAAATTAAGGATTTCTGGCTTGTTGGTAACCTGATTTTCTAGGCTTCTTATGCTTTCTGTGGGAAAATGTTTGCATTCTAAGTAATTTTTTCTTTATGTACGTGCAGACATACATATAAAGTCTGAAATGCCCATGAAACTACGTGGCCTTTTTCTAAGGCAGAGTAGAGCTACTGTTTAATCTCCTGAGAATATCCTTCCTGCAGCTGTTCTTGCTCTTCTCATCCCACTGCTCGATCTGGATTTGTGTTGTAAAGGACTAACATACCAAGGAAGTTAAGAGAATGCACTTAAAATGACAAACCCAAATTATGTTTTCCCCACTGTGCTTTAACTCTGTTCTTTTACCCACCTTTGCCACAGCAGTGCTGTTCTCTAACATGCATATGAACAAGTATTGGGGTTCAGCAGGCTGCTAGATCATGACACATTCAATAAGGAGTTTTCTTGTCCAGTGCCAGTTAACACTATTTCCCTTAAACTGAAGTCTGAACTTGCCTTTTGTAATGATCTGGCTGCTTTTGAAGCAGTGCATCACTTGGCAGACAGCCTTTATTGTTACTGGTTCTACATCAGTTGCTGTATGATCTTGGAGGAAAGAATATGGAAGAGTGGAATTTCATCATCCCGACTCAGAGAAGTAGAGAGGTGATAAATCTAGAATGGAGGTATCTACTGAAATATGAAGGGGTTTTTTATGATCAGAAGTGCTGTTTCTTGCAAATAAAGGCTTCAACTCTGACATAATGTTAATGCAGCCAAGCACTCTGTGTTGGTTCATAGCCCATATTGTTTATAAAATTCTTACTCTTCATTGGCCTCTAGCTCACATATGAATTTCTTAGTGGAATTTTTTATCTTTAAAGCCTTAGACTGAAAAAAAAAAATTATATTCAAGAGCTTAGAAATTTTGTAGCATATCAGAGAGCCTACTTATCTAAGGTCTTTTAAGTTGTAGAGTGTCACATTGTTACAAAATTTACTTAATCAGTTAAACAAAACTGTGTAACTGGGAGAAGGTGATGCCTTCCTGACCCCGTCTGGTGCTGGTGTTTTATATCCTGAAACACAAGACTCGTTAGCTCTGGAAAATTATTTGCTGTGATGCATGTGAAAATGTTTTGTCCTCTGGAAACTGAGAATTTTATTTTATTCTTGTTCTTTTGTTTCCTTTTATAACTTTCAGTGTTGGTTTAACTTCTGCAGGCCGGTGACATATCAAGAATATCGAGAGCGCACACAAGAGGCAGCTGCTCATGCCAGTGGATGGAACAAGGTACCAGATAAATGACTTTAACTTGGATGTGTCTCGTGTCTGTTTGATGTCCATAATGGTTTTAGGAGGTACAGTTGTGCTTCACAGAGGGCCAGGAACAGAGAGAACCCACTTGGTTTTAGTGTGAAGTAAATGGCACTCTCGGAACGTGCACATACTGAGTAGTTTTTAGATAATTTAGTCAGAAGTTGTAGAATGTAAGTATTAGGTCAATCTTCCTCTATTACAGCAAAATGTAAAGTCAGAGATGTTGATTGACTTTTTTTTTTTTAATAATCATTGAACATTTTTAAATTCCCAAGAGACGTTTATTTCCGTAGCAGTTTCGTAATGGAATCTGATACAGATGTTTTCATAATACTTCTCTACTGTTTTTCTGTTCCCGTGTCAGGTTTAAAATACATGTAAAAAAGTGTGCTGAACATGGTGAAAATAAAAATTGACAGTATCTTCATGATATTTAAATTGTTCATAAAACATAAGCATAGTGTGCCTACCTGGATTCCAGAGTAGTTGTCTCAAATGATACGAAACTTCCTTTTAAAGCAATATGCAAACCTGTAAATGAACTGAACCTTCCCTCTTTAAAACAAAATGCAAATCTGTAAATGAACTATCTTTATAATACTTTTAATGTAGAATGAGTAGAATTACTCTTCCCAGAATCATCTTTCATTAATCATTCAAATTCGTCTCCTTAATCATTCTCTGATAGGTTCAGTGGGCATCAGAAAAAGAATGAAATGAAATAACTATTTGCACATTTAATCACAATTTGAGTGTTAAAATTCAGTCTCAGATTTAAAATAGAACAAGAAATCTTTTCCCTCTTTATATTTTTTTCCAGAAATACTTTTCGTTGACTAGATTTCCCTGCTTACTTCAGAAACTAACCAAGGGTGTGGGCACTTGTAAAGCAGTTTGTTTAAACATTGCATGACACGTTACTGCCCATGGCTCCAGCAATTATAATTGCTTTATGTGTGTGCTCTTTCAGTTTGTCCTCTTGTGATTCACAGCATTTTAGTTTAAACAACCATGAAATCTGATTATCAAGAAGGTGGCTTAAGCTAGCACATTTTACTTTTCAGCTGGTGAAAACTAAAACCAAGCAGAAAACCAGTCATTGTGGCTCAGCTGGCAAGGGAGGAGGTGGATGGGGCTTGTCAGTACCCTGGTGCCTCTCAGTCTGCTTTTGGAACCCATCTCTTGAAGATACAGCCCTGGGGAGGTGGAATGGCTGTTTTGGGGGGGTTATGATTCAGCCTCCATTGTGCTACACTTGTGCAGCCCCTGGGGGTGGTGGATTTTTGTCCCCATCACCTTGTGGTTGCCGTCAGCTTTGCTTCCCTGTAACATTTGTTGCTACAAAAGTTACAGTCCAGAAGCAAACCAGAATGGAAATTTTGTAGACTAGCACAGCATCTGTTGGTATTGTTTTCATGGTAGCTTGATGCTTCAGGAATGCCCAGCAGTTCCTTTAATAATCCTTGTTTTGAGGAGGTGGAATACATTTGTGTTGGTTTCATTTCCTTTTAAATTCCTTTATCATCTTAATCAGAATTGTGTTTTGTAACAGAAGAGATCTGGATATCTTTCCTCCCATCTCAGCCCAGCTTAATTTTCACTGTAAAGAAGCTGTTAGAAAAATAATTTTAAGAAGCAGTTATAAATAGAGAGAGTGTTAGGTCTAATTAGCAGGCACATAGCAGCAAAACGAGGCTGTGCTGGCCTCAAGTTTGTGAAAATCTGGAGGATGTATGTTTGGGAGAACTGAAACTTTTCCTCCCTTTTATGACTGAATAATAAGAAAACACAACTGGCCTGGCAGAACAGAGTAACAAAGCACTCCCTGTATCCTGTAGTTTCTTGGGTGGAGCAGAAATTGGAGATGCACAGGAGCTGTGGCAGGAGCTGATGGTTTGAAATTGGGGAGGTGTCGTGTTTAGTCATAGCAGCTTCCAAAGAATATTCATCATACAAGTGTGAGCAGAAGGAGGACACTTGGAAAATATAGCTGTTATTTTTTCCCCTGTAAAAATACGGATATTTTCCAAAGTGCAGTGGTATGTTTGAACTCCTGAACAGATTTGATTAACTGACTGGCACATGGGATGTAAGGGGATGGTTGCAGTTACTAAAACATGAATACCCATCTGAACGAGGAAATATTGCAGGGTAAGCTAATACATGAGATCATCAGTTCTTCCACTGACATCCCACAGAAGCAAAGTTTATCCACAGACATTAGAAGTGCTGGATCTCAGAAAAATAAACCAGGAAAATAATTTTTTCCATGTATTTCTCAGAAATTATGGTGTGAAAATAAGAGGCATGCTCTTGGATTCTGTAAAGAAAAAGTCTTCACTTTCTATTTGAAGTAAAGCTCTCATTAAAATAAAACAAAACCAAAGCCACCTAAAACAGGGCAAATTATATTTCTGTAATAAATATAATTTAAAAAATTGAAGTACTCCCCTGCTGAGTTGTTATGCTTTTTGCTTAAAACTGAATATTCTATACATGCTCCAAAATGCATAATCCCACTGTTGTGCATCACATGAAAGGATAACAAATGCTGTTATTGAGAGCCAGTGGAACTGGTGAGTAGGTTAGCAGTCATCTCAGTGCCCCATTCTTATTGTTAACAGGGCCAAAGAATAATACAACAAAAATGTAAGAAATAATGAAGAATTAGGTGAATTTTATGTTGAAATAGTCGAGAGGTGCACAGAGCTGCAATAATTTTGGATACAGCTTCTTGAAAGTTTCTGAACTTTCTTGGTAATAATTTTTTTTGCATACATTTGAAGTCATAATACTGAACTATGGGATTCAAATGGTATCGTTGACACAAACCTTCCATTTACACAGTCAGATACCTTATGATAGTAAAGTGGGTTTTTTAATGATTCCCTAGAAGTTTTCTCCTGCCAGCTCCTTTGTGTATATGCTTTTCTTCAGTCATAATATAAATAGCCCTCAGCATTCCTTCCCAGGCATCCTGGTGGAGGGAGTTACCCTTGCTTTGAATTGCAAAGGCTGTATTTTTACTTTGGTCTAGTTAAACCTCATCACCATTCTCACAGCTACTCTTAAGTACAGAAAGCTGTTGTTAACCTCTATGGAAGTACTGTGAAGGTAATTTCTTTCATGAATTTAGGGGCAGTGTCATGCAAACCTGCTCCAGTTCATCCTGGTCTCAAAGGGAGAAGTGTCAGTGATTTCAGGGGGAAAGGAAAACCAGGTGGTGTTTGTTGGTCTGGGTGGGACTGGTGTTAGAGTTTGAGTTTGGTCCCTCGGTCCTGAGGCTTGCACAGGCTTGCTGAGTTTGGGAGGAATGGATGGATTAGGTATTTAAGTTGGCAGAGGAAGAAGGCAAGTCATGTTCAGTATGCCAGCGTTTGAGCTCCCTTCATTTCCCAAGCAGCCTTTTTTTGCCTTTGTTTCTTTTGCCTTCAGCTTACAGTAAATGTCAAATATTTTGAGATCTCAGTGTTCATGCTCTTGTAGAGTTATGTGGG
This sequence comes from Corapipo altera, assembly GCF_003945725.1. Taxonomy (NCBI): domain Eukaryota; kingdom Metazoa; phylum Chordata; class Aves; order Passeriformes; family Pipridae; genus Corapipo; species Corapipo altera. The sequence goes on along the minus strand of NW_020884873.1, from coordinate 5,035,908 downwards.
TGTGCCCAAAGCCTCTGAAAGATGCCTACCCTTGACAGCATGCTTTTATTTTGGATCCAAAAAGATTAAAGTTTCTTCTGACATCTCACCTTGACTGGCTCCTTACGTTTGTGCACTGTGAGCTTGCACCTCTTCTGCCTCTGAGTTGAGATCAATTGCAAGAAACTCAAAAAAACCCCCAGACTTTTAAAATTCAAACACCATCTTGCTTTTAAAATTCAAGCACCATGACATTCCTAGTGAAGTGTTGACAGTTACCAGCGTTTACTGTTCGTCACAGAGCAGTTCTGTAACCTGTCTGCTGTAGTACAGGACTCTCACATTCAGATAAATCTGAAATTTATCAGGTAACAGGTATTTTTTAAGTCCTATCTGGTTTCAGTAGTCCACCTCAGTGAGACACCATCATGAATTTAGTGCTAATCTCAAACCCAGCCTTACTTTTCCTATTCTTCTTCCTCCAGCTTTTCATCCTAAGGTGTGATTTCAGGGATAGTAGTAGTAATTTAGGATATTTCCAGCAAAGAAAACCAGGCTGAAGGGGGAAGAGATTGGAAAAGGAAGGAGACATTAGGAGGTGGGAATGAGCAGTAGGAAAGCCTGTACCTCCCTTGTGCAGCTGGGGAACAGCGTTCCTGTCTGCAAATGGATGTGCAGTGCAGTTGTCAGGAACGAGGGGTGGTAAAACTGACAAATATTTTTCTCTCACATCATAAAAGTGCTTTTTCAGATGCTCGTGACTTCAGTTCATGCCGGTTTCCTGACCTTGGCGAAGCGCTGCGTATAAACTTTGCCCAGAGGGCCACTTGGGTGCTCTAGGAGAATAAATTTAGAGTTTAAAAGTTCAACTGCTTGTTGTTTAGGCAAACAAAAACATAATTTCAGAAGGAGGTGGCTAGAACTGTATAATATGAAAGAGGTGGGTTCACAGTGTCTTTCATCTTCCAGAGCAGTTTGGGTTGAGGCTGAGCATTCACTTAAAGAAAAAACGTTTCTAAAGAGGAATGGGAGTGGGAAATGAGGGAGCAAAATCTGTGTGTTAAATTTGTCATAGTTTGACATGGAGAGGGGTTTATGTTTGTCATTCTAAATATGTCTGTAATGTTATGCTGCTGGGAGGAGATGTTTGTTTCTGTCCCGTCTCAAGGTCAAGTGTGAACTTCTAAAGAGAGGTGCAGAGTATCTAATCAAGAGTGTGTATGAGTTTGCTGCTTAAATACAATTTGGATGCATATCCCTTCAAGTTGTGTTGCATCTTTCCATTTCTGGGGTAGAAAGTTCTGGACCTCTTCTGCTTTTCTACCTGAATCCTGTCTTGGGAAAAAAATGGGGCTTAAGAAAGCACTGCAGTCCTGTCCTGTGAAATTCTCTGGTTAAGCTGTGTTATTTTGCATATCAATCTGAGTACTTCTTTTTTAGTGCCTTGTATTGCATGTCTGCCTTGTGTCTTCACAGAAATGAAGTGTATTGAAATGTCAGAAATGAAATCCCTTTGGACTTGTAGACTCAGACCTTTTCTGTGGACCGTGTGAATTCTGTTCTAGCTACACAGTAGCATTGATGATGCTTTTTATATTTATTCACAATTCTTGTTTTTTGAAGGTCTTGGTGCCCCTGGTTCTGTTACAACAGTTTCTGATGGAGTTAACCAGACGGGGCCAGGAGCCACTGAGTGCCCTTGTGAACTTCGGGGTGACATATCTAGAAGACTATTCTGCAGACTATATCATTCAGCAGGGAGGATGGGTAAGGAGACCATGTTTCATTTTCATACTTTGTCCAAAGTTTATTTGTGATAAATGTGATAAGAGTCTGAACAGGAGTGAAAGCTGAGGAGTTGCTGGAAGGAATGACTCAGAAAAAGCAAAAAAAATATGAGGAGGTCAGGACCAGAAAGGGATCTCTGGTGGTCATCTATGTCACTTCTCTGCCCCAAGGCAGAACTGACTTTTACCCATTCATTTCTGATGTTGGCATTAAAGACCTGTGTGATTGGACTCCACAGTTTCCCCAGGCAGTCTGTTCCAGTTCTTTGCATGCCTGGTTTGCTGGATTGCTGTTGCAGTTGAAGAGGTCCTTAGGTGTCAGATAACAATTAGGTTTCATACACGGTGTGTTAAGGTGCTAATTTATATGGTGAGCTTTTGATTGTATGTGCTTTCCTGTTAATATACATGCAGCACTGCACGTGGAAGCAAACACCCCTAGCAAGAGATACTGTGCCCAAGAGGCTCTTCTTTTTAATAGTATCCCCTGGTGACTGCTGGGAATGGTATATGTTTTCTTTTCTCCTCTTAAATTTCAGAGGGGTTTTTTAGCAGATAAGTAATTGGAGAACACTTCATACGGAAATGTCAGTAGGTACTAATTTATTTTTATAATAAGTGTTAAAATACCTCATGCATATTAGACTTTATAGCTGTATAGGAACATGCATAGAATGAGCAATCAGGATTTCTTTGTGCTTCAGTTTTCCTTGTAGAAATCTTTAATTCATGGTAACCAATGTTCCTGAGTCATGGCACGCTGAGAAGGTTTCATTTAAAAATACATCAGAGAGACAGCTCAGAGCCCAGGAGCTGGGTCTTGAAGGCTGAGCCTTAAGATTACTGGGTTTGGGAGGGATGCCAGATTTGAATGGAATTAATCTGGGATTTGTGAAATGGCTCCAGCAAGTTGATTTATTCTAAAAAGAAAAGCTGTTCAGGAAAACCCAGTGATAAAAAAAGCACTAGTAGGAAAAATCTCATTCAGAAGCTTCTCACATTTCAAGAGTGTACCTGAGCTTTTTTTTTTAAGACTAGTTCTTTCCAGAATTTCTGCACATCTGCACCTTCTTTATCTGTTCCCTTCCTGGCAGTGGTGGATAATAGTTTTCAAGGCCTTTGGGAGGGATTGTTTGTCTTTAATGGAGAGAAGCACCAGCAGCACTCAGCCAAATGACCTCAGGTTGCTTGATAAAAGCACTCACATTTCAAAGTATTTTCATCCCAGGGCAGGTCCTTACTTGCAGCTTTAAGACAGATCAGTGTTGGTGCTGTTTTGCTTTCCTGCCTCGTTTTTTAACCCCAGAAAGGGCTGTGGTCTGTTCTCCAGCCTCTTTTAGAGGCCTGCTGTAAACACACTTAACACAGCGCAAAGCCTCTGAAAAGGAGCAGCTTCCCAGCACGGCCTCCGAGGGAGGGGGCTGTGCTTTGTGTTTGTGTGACTGTGCCTGTGTGTGCAGAGCCCAGCCCGTCTGTGTCCGTCCAGCCAGCCATGAAATCACACTGACACGAGCGGGGCAGCAAACCAGCCAGAGCTATTTTTGAAACAGCACAAGAGGCGAGGAAAGAGACAAGGTGATGAAAATCCTTTCCAGATGAATTGATGTAGCTGCATTAACCTTTTGTGAGTTGCTCTGGGCATAGGGCTGGGGACCCACCGGGCATGTGACTTTATGTGGAGGAAGGGGAATATGTGGGTTTACTGTGGGTTTTTTTTTTTTTTCCTCCCTAAGCAAAATGTTCATCTTTACCAAGCTGCATGATTCTCGGTGTGTTCCGAGCCCGTGGGGTGGTGGTTGGGGATGGCAGTGCTGGGAGCAGGGCGTGGGGCCGGGGTGGGAGAGGTTGTGTTTCTGAGAAGGGCCGGGAAGAGCCGCTGCCATGGAAGGGTTTGCATTTTTTAAGATAAGCATCTGCCACTGGGGCTCTGTGTGCCGGATCAGGTTGTCAGTAATAATCTGCTAGAGCCATAAGGGCAGCGTAGAAACCTGGGAGTCTCCAGTGACTCATGTTGCTGTGACAGTAACAGGGTCAATTTTTGTGCTATTTTGGAGCGGGTGAAGATAGACCTTTCCTGCAGCTGCTGAGAGCTTGCTTAAAACTGAGAAGATGCCAGAATAGCCTCTCTGGTTTTTTGTGGGCCAGGAGCAGAGGAGAACTTCACAGGAGTCAGCTTTTCAGGGGCAGACCTGAAAAACTCTGTGGTGTCTCTGGTGCTATCTCTTCCCTTGGCACCACATGATTTGGGATCTTCCTCAATTTTTGGATTGAAGTCAGCCTTTTCCGGGAGGGAAGTAGCCAGTCAAAGGTAAGGGGTCAGCTGAGCCTTTCCTGTGCCCCACTGTGGATCTGGGGAGTCAGAATTTTACAGAGCTGTGTCATGCACTTTCTGCATCCTGCTGTGCAGCCAGGATGTAGCTGGAAGAGCTCCCAGTGTTCCGCATGTGTGCAAGGCTTGAAGGTTCCTTTATGAGCTCAGGAGACTTGTTGGTCTGGGAAAGCATCTGATTGAGGAAGGTGGACAGTTAACTAGAAGCAAAATTGCTGGCTCAAGGGAGTGAAGATTTATAAATTGGATAACCATGCAGCAGATTTCGAGAAGTCAACGTGGTTTGTAGGGAATGGGAGATTTGAGATATGAGAGGATGAGAAGTTGCATTTTGATTTTTTTCATGGCAGTCCTGCAGAGATATGGTTACGAGATGATGTGCTGAAGCAATGAGTGTTCCCCTCCCATTCTTCCTTCAGGCACTGAAATTGTGATTCAGCTAACTTCTGGTGGCAGGATGGGACTGGGATGTAGTGGTGGGTTGGTTAGTGAGGGAATGGCTGGCATATTTTTGTGTTCAAGTGCATAGGTATTTCAGTGCTGTGATTCTGGCCACTGTGTATCCAGTTCCCCTTCCCCTGGCTCTCTTCCACTGCTTCAGGGTGAAAGTCTTCCAAGTAGGAATGTCTGCAGTGCACTGTATATTGTGTTTGGGTGCAACTGGCAACAAAAACACGAATGAAGAGATGAAAGGACCACCTCATCTAGTTTACAACCTCTTAGATTTGCACGTAGATGCAAATGGATTTTGGAGAACTGTAGGGATGCAAGGAAATCTTGCTTTCTTCTGGACAGCCTCCCTCTTTCACTAATTGCTGTGACGGGTTTGGCTGCAGCTCTTACATTTACCCTGCTTAACTCTTAAGTTTTAGTATGATCTCTCTTTCAGAGCAAAAAGTGTGCTGGGCATTCCAGGTTCTCTAAATAGGGGACACGTTTCTTCCTCCTGACTAATGAGTCAAATGGTCACACTAAGATCTCCTTCCTTTATCATCTTGGACCATTGCAAAGCAATACCCAGCCTGATTACAAGTAGCTTTGTTCTTCTCTTTCCCCAAAGCAATGTTAGGGCTCAACAAACTGATATGCAGTGTACATGCTCTCCCCTCCTTTTTTCTCTTCTCTCCTCCCTTTTTCTCTTCTCCCCACCCCTTTCCTCCTCTCCCCTCCCTTCTCCTCCTCTCCCCTCCCTTTCCTACTCATACCTCCCCTCCCTTTTTGCTCTGTCTGACTTCTCCAGGGCTGAATGCTGCTGCATCAGAAGCAATTCTTGATCTCCTGGAAAGGTGCACAGTAAGGCCAGTCAGTTGGTAAGGATTTTTTTCCTCTTCCTTTTCCACCCCTACTCCCAAAAAATTGATTTCTTCTTGAGTTCTGCGGATCCTGTTTTCATGGTTAGATTTCATATATGTAGAAATAGCCTGGGAATGTCTGTAAGGAGGAAAAAGTGTAAGATTGCTTGGAAACTAGCTGCCTTTTTTTTTTCTCTCAGACTCCCATTCCTGTTCCAAGCCCATCTGCTTTTCCCTTGTTTGAAGAGGTGAATTAAGCGCACGCAATCGATGTTTATCGGTGTACAGTTAATAACCTTTCTTCTCTCAGTACCAACCTGGAACTTCTTGCATTTGTGAAGCTGAAATTGTCTCTGCCTTCCCAGGGTTCTTGTCTCTCACGATGTTCAGGCCTGGATTTGCGTTTAACTAGTTCATTGCCCATGTCGAAGAGAGCAAAAGTAAATTTGCTTATAATGTGCACAGTGTTTACAGTTTCCTATCTCAGCCTTAGAGGAGCTGTTCTCTCTGTGTTCCCGGTGTTTTGTCTTGGGCTTTGCAGCGAGTGTAAACATTTTCTTTGCTGCTGGTGCTTGAAAAATGTGCCTCTGAGAGTCTGTTAAACAATCTGGAGGAGAAAGAGCAAAGAGATGCTTGTCATCCCACGGAAGGAGGCAGGCAGTTTGTGCTACCAGAGATGAAAATCTCCTGCAGCAGTCCAGGTGTCTGCCCTGGGAATGACAATGCAGAAATAGAGAGACGTGCTCCACTGGAGGAGAGAGAAGTAAGTTTAATGTGGGAGAGATGCAAGAAAGGGCAGTCTAACTAGAGAAGTCCTAGAAAGGAGTTTTCCTTTCAAAATAATTATAATTTCCACTCGTGTCATGGAACACTGCAGTGAAATGTCCACTCTTATTTGTATCTAACTTCTTTGATACAGTATTAGATTTTTTTAGGCACTGTGACTGAAGAAGGAAATTAAACAGTAAAGGAGCAACTAGATCTCCTTTCTCTTTTTCCCTCCAACAACTTCAAATCTATCTGTCTGAAGAAGTGGTCTATAAATAACTGAATTTACCTCAATTTAAACAGATAACACAGAAACCTTAAAGGATGTTGGTTTGGTGCTGACTCTCTGCAGGTTGCAGAGGTTATGTTGGAGGGCAGGGATGGAATAAGATCATTTCTGCAGGCTGTTGTAGCCAAAGCATTCCTTGAAGGGAAGAATGAGAGCAGTGGTTGCAGTACAGGAGTGCTTTGATCTGGTTCACTCAACCTTTTTTTTCCTTTTTTTTTTTTCCTTAATAACAAGTGCTGTCCTATTTGTGGACTATTTGTAAGAACTCTGCTCTCTTTGTCTTGGCTCCACCTATCTCCACAGTTTCAGAGAGATGGACAGAGAGGCACAGTAAGTGCCTGAGGGCTTTTTCTTACTCCTTTATATTTCCAAATGTGTTGTTCTGGATCTGAGTGTTGTCAGCAGCTCCTTTATAATCCGTTTCTCTGAAGGATTAGCAGGGTAGTGCTGTCAGGTCTGACTTCCAGGAGGGTCTGAAGAGGCACAGTGTACCGGGGCTGTGGATGGAGACATGGAGCAGATGGAACTGCAGCCTGGTCAAACAAGGGTGGGAGTGGAGCTTCCAGACCCTGGTAGCTGTCCCTGGGCACAGCCTTTGCCCACTCATCCCTCGGCACCAGCACACAACTGCTCCTCTGCCACAGCTGGAAATCCTACAGCAGGTGTGTTCCCAGCTCTGGGGAAGTTTGTTGTTGTGGGAAGTTTGCTTATTTCCCCAGAGGGAGATGTCTTAGGATCCCTGGACACAGGCCAGTTCATCACTCCTTGCCTCTTGTTTTTTGGACAGTAGATTTTAAGCACAGATGCACTTGATAGGTTCCTGGTGCTCGTTGCTGTGACACTGCTGGTGTGAGGAAAGTGGCCGTAGAGTCATAGAATATCCTGATTGGGAAGGGACCCACAAGGATCATCGAGTCCAGGTCCTGGCCCTGAATCACACCTGAGAACATTGTCCAAATGGTTCTTGAACTTCATTTCTCTCTGTGATGGGTTATGTTACAAGATAGTCAGTACCCTCAACTAAGAAACTTCCTAGCTGAGTTGAGTGGTTTGAATTTTTTATCGTAGCCAGAATTGCTCTCCTGGGACTGTTCTGCCAGTGTTTCCTCCTGCACCTCAAGACACTCTTTTTGTCAGGGATTTTATGTGGGTCTGTTTAGTTTCATGTTGAGGGATTGAAGCCCAGGGAACGTGTTTATTTTTTCCCCTGGTGGCACTTTGATCTGTATACAGAATTTTTACCCGTGCTGGACAAAATCAGGATCTGGGGTGTGCATGTGCCTTGCTGGGCTCTGTGGGTTTTCGGGTGGGCTCTTCTGTGTCTTCGGAATTGAGTTTTGTGTGAGTTGCCTGTCCACATAATTCCTCGTTTATATTTTAAGAACTGAACCAGAGAGACCAGTTGAGCTTTTAAGAACACTTAAAACCAAACCTTAGAAGCAGCTTCCACAGCATTTAGACATGGTTTGCATTTTCCTGGTCTTTGGTGTTTACAGGGGAGGGCATTCAAAGTCTTCTCTAAGAGGCTCTGTTGGACACCTTAATGGGGATCTCTTTCTGTTCACTATTTAATAATATCTCCATTATAGATGCAGTGTGTGCTACTACTCCTACTCTTTTCATGGAGAAAAAAAGTTGCTTTTGTCTTTGAGACATTCAGAATTTGGGCTTGAATATTGCTTTGCACCAGGAGCAGCTTTACATAAATCAGGCTGAAATTATTATTTTGCTAAATAAAGGGTTTTTTTTTCTTATGTGTAGTTAAAGTTTTTGCTGTTTAGCAAATATAACTACTATAGTTAATAAGTCTGTTTGTTTGTATAGCCTTAATAACCTATTAGAATACTATGAGAAATAATATTAGTCATCATAAGAGTCAGTTTCCAGGTTGTGGCTTGGGGTTTTTTTTGTTACATTTGCTGTCTTTAAGTCATAATTGAAACTTTTCAGGTGTTTTTTAAGGAGCAGTTCTGTACTGTATGTCAAAGACTGGTAGTGTTCTGAATCCACGGCTGAGAGTGATTTTCAGCAAAGTTCAGGTTCCTGGCACTGACAGGACTACAGCTAAATCCAGACTGATGGATTCTGCTTGTTGGAGGAGCTTTCAGATGTGTTTTTGTTATCTTGTTACCCGTTTAGAGTAGTTCCAGTGTAGCTCACCCTGTAGCATGGTGGCTACAGCCTGTCCTGAGGGTGAGCCTGCCACAATTGTTAGAGTGCTTTCTGTCACTTGTCCAAATACTTTCTGCAAGTCAGACCCCACGGGCTGAGGACAGTGGGGTCTGACTGCAGTAGCTCTGTTCTTTAGGTCTGCAGATGCCACCTGCCCAGAATTGTTGATCTTTTCCTCAGACCTGCCTCATGAGCTGTGAACCATTCTGGTTATGTTCTAGCCAAGAAAGGAAATATGCAGTTCTCCTTCTCCTCCTCACAACTTGTGCCCACTCTTCCCTCAAGTGGCAGTGGCTGGGATCAGGAGTGGCAGGATGCTGTGGTGAGGGGCTTACCCACGCTTCTCTACCACACCTGACGTGGTTCTCTAAGTGTGCTGGATGAGTTTGTAAGTCTCCCGTGGCAAATTTGAAAAAGAGCAACTCTGATCTTTCTGGTTTGAAGCAGTAGACTGTCTATTTACAATAAACAAAGCAGATAAAGAAATGCTTACATACATTTGTACTTACTATTAAATCTAAAGTGTAGGGCTTATATAAGGCCTCAAGTTATTAAAAATCCTTCCACATGTTACATCCTGTCCTGAAATAATCTGCCTGTTGGGGCTTTGCTTCTGGGTCACATCTGTAGATGAATCAAGAGAATTGTCCTGAATGTCATTCAGTTTTTATTGCAGTTGCTTTAAAAGGGAAAAAAAAAAACCACCAGGAAGTGCAAACCTCAACTGAACTGGCATAAAATCCTGGCTTTATCCGCTTGACTTTATGTATTAAATCTTAATTCAGCTCAAGAAATATTAATCACGTATCCTAAATAATGCCTATTACTGTCTGGCTTTCCAATTAAAGCTTCGTAAGCTTTTAACGAAAAAGCAGTGGAATTACCCACTGCCACTCGGGGTGTTCAGCTCTCCCCCAGGTTTGCCAACTGTGGCTTCAGGCTCGGAGAGCTGTGTCCCCGAGGCACTGACACGAAAGTTAAATTGTCTGGAAAGACAGAAAGGAATCAGCCAGGCTGCATAAGGCTCTGATTTATAGGGAGCCAGCGGCTGATAACTCTTTTGAGGTCAGCGCAGCCTGCGTGAGAAGAGGAACAATAACACTCTTGAGCCCCTTTGGCCCTCCTCCCTTCTGCTGAAGGCAGGATGTGTGTGTGGTGTTGGTACATGTATTAATGAAGTATTTGAAATGTTGAGGATTGCCCATGTTTCTTGTAGTACCCTCCCTTCATTTCCTTACGCTCTCCAAAACAGTTTATCCTGCATATTACCCTCAGGATATGCCCAGATCTTGTATTTTGTGAGAAGTGTGTCTCCAGTGAAAGTGCTCCAGCAAAGCACATTTTAAAAATGCCTTGATAGGTGGGAATAACCAGAATAACTAATGCCCAATCTTTGTACACCATTGTTGCCTCCCCATCTGTTTGTCAGCTTGCTGAGGATCTGGCATCGTGTCATACTGACCAAAGGTATTTTCTGGGCCTGGGCAGCTACTGGTCCACATTACAGCTGTGGTGGTACCTTATGTACCACATGTAGGTGGAACTACTTGTTCTTTTTTATCATGGGCAAATTGTCTGTGGGTTTCCTTTGATTTTCCTTATGACAGGGAAGGGACTAGTGAAGAGTGGTGGATCAGGAAGAGAGCAGAAGCAGAGGCTAAAGGAATAAGTACGTATTAAGAAGCATCAGGATGGCTTAAATTTCACGGCAGTCTCTGTACCCGACTGTCCCCGTTGGCTACAGGTGGCTCCATCCTCCCCTCCGTGGGCTGCTGAGTCACGGCTCAAAGCCTCTGGGCTTTCTCTGGTGTACAGGGTGCGACTGCAGGGGAATTCAGGCTGTCTGAATATGGCCCTGTGTGATGCTTCTTTTGGTTCATTATGGAAGTTTGCTGCAATTGCCAGGGCTCACAAACCCGCAGCAGCACAGTGTATTGGAATATTTTTGTATATGCCTCGTGTTGAGTGGGTCACAGCAGCATGGGCACACTCCCAGGGCAGTGCCAAGAGCAGAGCTGTTATCAGGGCTGGGTGTCCCTGTTCTTTTTGCTAACATCAGATCACAGCTGTGGCCTAGTGTGTTGTGATGTGCTGTGGAGGGGAAATCATTCTGATTTGTGGAAAGGTAGAGCTGAGAAGGGAGGAGGGTAATACAGAGGTTCATGAGATTGCATGTTTCACCCCTAATTATTTTGTTGTTTAATTGCCACTCTTAAGAGTCTGTGTCACTTGTGGAAATAAAAAATCTGTTATAATCGGAGGTGTCTGTCATAATCTGGTACTGGCTTATATTCCAGTGAGAGTATTTCCTGCTTAATCAACATCCAGAGCAAACCCTGATGGTCAAAGGAGTGAGTGTACAGTCTCAGAGTGGGCAGCAAGCTGCCTCTCCATCCTCAGCACAGGGTGGTGGGAGCTGATGACAAGGACAGTGACTGACTCCCTGCTGTGCTGCTCTCCAGTGTCTGCTGGAGCAGGACAGGGCAGTGCTGCTGTGGAGTCCTGCCCTCCCACATTGCACAGCAGCCCCGGCCCACACTGCTCAGGGCTCTTTGGATCCAGTAACCTCTGCCTTTACTTCAGTTTCTTGGCCCCTCTTTTCCACTGCCCTTCCTTTGCAATGCTGGTTGTTTCCCCCTGGGTGTCGAGCTCCATTTTGTTTTAATGGCCTGAGCTGCATTTAAAAAAAATTAGTTGTTCTAGTGAAACATGACTTTCAAGAGGATACCAGAGTCCTGAACTGTCAGTCACTGCTCAAAGAGCAGAACTTGTTTTGGGTTTGTTGGCGTGTGGGTGGTGTCTGAAATTTTCACTAAGGTAATGCTTTATTAGTTTTTATTTCATTCTGAATTAAGACTTTATGGAGATCCTTAAGCAGTTAATGAACAGCTTAATCACCTTTAACCCTTTCCCTAAGGAACTCTGTGCTTCGTTTCTCTTTGGAGTTTCTGAACATGTTACCGAGCTGGATGATGTTTCCCACATCCAACCAATTTAAAGGCATTTATGAAGAAAAATTCCTTTTGAAAGTGTTCTTCAGTATTCCTTTGTCCATGTCCAAATATATTCTGAAATTCCATGGGCTGAGGAGATTTACATCCCACCCCTGCTTCATGTGTTCTGATCATAGCACCAGCAGTGTTTGTGCTGCCTCTCCTGTGTCTGCCAACTCACGTTTTGGGATTTTGGTGGGGTTTTTTTTGTCTGTGTGGACATCCTTCCCTGTTCTAGGGCAGTGAGGAGTTGCAGTGTGTCTTGTGTCTCTGTGGAGAGGAGTGGGAAACAGTAGGTAGGAGCCTGGAGCACAGTCAACCCCCAAATGCACTGGTGTTGGACAGGTTTAAAAAAGAGGGACAACTGCTTGGAATGCTTTAGAACTATTGTGTGTAGAAGGGAGCAGAAAGAAAGAGAATGAATGGAATTTTTTCCTTCATGTTATGATGGAATGTACCGGAAAGCTTGATAATTGAACAAGGAATTTGCACAGAAGAGGCTCCCAGCCCTGCAGTGCTTTATAGAATGTTCAAATATTTTTGTTATGAGCGAGAAAGTTATTGGATCTCTGTTAATGGTTTCACAGACTTCTATTATGTGGCATAGCAAACTGTCCCATCTCTTCGTCCTGGTTTCAGCTGGAATAGTTAATTTTCTTCTTGGTAACTGCTACAGAGTTGGGTTTTGGATTTAGTGTGAGAGTAATGTTGATAACATGCTGACATTTTGGCTGTGTAGCACTTACCCTAAACAAAGCCCTTTTCAGTTTCTCGTGCTCTGTTAGCAAGGAGAGGTACAAGAGGCTGGGAGGGAGGGTGGCCAGGACAGCTAACCCAAACTGGTAATATCGGAGGGATATTCCATACCATGGAATGTCATGCTCCCTGTGTGAACTTGGGGGAGTTTGCTGAGAGCTGCCAGTCACTGCTGGGGAATGAGCTAAATACAAGCAAGCCAACTCTGTCAGCATCTCTGCATGTCTGTGCTTGGTTGGTTGTTTCAGCTTAACTTTTCAAGACTTTGGCTACACAACTTAAGAACAGCTAAAATTGTTTGCAGTAAAATACTAGAATTACTGTATATTCCAGCTTGTTGGTACAAAGTAGGAATGCAGGCTTCAGATAGCACTGGAAATGGGATAGATGAAAACAGACAAGCAGTAGGGTGCACAGAAGGGGGAAGGCAGCTGTTTTCAGCTGGGCACACGTCCTTGTGTTTGCTTGCTTTGTTTTGTTGCAGTTTGGTTTCAGATTTTAGTATCTTGTCTGGTTAATAGTGGTGTGTTTTGGTGATGTACTCGGCGATGCAGTAACGTCAGGGAAAGGAGGAGCTCCCAGCAAAGCTCATCTAAGAGGTTCCATTCTCTGGAAATGCCAGCTGGACCAGCTGGGTCCTGTAAGCTACTGAAATGTAGGTCAGGCAGATGCAGAGCCCTCTCGTCTTTCTTCCAGCTCAAGTTTCCAGGTGTCCTGTTCCTTCCTGTACAGGGGAGGTAATGCTGAAGCCGTGGCTCATATGTTGTGTCTTCCTTTTTGTTTGCAGGGGACAGTCTTTACTTTGGAATCCGAAGAGGAAGAGTACCCCGGGCTCATCGCAGAGGACAGTAATGACATCTACATCCTGACCAGTGACAACTCAGGCCAGGTGAGCCCCCCGGAGTCCCCCACGGTGACCACGTCGTGGCAGTCGGAGAGCCTGCCCGTCTCCCTGTCGGCGAGTCAGAGCTGGCACACGGAGAGCCTGCCAGTCTCCCTGGGACCCGAGTCCTGGCAGCAAGTGGCTATGGATCCTGAAGAAGTCAAAAGCCTGGACAGCAACGGAGGGGGTGAAGAGAGGAGCGAGAACAACTCTTCCAACTCCGACATTGTTCACGTGGAGAAGGAAGAGATACCGGAGGGGATTGAGGAAGCAGTGGTGGCAGCTGGCGCTGCAGAGACCATGCAAGCGGCGTTTCCAGAAACCTCTGCTTCTCTACAGGAAGCAAAACCTCCAGCTGAAGTTGCTGCTGTTGAAAAAGCACATCCCTCTGCACTTCTGCGTGCAAAACAGGAGGAAAAGGGAAAAGCGGCCGAAGAGCTCGCTGAACCTGAAATCCCCGCACTAAGTAAACCTGTCCCAAAGTTAGCGCCGTCAGAAGAAAAGGCTGCACCAGAACCTGAGAAAATACTGCTTCCAGGGGAAAAAAAAGTGGGGAAAGAGGGCCATTTGGAAGAAGCGGAAGAGAAATCCTCCGCTGCCGAGGAGAAGCCCATCCTGTTGCCGGAAGGGAAATCGATACTGCTGTACGGCGGGGCTGCCGCCGTGGCTATATTGGCTGTAGCGGTCGGAGTAGCGCTGGCGCTTAGGAAAAAGTAACAGAGCTCTCTTGAGGAGGAGGAGGAGGAGGAGGAGGAGGAGGAGGAGGGGGGAGAGACAAGAGAGCACCATCCAGTTTTTTTTGTAGTTGTGTTACCTAAAGGTTGAGCTGCCTGCTGTTTAATTGGACATTCGAGTAACTTAATGGTGATGGGGTGAGGTTGTTCAATAAGCCTCCAGCTACGGACAATCATGTTTTTAGTAGAATTGGGGCGGGGACTGGTTTTTCGTGATTAAAGTACTGGGGTATTTTTAAAAAAAAAAACAAACAAAAAAATTCTGCAAATTTAAGAACTTAAGTGCAGGTGCTGAAGAAAGGGGTGCTCATACTCTAGGAACTGGAACAGAGAATCCCCAGGGGAAGGGGAGAGCCAGCTGCTGCCAACCCCTGGAGTTTTTGGCTTCTCAGACTGACCGCTATTGCAGCTGTGCTGTCTTGTCACTTCCCGTCGCGCCCCAAGAGCCCTTCCTAACAAACATTAGCCAACCTGAGTCCTGTAGCGAGAGGCTGGTCTCCCTTTTGTCTCGGCTTCCTCTCAGGTACAGCACTGCTCCTCATAACCTTCCAGGTTCCTCCTAAGCCCCGGTGGGACAGTGCTTTTTTTTTACCTCTTGGCTCACACTGGTTTTGGCCCCTAACGTTTACTGGAGCCCCATCCTGTGAAGATGCTGCCTCTCTATTGCTGTATTATCTCTGAGCATCCTGGTGTTCCTGGGGTAGAGGTGCTGCCCAGGAGGGTGGGAGGGACACTGCTGGTTTGAGAACCCATTTGCTTTCCTCCTGCCCGGCCCACTTACTGCGACCCCTCGGTTACCAGAGGTGCAAAATTCATGCTGGACACGGTGCCGCTTGGATCAGTGCTCTGATCTCCGGGGTGCGTTCAGCGGTAAACGCTCTGCTGTCCTGTGTCACGCTGCAGTCTGCATCGTCTTTCCCAAGTTAAGCACAGAGTGTATTTAGTCCTAACTTGGTCTTGCCTGTGACAGAATCCCAGATATATAAAGCAATGGATTCTAGTGAGCAAAAGAGCATTAAACATCTCCTCTATCTGCTTGTTCCTGACCTGACCCGGAGCGCTGGTCAGTGCGATTTCTTTTGCAGCGGTGAATCTGTAATCATCTAAACTTACAGGTTCACAAATGCTGAGGAAAGTTACTTTGGCAAAAAGGAAACCCCTCTTCCTGCAGTCACAACACTTCAGGTGCGTGTGGAGAGAAACGTTTTAAGTATCGCCATGCTCGTTAGTCAGATCCAGCTACAAGCCTTCCTCTTTCAGCATGTTTGTGTGTCTGTCCATGTCCACTGCAGCTCTGTGGGCAAGACCTTGGGCTTTCCAGGCACAACTATGGATGCATCTCTGAAGGTTGGTGCTGGCACTGTGGCTTAGACCAGCTGGAGGGAGGTGAAGGGGAACTCGCGATAATGTAGAAACCGAAACATGAGCTTACGGGAATCTTACTCTTCACAAAGCACAAAGACAAGGTACTTTTATTTCTAAATAACCTTATCTAGGGTACCTCTCCTGATGAGCCTGTTTCTTGAGGGATCTCAGAATGAAGAGATTTTAGCATATTCTCTATTTTAGGATATTCTTGCTGCGTTTTCCTATCCCAGGATGCTGGAAAGTTAGTCAGAGCGTATCAGATTCTGAGGAATTATTTTTGGTTAAGCTTTTGTGAGAATGGATTTTCTAGAAAACTTACTGGATTTTGAACTCTGTGTGTGTGAAGTTGAATATTAAGAGGAAGGTTGTCACGTATGTGCTGCCACTGTGGACTGAACTCGGGAGCTGTGGAGTTCTGGACTTTACTGTTGATCACTAATGGCTCTTTTTCCATATACAAAACTTAGTAGTTTGGCCTTAACAGAAAAAAAACAAAGCCCTTTATCATATTGCAAAGTGGAATTGACTTTGCCATTTCCTGGTAGTCTCATTGCTGTGCTTTCCTGCCTGGTCAGTCAGGATAGGGCTGCCCCTCTCCTGCTGCTTTGCTGATGGCTTTGGGTTCTTCTCTGGGAACATTCTCTGTGGGAAAAGGGCTGTTCTGAACCTGACCTACATCCTCTCCTTACTACTGAAGACACTGAGCCTACATCTGGGACATCCCCAGCTGTTGCCACACAGCAGGTTACTCTAAAGCAGAGATGGATTCTGTGGACACTGGATAATTTGTGTATCAAGGGGGGGTGCAGACAGGGCTGGTTTTACTTTAACTCTTCTCTGGATGTAGTTGTTTCAGTGTTAGTGTGGGAGATCAGTAGAGGACAGGAATAAATCCAGGCTGGCTAGGGAAGAAGTCCATAACTTGTCGGCACAAGGAACCCAGCAGAGTATTAAATAGAAAGCATCTTCTTCCACACAGCAGTGAGAAGGTGGCAGCAGGAGTAAGGAATAAGTGACTGTGTTAAGTCTTTTGCCTGACTGTGAAAATACTTGAGTATCTGGTGTGTTGCCACATTTAATGGAGCATCAGCTGCACCGTATGTTTTTGCTTGGTCCTTCCTCTAGAATATTCTTTTCCTCTAAGGGTCTTTTAGATTTGGCAAGTCAGCAAGAATTTGTACCCTCTTCTCCCCCACCCCGCTGACCACATGTTCAGGACATTGTGAGCCTCTTCCCTCTGGGAACACTCCATTAGTTAAAAAGGTCAGTTGTGGGCTTGAATTCTGCTGAATTTGGAGTCCTGTGGTCAGAGCTGGGACAGGCCCTGTGGAAGTCACCAAAGGGCAGGTAAGGTCAGATGGCAGCGTTCCTCCAGACCTGAGTGACAGGTGGTGTGAATTAGAAAATGGAAGGGGTTTTTCCCCCCATCTTCAAGTCTATTGCAGTAATCCTACGCTGCAGGGTCTAACTACCCCGAAAGGTGGGATGCAACCTCTCTTTAGTGGATCTCTTGTAGCTGGCAGAGGGAAAGGCAGTAGCTCTATACTTACAAAAGGGCAACTTGCATTGCATATCCCCTTCCCAAAAGTGCCTCAATATCTGTCCTCGAGTGGCCTGTACCTTAACAAAATATCTACCTTAGACCCATTCTGTCTTCACTTTATCCTTAGCACACCCTAAAGCTGAGATGCTAAAACAGCAGCAGACGAGATCTACAAAGAAGTGGTAAATAGTTAATGACCTGCAGTGGGCAGGGTGCTCAGTAAGGAGCTGTCAAGGAAAAGGCTTTCAAGATAAGGTGCAACTTAAATTTCAGCTGTGCTTAATTCTAAGCTATGCTTAGTTGGGCATTGTGGCTGGGAGAGGGGCAAGGGCTTTCTTCAGCTGGCACTGCAGGAACAAGAGGCTGGGAGCAAAGACCAACTGTTACCCAAAAGCCCAAAGTGCAGACACAGAGCCACGTCCCTGCCCGTTGTAGCTGCCCTGCGTGGGGTGGAGCCTGGTGGACTCCTGCCTCCCGACTCCCTTCACCTTCATAAAATCCAGCTGTGGGGCTGGAGGTGGGGCAGCACGACAGTACTGAGCTACTCAGCTGGCCAACACAGGAATATTACTGGGCACAGAGAGAGAGGCAGCTTGAATACTTAAGGTTTTGGTTTTCACTGGGCTGGGCGGGTGCTGAGAGGGGTTCTCAGGGTGGTAATTCGGCTGCTGAAAACTACAGAAAATAACTTAATCTGAGATGCTAGGGCTGGCCCAACCAAACAATCTGGAGCCAAGAAAGCAGCACTTCTGCAGCCTTCTGTCCATTAAGATGTGAATCTTGGAGCAGCTGCTGCTCCAGGTACTCACCAGTCCAAATGGAAGCTCCTGGCACAGAGCCGGATGATGCAGCGGGAGCGTGGTCTCTGTTCAGTATCGCACCTGCTCTTGGACACCAGTTTAGATTCTGGCTGGAGGAGAAGTGCCTGTTGTGGTGGTGGTTGCAGTTGGTTGTTTCTTTCCTAACATGCCTTCTGGAGAGCAGGTTAGTACTAAGGAATCCATCCTTGCTGTTTGTGAGGGTTTGATTTGTCATCCTGGCTGGAAGCTGCGCTCAGGCATCTGCAGCTCGAGGGCCAGGTGAAAGCTGCAGTGCTGAGTGCTCTTAGACAGGATAAATTCTGCTGCCGGAATCCTGCTTCCTTCCTTTTCACACAGCGTTGATCACAGCCAGCCTAACACACTGGACTGGGTTTTTTAACTAATCAATGCTTTCTAAGGGTCACAAGCAAGGTTCTCAAGTTCGGTCTTTTTTCATTTTAATGACTGTAGTAGATAAAATAATCTGAGCTTTTAAACCTTCCTGGCATTTAATTTCAGCTACAATGATATGGCAGTACTAGGAAGGCCCCAGGAAGGTAGATCTTGCTATTTTGGCAGAAAAAACTAGAAGTGCTTCTGGCAGCATCGTGTCTCACTCCCTAAGCCAGAGCAAGCTCCTGTTACAGAATTTGAGAGTGTACTTATGAGGTTCCTTTGCTGTGAAATGGGGGGTGTGGGGTGGAGAGGTGAACACAGCCCAGCTGCAATGCCTGAGGGGCTTCAGAATGCCCAAGGCTGCAGGAGAATGTTTTATCCCAGGCTCTGTTTGTGTCTGCTCAGGTTGAAGCACAACAGGAGAAAGTGTTTCCCAGTGAAACATGGAGAGGTGAGGCACAATATCTCCTGTACCAAGTGAAGGCAGAAGCTGTGCATGATTTTAATTTGGCTTGGTCTGCTTAATTTCAGCATTAGGGAGGTTACAAGAACAGTATTGCTTTGACTCCATGTATGTACCTGTGCTCCAAACTGCAAGCTCTGTATTGCCATAACAAAAAAGGGGGGTGAGGGGGTGTTTATAAAACTTAAGCCACCACTACTTGACTCCAGCAGAGTGAGCTCTCGGGCCCAGAGGAGCAGGGAATTCAGTTTGTGTCTGACAGAGTGAACTCTCCTGCCCAGTTCTTGGCTGGGGAATGGCACCAGCTCAGAGGGGTCAGCTGCAGTGTAAAGTCCAGGGGAACCACGAACACATCATCGCCCAGATCCACTTCCTTAAGTTAAATAACTTATCACTTTTTTTCCTACTTAGAGCTGACCCTCTCTTGGTCTCTTGGGTAGGTGACTTGCTTCCTCCGAGCCAGAGGTCTATGGTCATGCTGTAGAAGTGGGGGAGCTCCTGTTGGCTTCCAGTGGAAGCTGCCTTTGATCTCCCTGCAGTATCTGCAGGGGAGGGAAGGAACACTATCAATGTGGACAGAACAAGCTGCAGAGGATGCATCTTACTGCTATACCTTTAGGGGGTCTGTCCCCATTTTTAACTTGCAGTATAAGCAGTATAAGCAGCTTATACTTGCAGTATAAGCTTTTATTCAAACTCAGACCAAAAGAATGCCACTTGATTTGTTAAGTAGCAAAGACTAATGGGACTTGATTTGTTAAGTAGCAAAGACTAATGGGACTGACTAAAGCTGCATGTTAGGGGATATCTTCTACTAGGCTTCTGCTGGGTGTAAGCAAATAGTGACAGACTTGCAGGGATTTCGGATTCTGTTCTCAAGAGGCCTGCCTGGGGGAAGAGACCCTGACTGGTCCTCAAGTCACCCATTATCCCAGGAACTCGTCATACTGTTCCTTCTAATATGCAAGTGCAGCCCTCTTGGGGAAAACTGTCTAAAGCTTCTTGTGCCATTTGGTTAATAAAAGTGTTTCCACCTTTAAAAGAAAGTTCTTTCCAGCTTCATTGTTCTACAGTCAGTTGAAGTGAAGGGGTATGTACATTTTTTCCCTCTGCTAATGGGACACTGCTGTAAGATCCATGCCCCCAGGTTGCACTTTAATAAATGGTACAGTTTTCAAGAACAATGTGTAGACTACTTCTTTGCTTCCCCCTCTCCCTGTTTTAGTGCAGGCACCAAAAGAAAAGATGCTTTTACTTACATAAAATTTGCTTATGCAAGGCACAAGGACAGGACCAGAGTGTCTCTACTGCCGCCAGCTGCATCGTAAGCCTTGGTAAATTAGAGGAATGCCACGAGTACTTGAAGAAAAAATTGACAGCACCAAAAAAATCCAGGTGGAAATTGAAATTCTTACGAGCCATAGTGCCACGAGAAATGACATTTTTATTTAAGAAAGCCCATAAAATATTTACAAACTTTCAAAACTCATGAGGCAGCTGGATCACAGGTGACGCGTTTGCCACCTCGTGTGTGTGTCAAACAACCTGAGTCCAAGTTTGTTGAACCTGAGATGTGATTACTAGATATATCACTTTTTCTCAAGCATATCCAGGTTGCATTATCAAAAAAACTCGCCCCCTGCCTACCCCTGCCTTTTTCTTTACAATTATTCCATCAGTTTTGTTTTTCAAACAAACACAGGTGGATGGTGATTGATACTGAAGTATCTTTACCTGGCCAAACACCCCTCTGTCCTTCAGGGCTCTGTTCTCTCTTGCTGCCAGCTCCCCATCAAGGTAGACCTGATTCCCACCCACCCCACAGATCACTTGTGATCTGTACTGATCAACCATCCATTTCACAGCCTGAGGCCTTCTGGGGAGCAGCTCAGCACGGCTCAGCTGCAAGAGCAGGGCTGGCAAGCAAATAACTAAAGCAAAATGCTGCAGCTGATTAAAAAAAAACACTGAGGGTGAAGGCCTTGCCCCCACTGGGCCTCTGAAGGTACAAGCCAGGGTCTGCACAAACTCTGCTATTGCTAAAAAAAAAAAAAAAAAGAACCTGAAAAAAATATCCTAAAATTATAAAGGGGAAGCACTTCTCCCTACAGGTACTGGCAGAGCTGTGCTAATCTACAAAAGCCTATCTATGGAGCTCTGCCATCCCTTTCACAGCTGTGGGAGATACTGAGACACGTCCACAGTATCTCAGAAGTTAAAAAGCAAACACCAAGAAAAGTTGTCTTCTAGAATCCGCGTTCTCCACGTGGAGGGCAGGAGAGCTCACTCACCCAGCTGGAGGGAGAGAAACAGAACGGGCATTAACAGCAGCAGAGCCACCCCCTGCGGCAATCCCTGAGCCCACCCTGCCCAGGAGCCCGGCAGCTCCCGGGGACCTCTGCGCGTCCCCAGTGCCGCGAACCGCGCCCCGACACTGCCACCTGCCGTGCTCGGCGGCTGCCATCACCCCCCTTCCCGTGCCAGCGGCAGGGAGTCATCCCAGGGGAACAGTGCGGGACAGGCCCCGGAGCCCGGCTCCAGCCCGCTCCTGATGGCACCTCCTGGGGTGGGTGGATAACCAGCAGCCCTCTGACTGCCCTTGCTGCTAGGAGCCAGCCGGGGCAGCAGGAAGGGCCTGTCCCACACGAGTGACCCATTTCTGGGATAACTCAGTGCTCTGGAGCCAAACTGAGTGAAGGGAAGGGCAGTGCCAAGTGACATTGCACAGTGACACCGTGCCCTGCTGCCTGGCAGGGAACAGGGTGCTGAGTCCTGGGACACAGGGTGAGCCCAGCCCCTCTGCAGGTGGCTGCCAGTGCTGCCCATGGCAAGGCTGCAGCACAGGGGTGTCCCACAGACCCGCAGCTCCCCACAGCTGCGTCACCACTGTGTCACAGAGTGGCAGGATCACAGCTCTGACCACTCAGACTCATTCTCAAGTACCGCCATGTCTCAGTACACGTGTGTGTCCTCTCCCCTTCCCAGACAGCTGAAGCCCCAGCCTCTACCCCACCTTGCCCATGAGCTGCACAGAATCCACCTATGCTGAAGCTCCAACAGTGAACAAGAGCGGATCTGACCATTTCTCATTGTTGCTCCCCTAGGGTTGTTTCTCAGGGGCAATTCCTTTCCCCTTCCAGTTCTGCCAAGCTCTGGGGAGCCAAGGAAGTCAAGAGCAGAGAGCTCAGGATCAAGACATTCAGGAAATACAGCCATCAGAGCTCAGGTCAGGCTTTTCTTCCCTGAGGGCACGACTAACCCCAGTCTTACTGGCACAGCTCCCTGAAGAGACTGCAGGGAGGAGAGGAGCAGTCGCAGCTCTCTGTTCCCTGGCTACTGTCAGAGGGGGGCAAGCAGAAGCTGTGACACCCCCTCAAGCACACCAATCTTTAGAGACTGACGTTCCCTCCTGACTTCCAGAGCACTTCAGGGAGCCCAGCAGACCACAGGCAGTTCAGAGCTAGGCCACCCCTCGGGGAATAACCCAGGCCAGCCAGGAGGGCAGCAGAGAGGCCGGCTGTGATTGACAGCACTCACCATTTCATCAATGTAGTTGTGGAACTGCTGATTCATGAAGTTCACAGTGATGGTGAAGGCACGGTTTAGAAGGGAGGGCACTGTATTCACAATTTTCTTAGCCAAGACCATTGCTAGCACCAACATGACCTTCTCCTGTTCCATGTCTGCGGGGATGGCTTGTGCAAGCTCTCTCACTACCCTTGACATGTGCCGCATTATCTCCTGTATGGAAGGAGAAGAGGGATCTCAGTGCAACAGCTGGGGGAGAAAGGGGTCTCAGCACAGCCTGCCAGGACTGCTGGTAACTGATGTGCTTCTTTCAGCATCCACAGGATGTCCCTCCCCTTCCTCCCAGGCAGGGCAGCCTGCCTGCTACGTACCCTGAATGACAGTAAGGATCGCTCTGAGCTCAGCTGCTCACCCAAGACAAAACGAAAGGGAGGCAGCACACCACCACTGGAAAATTTAGACAGCACCTTACACACTTAGGATGCAACAGCCCCCTCCTCCCCAGGGTTTGCACTGAGCCTGTCAAGTCCTGAAATGGTAAAGGAATTCTGGGGCTCCCAGGAAAGGACAACCCACCACAGCGTAGATCTGGGGTACAAGCTTCGGTGGGGACTGGAAAAAGGCAGAGGAAGTTTCACAGAAAAGCCTTCCCATAAGGAAGAGCTAGTGAAGGTGTCCAAGCCTTGCTCCCAAGGTCAGTGAAGATCAGTTTTCCCAAGACAGAACAATATGCACACACTAAGCTATATTACTAATGTGAAAAAGTGAGGTCAGCAATTAGGTTTATATCTCAGTCTTATCAAAGACTAAAAGGTTAGGCAATAAATTTGAAGATCTGAAATGTAACTGGGTGGAGAGCAAGGGAGCGGGAGTGAGGAATGGTCAGACTTTGCTGGAATCTGTGTAGTGATAAACCCTAGTAGAAAAACCCCACATCACACAAAAACCAACCAACCAAAAGGATTGGTTAAAGTTATTAAATCCTGCCTTTTGGCAAGAAGGTGGGTCCTCAATTCTACAAGCATCAGCTTACAGAGCATAGAAAACTTCATCACAGACAGAGAAAGCCAAACAAGCCAGAAAGCCACAGTTACCTTGAAGATGCCAAGAAGGCTCTGTGGCAGCAAACTATGGCCCTTGATCCAGATGTGGATCTAATCCTTAGACATCTTTCTTTTTCCTTTTTAACACAAGAGACTTCCAACTCTATTTCCCTTGCAGAGCAGCAAGGCATGTTAGATGCTGGGCCAACTGCCTCAAAGAGGAAGAGGCCACCTGGAGAGGCCACCCCAGCAGGTCACCCATCCAGGCCAAAACCCACTGCTACTCCCAGCACGAGCCTATGAACACAGTTATGGCACTAAAAAAGGGTCTCATGACTTGCTGTCTCTTCAGTGTTCAGCAACAAGCACAAGTCAAGCTTCTGGCACTAACCTGCTCGTTTTACCCACATGACAATCAGCAGGCACACAGGATTTGGCACCAAAGTCCAAAGATCTTAAGGACAAATACTAAACCTTAACCAGACAGGTAATTTTCAAAGGTAAGTCACTGGGCCAACAGAACAAGGACAAAATGCCTCTGAAAGTCAGTCCTTTTCCACAACTACCCACAGCTGTAATTACAGCATCTGCAGAAAGGAGATGAGCCCAAGGAACCAAATTTACACAGTAACTTCTGCCACAGGCTACAGAATCACCTCTAACAAATCTCCAAATGTAAGTGTTTGGGTTGAATTTTAAGATGGCAAGAATTAAATCAGCAAAATAGCAAAGATACAAGAAGTCGCAAGTTTGCTGTTTTCAAAGTCACAGCAGGAAGGACGCACAACATTCAAAAGGGGAACTGCTAGCCAGGTTGCTTTTCACTCACCTCAGTGGAGAGATTCTCATTCAGAAAGTGCTGCACTAGATCATTTACTACATTTCCTTGGACATCTTTGTCAAGCTTGTCTCCAATCTCAGCGAGCTGAGCAGCGATGATCCCGATAACGTCTTCGTTTGCTGGAGCGTCAGCCTCTGCCAACACGGAGCAGGATTTAGTCCACAGGCTGCAGCCAGACCAGGTTCAGTGCAGGTAAGCTGACCCACAGCATTTTGCTCATCTCCATTAGCAACCACCTTCTCATAGTGTATTCATGACAGCTCTAAACACAACTCCTTTAGGTGAACCCGAGTTGCTTCACAGAGACAGTGCGCAAACAGGTTTTTTTATCTATGGTTTAGATAAAGTGCAGCCCAAAAAAATCACTACAGGGCATATTAGAACATCTCCAGACAAAATCTCAACAGAACAGCAACAGCTACATCCTCTCCAGAGAGGGGAATTGAGAAACTGTGCATGACCTTAAAAGTCTTTTCCACCCTAAATGATTCTAGGATTTATTGAAGTGACTGTTGTCACAACTTGTCTCTGAAGCACCATCTAAAACACAGCATCTCATAGAACAGTTTGAGTTGGGAGGGACCTTGAAAGGCCATCTCATCCCAACCCCCTGAAATGAGCAGGGACATCTTCAACAAGACTGGGTTCCTCAGAGCCCCAGCCTTGAATGTTTCCAGGGATGGGGCATCCACCACTGCCAGTGGGCAGCCTGTGCCAGTGTTTCACCACCCTCATTGTAATAATCTTCCTTACACCTAGTGTGAATCTGCCCTCTTTCAGTTTAAAACCATTACACCTTGTTCAATCTCCTTCAGGCAAAGCTTCCTGCAGCCACTCTTGGCACGAGACCTACACAAATTTTTACAAGGGGGGGCTATTTACTGCAGCATTTCCTCCTCACCCAGGCTGAGGTAAATGTGCCAGCTGGCACACCCTGGGCAAGGGGCAGTAGCCACCCTGCAGATGGCTAGTGAAGCAGGAAAAGGACCAGAAACCTTTTGAGTGAGGAACAGTTTCCACCACAGTGGTGGAGCAGAAAGGGATTCACCCAGTACCAGAACACGACTTGTTCCAAGATCCTAGCCCCAGTACTGACACTGCCTGAGGAGCAGCACGAGGCCCAGCTTAACTGCTTTAATATCACACTCCTTGAGGGCAGCTATCATGAGAACCAGCTCTGTGCCCTTGTCCTGTGTGCTGCAGACAAAACCCCGGGGTTACGGGTGCTCTAGAAATCCATGGACAGATAAAAGTCTGTCTTATCCCCAAGTGTTAAACTCCCAACCGACAGCCACGCTGTGAAGTTTCTCAGTGGAGAAAACACTACCCCTCTGAAAAAGCCAAGACAGGAAAGGGGGAAAGAAAAACACCTTGTTCAGACAGACATTTGGGATGGAGGAATGCACACTCACCCAGCTCGCCGTTCTGCAGGTGGCCGCTCCGATTGCCGTCACACTGGAGTTCAGACTCATCATCAAAGCCCGGTCCTTGGAGACGAGGCACAAGACCCCCCCCTAGTTTACGCACAATCCTCCCTTGGTAACCATCAATCCCCCCTTGGCGACGAGGCACAACCGCCCCTTGGTCAGACGAAGGCGTCAGGGACCACAGCTGCTCTTTGAACTTGCAGTCAGAGGATGCCTCCAGGAAGGCGTACAGCAGGGCATCCTCCATCTGGAGAGATCCATTGATTGTAAATGTTAGGAAATCACTGTTAAGCCCGTGTCCCACTCAAAAGCTCTGCACATACGCTGTTTTCCAACCCTGAGCACGTCTCTGTGGCCTCCTTTGGGCATCCCGAGTAGCATTAGCAAGATTTCAGCAAATGCATGCTAACTCCTGGGTGTGTACCCACACTGAACTGTACCATGGTGAATGGCAGATGGCTCTGCTCTTACCAACTGGTGGTGGAACAGCCAGCTCACCTTCTCCTCACACTCCCAGCTGTGGCAGTGACAGCAACCCTGATCTGAGCTCCTCCTCTGAAACACAAGTGTATGCAGCAAAAACCATCCACTTCCCCCACTCAGACATCTCTGTTTGGAAGGATTTATACCCCTGTGTTTGGGCACTGGGCATTGTACTTCCTGTGCATAAAGAAGGCACTTCAATATAATCAGAGCATAGCAGTAACAAGGTGGGAAACGGAGATAGCAGAGAGCATAAGCCTGCAAAAAACCCCAAGGTTCACATTTCTTCTCCCCCTTCAAAGGAATCTCAACTAGCTCCATAACAAACCTGTTCAGCTCCTCGTGCAGAGCCAAGCAGCTGCTCACAAGTATGCAGACTGTCTGCCTGTAAGAAAATACTTAGGCCTAACTTCATCTAGGGAGAAGAAAAATGGTTAAAGAAGGATGGCTTGCTATGCCAACTGCACAAGGTGATCTGTGTGCAACCAGGATGAACTTGATAATTGATAGGGAGTTTTGGGGAGTGGAATCTTGCAAGGCCATCTATGTAACCCTATCAGTAATACCATACAGGACCCATGGTGCCTGGGCAGCAGTAGCACAACTGGGAAAAATGCACAGAGAGTAATTAAGGATGGGTTGTTTACCTGGGAGGAGAAAAGGAGGAACAAAGTCAACAAAAAGCAGAGTTCAGAAATGGAAGCAAATGGAAATTAAGGTATATGATCAGTCAAAGATGAACAGAAGGCACATCTTCCATGATCTGAGCATGATGTTTTTACTTTAGTGAAGTTCCCCTGGTGACAGAAGCTCTCTGGGACACCCTCCAACAGTCCCCTTCAACAACCCACTGGACTAGTCATCAGCTTTATCTCAGATAAACTTTCTATCACATTATGTTTAAAAGGCTTGTGGGAGGGCAGAGCAGAGGGTTAGAATTGTATCCTAACACAAGCTGGGGTGAGGGAAGATGACAGACATTTCAGTAACAGTTCAATGCAGTTAATCAGATTTAAGAGTGAAAAACAGCACCTTCATAATTGTGTTTAAGGTTGCACAAAACAATGCAATAAATTGATCACAGTGCTGTGCCTATTAATTTGATTTATTAGTTTTAGCAGTTTGTAGCATTATCAATAAACATTGTAGTCTCTTACATAGCTACATCTCCAGCCTGCAGTTTCAAGGGGGAGTGCCACAGAGAGATAACAAGGAAGCAGCTTGCAAACTACACAGTTCCATCCACTCCTCTGTGTTCAGAGCAGTGTCAGGGCCCCTGCAGGAACTCTGAGAAACATGAGAAGGACATGAGCCAACACTAGTGCACAAGAGAACCACTGGTCACTGCAAACAGCTGACTTCAGCCATGCTTGACTCTAACCTGTTGCATGATTGATTGAGAGACAGAGCAGCTCTTGTCACCCTCTGCTTTGGACCAGAACTCCTTGTCCTACAAAAGAGTAAGAAGAGTGTGAAAGAAAAAAAAAATAATTCCATAAATCCACATCTTGCAGCAGTGCTCGTGTTTATGGCCATGTCTCGCAGAAAATGACCTTTTTAGTGATGCATATCCATATTTTGGAGAGCTGGCAGTCATGAAAAAGGGCTGAGAAATCCACGGCTGCCTCAGTGAGAAGGGCATATGTGAATGTGAGTAAGGGGCATGAAACTCCTTCCTGCCACAGACATGTGCCAGGCACTGGAGTGACATAACCTACGAGTGGGGCTTTAAAGCCAAGGTGGTGCTGGGGAGGAGAGGGACAACCCTCACACAGTGCCAGAGGCTGGAATGGAGAACAGTGTTACCAGAGAGGAATTTGAGCACCTACTGAGAGCAGGTGAGCTGCTTGGCTCTGTGTGCACGGCAGCACAGTCTGAAGTGAAACACCCAGCTGACACCACTGCACACCTGCAGGACCTCAAGTGTGTCCCCCACTGCCCCCGTGCCAGAGATACATGTGGATACTCAGGCTCATTTCAGTACTTCCCACCAAATGCCAAAAATGGAGGGAAAGCACTAAGGAGCCCAGCCAGATGGCCTGCTAACCTGGGCTAGTGATGAATGATCCTGTTTCACAGTAATAACCCCTTGTAATTGTGTTTTAAATAACCAAGTGTGCTGGTGGAGAAGAAGGAGGAAGTGAAAGCAGAAATTAATTCAACCTCTGAAGGAAACCACAGTAATATTACAAGAGACCTGCCCAACTTTTTAAAGGCTCTTAAAAGTCCAAGGGCAAAACACAATCTCAAGTACATTTAAAACACACAATAGCCCACAGCCACTCTATTAACCATGAACCCTTCTTTTCAGATTTGTTATGTCAGACTAATGGCTAAAACACAGGCTTAAGCCTTTGCTGCTTTGTATTTCCCTCTGTTCCATTCAAACCCCCATTGCTGCTACTCACCTCTACCCTAAACAGTGCTGGCTGGGGAGAGTGCAGTCCCCTCTGTCCTCTTCTCTGGAACCTGACAGAGTTCTGAAACAGGTCAGAAGTGACCCTTCTCCTGGGCTTGACTTTGCTGGAGGAGAGACAGATGTTAATTCAGGTTAGAGAACTGGAAACAGAACTCTGGGATGAAGAGGAAAGTGGGGATTTAGCACTAAGTCTGTGACAGGACTTTGGCTTTGTGCAAACTCCTCAGGAGTTATCCACACCAACAATATTTCTGTAGGTTAGGTAAAGCCTCAGCTTGCACATATTCTGGTTTTATAGATAACATTTATTGTCAGTTCGAAGTAATTCAGACCAAAACCAAGGTGTTCGTGTTACAACTGGCAAACAGTGGATATCCTCTGCTATTAACTCCTCTTGAGTTAAACACTACTTCCTGAAGCATCACGGCTTAGACCACAGGAAGCCTGAAGTAGTACCAAGCCTGCTCTGCCCACATCCCATTTGCTTGGAAAACCCCATTCATCCCAGCAATATCAGCACTGCCATCCCCACCCAGCTGTAGCCTGTGCCAAAAGCTTCATGTGGCACCACAGCAGGACTCCACAGCTCATCAGACAAACCCATGCTCCCATGCTGGCTAATTTGGGCTGGGAGCAGCCAGCTGACTTTATAACACAGATACAAACTGAACAGAGCTGCCCATCTTTCAAGGTGCGAGAAGCTGCACCACCCTCTGATCACACCACCCTCCGTCGTGGAGGGGCAGATGTTCTCCCAGGCTTCTGGCAGAAGTGATGCAACACAAGCCACTCCAGCTGCAAGCTGCACACAAGTGGCCAGATGTGCTGGTGAGGCTGCCTGACTGACCAGCACCGATGAGATTCTTTACTCACCAAAGCCCTACAGCCAGAGCTCTTCCCGCCAAACGCAGCCCAACAGTGCTGGGGTGACCTACTTTTTCCTCATTGTTGAGAATTCCTGTAAATTGCTGGAGGGAGAGCTGAGCATTGACAGATGGTGATAAATAGACTAAATAAAATGTCATCCTATAGAGGGACCAATGTAATCTTTTCTTACAGCAAGAGGATGGAATAGAAAGCGAAGTCAAGACGCTTCCTTGGGGGTTTGCCACATGACACATATTTCCCAGGCAAGCTCAGAATGTGGCTTTAAACCCCAAATCCCCTACATTTTTTGTCACACTGTTTCATACTGGCAGGAAACTCATTTGGTTCAGTCTGAACACTCATGGTAAGAGACCACCAAAAAGAGACACACTTTTGTCTCTTTAGAAGAAGAGGCACAGACCGCTCCAGCCTGGGAAGGAAAAGCAGCACACTGCTCCATTCCCAAAGCAGAAAATACAGGTCAAGCAAAACAGCAGAGGTTTATTCTGGGCATGCCCACAAAGCCAGGCCCAGAAAGGCAGGGAACAGCAGCTTGGCATGAGCCTCTGCACCATCCACACCAGCTTACTTTACTGATAAGAAGCTGCGAGAGGAGCTCAAGCCCGGGCATGTTCCACACATCAGTTCCTGGAAGTGTGCAGGAAAGGTGCCTGTCTGTCTCTACAGACTCAAATACTGTGTTTTGAAAGCACTTATGATTTTCAGAAAGAGGCAGATGCTCACATGCTGCTTAGAGCAAAAAAGTCCTCCCCGGGTGCTGGGTGCCCTGCACAGGTAGAACACCTTGACAAGACCTCAGTGCAGGGAGGAGAGACCTACAACGTGTGTGGTTCTTCCCTCCCCTCAGGGATCATCTCAGCTCTGGGCAAAGTCCACAGAAATAGAGACATTAAAAAAAAGTCACCCATAGTAGTTGCAAACTGGAGTTTTGTCCTCTCCTGCACATGAGCAGAGGTGAAACAAAAAAAAAGAACAATGAAAAATGCCACCACACTCCAAAGTGCTTATATGGCAAAAAAATGAGACAAGGAAGCTTGAATATGGTAATTTCATGAACCGAATTTCCTAAATCAAAGACTGACCACCCAGGCAGTCAAAGCCCCTGAAGGGTTCCTGCCCTGGGCTAGCAAAGTTCTGCTTGGGTGGCCAGAGAGGAGGAAAAAGGATTTCTCCCACACCACAAAACGGCTTCCTATTACTGCAATCCAGGGTCAATTATTTTTTATTTAATTAACTAGTAATTCCACAAGCCTCAAGTTTTACATAATTACTTTGAATCAATGCAAAGGGCTTGGATAGTCTCAAAAGTTCCTCCTGAGAAGTCAAATTCCTTAATGGAATCTCAAAAAAAACAAACCTCCTCATGGACCCCTAAAGAGCAAACGCCAAAGAGTCAAATGCAATCATGTTGATGCCACCTGAAGATTTTAATCATTAAGACTTTGGAACCCTGGTAGTTTTAGATCCAGCCTAAGACCATTTCTGGTGGATGGAAAAAGGTTTCCTTATACTGGGTAAAAGGAATCTTTAGTTGAAGAATGAGAAAAGATGGATAAAGGCTACAAACCCCATCTGCATTCACATTCAGAATAAAACTAGATCATTTTCTGTGGCTGCTTTAGGGTTGGAAATGAATTTTTACAAAAATGTAATTGAAATACCAATTAATTTTAATACATTATTCATTTTCACACTTTCAATTCACTCATTAGACAAATGAGCTTTATGTGTTAACAGCTGCCTCTGAGAAACCACTAGATGCCTCGAATAGATTCAACAGATAAGATTACAACCAGTTTTTTGGACCAGTTCTTTATATCTTACTTAGAAAAAAAAACAAAGGGGGTACTCCAAACACAAGTTTAGGACCCTTAAATCAGTTCTACAGAGTCAGTGTAGGGATGTTCATTCCAATTCAACATTGTGTTGGGATGTAAGACACTAGAGAGGCATTTGTGAATTAAATATAATTATAGTCAGAGAAGCACATCCACCAGCCACTTGTCAGCACAGAAGGACCAACCTCCTTCCACCCACACACATGCCAGTTTTCACAAGTGAATCCCATGGATGCTTCCCACAAATCAAGTCTCCAAGGCTTCCCCAAGGCTACCATGACTCTTTAGATGGGGCTGAGTACACCCTCAGTACATACTGCCCTCCAACAACACAGGTCGTTTGGGTCTGGTGTCCCACCTTCTGTTTCTCCCTCTCATCCCCAAATTATCCTTATATCACCCTTTAAATCTCACAAGGAACTCAGCAGAGCAACTGTTCCCATCTGCAGCCCACCAGTGAGGGGTGACAAGAGTCAGCAGGACCAGAAGCCCCTGACTCCAGGCTTTAAGGAGAGACAGAACTGCAATTTTGCAGGGCAGAGGAAAGGGAGAGGCAGGACTGCAAGACAATTTCCTCTCTTCCACACCTGCATCTTCTCCTACATCATGCAGTGAGGGCTAAGCCCTGCTACGTCTTCAAGACAGCTCAGAAAAGAATCCACCCCACAAATAATGTCTCTGCTTGCCATCACTTCCCCTCGGACCCTTGGCCTCTCCTCACAGCTCAGCCTGTGAGTGACTATTCTCAGCTGTATCAGACACTGTCTGGTTATGAAAACATTCTCTCTCCTGCGGGAAAGCCACACGCCTGTAGGACTGTCTCCTTTAACAACTTGTCTGGATTCCAAGACACCTCCCTTACAAACACCTGGACAGTCACACTATCAGTCAAAGGATCAATTGTGTGAGTTTGTCAAGATACTTATCTTTGTGTCTCTAGTTAGAGTTAGGAGTGAATTAAAGTCTTTGAAGCAGAAACTGCAAAAAACCATCAGTCACTGAGGAGTCAAAAACTTCCATACTGTGTACTGGTTTCCCTGCCTGGCAGCTGAAAGATAAGAACTGTGGTTTTAGCAGTCAGGATGACATCATTGTTAGAAGAAATGGAACAGTGCCTGTTTGTCCCTTCCTGGA
Organism: Corapipo altera; assembly: GCF_003945725.1. NCBI lineage: Eukaryota > Metazoa > Chordata > Aves > Passeriformes > Pipridae > Corapipo > Corapipo altera. Next base: position 5,003,755 of record NW_020884873.1, on the reverse strand, counting down.
GCTGGTGGCTCTTACCTGTCTTGTAGGCAAATATTTCATTGCTGAGCTACAGAGCAAGGCATCATTTTACAGGCAGGGAAATGGAGTACTTGATATGTCCTGACATTTTAAACCCACACACCAAGCCATAACCACTCAATTTCACTGTCTTCAAGAAAACTTGCCACAGGCACAACTACTTTACTTAACGAGCTATTCCTGGAAAATAAGGAAGAGAAACAGCATCACGGACACATGAAGTTCCTTATTTGAGGATATTCCAAGCTGTGCCACTGTTGTCCGTAGCACCAAAGGAATCCCTATCACGCTGCAGTGCTCAATTTCTAGCCCATAAACCCACCAAGAACTAAACAGCCCAACTACCAGATAACCATAGCTTTTCCTCATATTTCCCTAGCTATGGAAGAAGCCAGATTACTCCCACGGTTGCTGCACACACACTTCAGACCTTGCAAGGAGAGAGAGAGAGAGAGAGAGAGAGAGAGAGACAGAACCAACAACAAAAGGGAAGATATTTTGGTGGTGTGCAAAACAGTGCTGAGATTAATAAATAGGGTGTTATGATAACCACAGAAAACCTGCTCCTTTCACTACTTACCCTGCAGGATATGCCACCCTGTAACAGTGCTGAGACCCACTGCATTCCTAAAGCTGAATTTGCTTCTAGGCTTTGGAAAGAAGCAGGGTGGTAGGGGAACAGAGACATTGCAGTGTATTAGCCAGGTGAAGGATGGGCAGAACAGGACCCTCTGGACATCTATGGATGCACATACACATGCTGCTGTGAAACCAAAGGGATGGTTTGGTGCCACCTGGTTAATACCAGAGCTGTTGGCTTGGAGGGTCTTAGGACTTTCTCCACCATAGGTAACACTGCCTCCAAACTAGAGGTATTTTCTGTCCATTTGCTTCCGAGGGAGGATACAACATCAACAGCTTATTTTGGAAGCGGTAAAAGTGACAAGCCATGAGCAGAATACTTGGAGATGCCAGGAGCTCATGGGCCAGAGGAGGACAGACCCCATCCCTCAGTCACTTGCAATTTGTTTGCTAGGCTCTCAGGAGATACCCTGTTTGTCAGGAATCACAAGAGTTGGGCTGGTTCCAACAGGATGAGGTTCAACAAGGCCAAGTGCCGGGTCCTGCACTTTGGCCACAACAACCCCCTGCAGCGCTACAGGCTGGGCACAGAGTGGCTGGAGAGCAGCCAGGCAGAAAGGGACCTGGGAGTGCTGATTGACAGGAGGCTGAACATGAGCCAACAGTGTGCCCAGGTGGCCAAGAAAGCCAATGGCATCCTGGCCTGTATCAGGAACAGTGTGGCCAGCAGGAGCAGGGAAGTGATTCTGTCCCTGTACTCAGCGCTGGTGAGGCCACATCTGGAGTGCTGTGTCCAGTTCTGGGCCCCTCAGTTCAGGAAGGACATTGAGGTGCTGGAGCAGGTCCAGAGAAGAGCAACGAGGCTGGTGAAGGGACTGGAGCACAAGTCCTATGAGGAGAGGCTGCAGGAGCTGGGGCTGTTCAGCCTTGAGAAGAGAAGGCTCAGGGGGGACCTCATCGCTCTCTACAACTACCTGAAAGCAGGTTTTAGCCAGGTGGGGGTTGGTCTCTTCTCCCAGGCAACTATCAGCAAGACAAGAGGGCATGGTCTTAAGCTGTGCCAGGGGAGGTTTAGGTTAGACATTAGAAAGAAATTCTTTACAGAGAGGGTAATCAGCCATTGGAATGGGCTGCCCAGGGAAGTGGTGGATTCTCCGTCCCTGGAGGTTTTTAAGATGAGGCTGGACGTGGCACTTTGTGCCATGGTCTAGCAACTGAGGTGGTAGTGGATCAAGGGTTGGACTTGATCTCAGAGGTCCTTTCCAACCAGTCTGATTCTATGATTCTATACATAAAATCCAACCAGGACAACCTCTCCCTGCTACTCCCAAGCACTACTGCCGCTTACATGAGGCTTTCAGCTTTTGTTTCTATTCATTTCACCTTCAAATTATCCTCCTTTAACATGCAAATAATGCTATTACAAATCACTCCAGCGAGGGAAAACAAAACCCACCACCAACACAAAGCAGTTTACCCTTAACACCTTTGATGTAAAAATACACTGAAACATGCTGAATATACTTTCTACTCCGAACAGTTTCAGTGCTTATTTATCTTCCAGTATTGAGTGGCACTGAAACCCTAAATGGAACACAAAGACACAACACAAAGACACGACACCAATAGATGCTTGTCCAACTATTTCCTTAGCTGGGGCATTTTTATCTTTGCTTCTTTATGCTGTTTAAGTGTAGAGTGAGCATCTCAGCCTGGACACTAGGTACTCTCAGATGTATATTTTGATTTGGAAATACCTTGCACACTTTGTTCGATGGGACTTTATTTTCCTCTTTGAGGAATTCTCCAATTCAGAAAACAAAATTCGAGATGACAGTAAAATGAAGGCGTCAGTTGGCTCTTTTGTTATAGATTTATTTCGGTTCCTGAAGGTTCTATTGCCATTTCATGAAATGTTCTAGTTATCTGGGCAGTACTTTGACTTCTCAGGAAGAAAAACGTCCAACTACCTCATCAACCCCTGTTTTCATTCGGCTTAGAACGCTCTGTTGCTCAACCCCTGGGCAGCACATGAATGAATAAGAAGGAACAGTGCTATTTTACTAATTCTCTTAAAAAAAAAAAAAAGAAAAAAAAAAGAGGTAGGCAGGAGCTTTTGGTCGCTGTGGTTTCTGTATCAGATCAGTGACAGGAGCAGCATGACAACACTGTTTATTCTTAAGAAGGCAGCCTACAGGCACAGCTGGGCTTAAACTGAGTCAGCAGGAAGCCTGCAGCTCAAACTGCCCCAAAGCCTGGAGCTGGGATTTGAATTCAGCTAACTGGAGTCAGACCCAAATGGAATTTGCACATCTCCATGTTTTGGGCATGGCTGTGACTAAGACAAAGGGGCAGAACTTGCACCTTGACTATCACAGTGCAGGTGGTTTCTTTTGATCTCTCACTGAGCTGAATTTTTCCCCTCTGGTGTTGAGCAAAGCAACTCCAGCCAGGTGAGCCCAGCCTGCATTTCACTTCCTTGTTAAGGTTAAGAAAATACTTCTACATTTCCTAAGGACCTGGCAGGAGGAAGCAGAGCAAACCCTGAAGAAAAGGCACTCTCACACTCAAGACTGCTGTCTTTACAGGGGTAGCTTGGTCTTTAAAAGTGTAACTATTCCAGCCCAGCAGCTGCAACACACCCCTGCAACAGTCAAAGGGCATATGGAAGCAGTTCTTACTGTTTGTTTCTTGGAAATTACTGGAAAAGAGGAAGGACTGAAGAATCACAGTTCCAGTCTTTTGACATGACAAAGGAAGGACAAACAGACTGAGAGCAGGGAGCTCCTCAGTAATGCTGGTAAGTGGTGAGCATTGGGACAAACTGCAGTCATCACAGGGGATGTCCAAGTGACAGTGCCCATTCAGAGAAACACAAGACTTGCCTCTGGATTTAGAAGACGCCCCTGCTGGGCCACGGCCATTGGACCCTTGCACTGTGGCTTCTTTTACAGTTGAGCACTGGCAAAGTGATCAGCTCCAGCAGCAGAGACAGTCTCTCATCACTTGGCAGTAGTGCCTCTGACAGATGCAGGTGCCCCCCTTGGACAGGCTCTGCCAGCCAAAAGACCTCAGAAAGTGGAACTGGATACAATAACTGCCATGCCACCTAGAGGACAAAAGAATCCTCCTTATTTTAGCTTTAACACATGGACTACTGTTATGTGCCAGCACGAGCACAGATTTGTCAGTAAATCAGGAACACCACTTCATATTGCAGCTTCGATGCATTTCACAGCTGATACCAACAGCAAAGAGTAATGTAAATCTGTCTTTCCTTTGCCTGACTGGCAAGCTAGATAAGCAAAGTAAGAACCATCAAAAGTAATAAAAAAAATAAATCAAGAAGACAGCTCTATGGGCACAGGTGGCTACTAACAGTAGCATTCTCTCTGCCCTTGGTTACCTTCAGGTCATATGACCAGACAAGAAGTCCTTTTCCAGACTCGTAAGTACCAGGAATATCTGCACTGCTTTCTGAAACAAACAGCAGCTATAAAGATGCTTCAATGTGAAGTTTAAATACTGGATCAGCGTGGGTCATCAGAGAACAGCCCTTGGTAAACTCTCTGCTTTGTTAAAACAAGGATGCTGGACAACTTACTTTCAAGGGAAATTTTTCTCACTGGTACTCCCTGGAATGATTTTAGTGGAGTCCATTCACCTAATCACACTCTGAACATTCACCACAAAACAAACAAACGACTTCAAGTATTTATGGAAGATGGGATACAAAGGCAAATCTTCACAGCTGCATGCTTATGTGCTCTGAAAGCATACACAACCCTGTCTCAGTATTTGACAGCTTCTCCAAAACATGAAAATGAATTTTAAATTGGCTCCCTTGCTCCTAAACATCAAGCGTATCACAGATATAAACATCTCTTAACATTCCTCACTTTTATGAAAAAACCACATACCAGCACAAACAGCCAGAGAGACAATCCCCAGAAGGGAAGCTTGACACTGGTCCTTTGATTACACTCTCCCACTGTGCTGCACTGCAACCTCCCACTCCACCACCATAATTAAATTGATGAAGTCAGTTAAAAAAAAAATTAAAAAAAAAAATCAAGATAATCTTGAAGGAATCTCTTATGACAGGAGCCCAGACACCCTCAAGAACCTTAAAGAGGAAGCTGTGCATCAAACCAGGCAGCCACGAATGATGGTAACTCAAACTGGCATTCATGACCCCGACCAAAGCCTTTTGACAGCAGCACCTCAAACACTGTGAGCATAAAAGAAAGCATTACCTCTTTTAAACACCTTTAACAAAAATACACAGCTAAGGAAATACCCTCTTTCAAAGAAACACTGCAGGAGCCATTTAGAAAACGTGCCAGCAGAGTTGCAGAGCAGTTGCCTCCAGAAGCACACATTTCCTAGTTCCAGATAAACAGGAGATGCCTCAGCACGCTGCTTCTTCCACTGAACAGCTACAGCTGTAGGTCTAAAAACACAGTGAAAAATGTCTTTTTTTTTTCCTAGGAGAAAACACATGACTGTGCATGAAGTAGCACAAAAAACATTTCACTTTCAGTTCTAACTTCGGAGGAAACACAGGTTGATGTTGAAACACAGGAAGAGAAGATAAAACCGAAACACAGCAAGTAGCTGATCTAAGTGGATTTGTTTCATGTGGCTGTCAATCTAAAGGCGTTACAGTAATTACACCAAACTACCAGAAGTTACACTGACCAAGGAACATATTTGCTCCTTTAAAGGAGAGAAGAAAACAGCCCAACATGGAGAGACCTGGGCATTGCCCACTCCATGAACAGCAGCAAGAGCACACTAGGAACTGGCCAAAGGTCGCAGTGTTTTATCAGGAGATACAGCAGGTTTGCAGACACTTAAAAATTCAACATCAGTGTGTGCCATGACTGCACACACAGTCCAACTCCCCTGCTCATACTCCAGCGAAGCTGAATAAAAGCTCTGAAATTTTAAAGGAAAGTGGTGAGCAAAACACTGGGGTAGGAGTTTAAAGCCACAATGGCACTGTCCTCTCCTGTGAGAAAGGGCAGCATTCCGAGGATGCATTAAGGTGTACAGGCCTTTCCTCATGTCTGTCAGCAAGAACAGTCCAATCAAAGCCTGTCATGGCCAGGAAGCACCTCCATGCAGTGCCACTGGGATGCAAAGAGATGGGGAAACCAGCAGACTGGATGGAGAACAGAAGCCACTTAATGCCCAAGGCAGTGCTAACAAAGCTCCCAGCCATGGGGCTACTGGAGGGGAGGGGACTGAAGAATTCTTGGAGCAGCTGTTGCCAAGAAGGGTGTGAAAGAGACAACACAGCCCTGCGCTCTGCACTGAGCAATTCCTTCAAAAAAGCACGGAGAAGGCAATCTGTGCCATCACATCCAGGTGCAAGGAGGTGCCTAATGTATACCAGTGGCAGCTAAGAGTCCTGTTCACTTCCCAGGATAGATGGGATAACAGCAGGGTGTCAGGACATGGTTCACTACAGACGTCTGGTACAAATCAAGGCAATCACAGAAGCTTAACAGATTGCTTTCAAAACCTAAAGAATGAAATTGGACACTGTGTGACTCAACATGCCTTTTTACCTTTTACTGCTCCTTTTCCTATATCCTTCTTATCTACTCTGGGTAAAAAAAATCAGACTTGTGAATTCTCTGGGGAAGGGACCATCTATGCACAATCTGTAATCACTGCTGATGAGTTTTAATTAAAAGTTGAACTCAGCCCCCTACAACCTCCTCCAGCCCCAAGACAAGCCATCCAAAACTAACAGGGGCTCAGTTTTCAAGAGTTTTGCACCTTTGGCCCTGAGTTCCACTCGCTAATTAGAAATATTTGCATGTACCTGGCTTTGCACACCACACAGATATGGAGATAATTCCAGCCCCCAAAACTCTGTAAAATCTGCCACAGACAAAAAGCCACAGCATGCCAAGAAAAACACAGAGGAAGGCTTTTTGCAAAAAAACCCCAAAACCAGAATTGATAGTAAATTCTGCTCTTTTACTAGTCGAGGAACTGCTGGCTGGTGAAAATGAAACCTGCTCCAGCAGAGAAACTGCAAATCAGGCTGGCTCCCTACCCCCCTTCGACTTGGTAGTTCATACCCAGAGGTCAAAGGAGCTGCTTTATCAAGGAGCCAACACCTCGTAGCTGCTCCTCCAGCAGTCCCTGCATCAGGTACATAAACCTGTTATTAGAGACAGTCCCTTCTCCCCCTTTTGAGGAGGCATAAGGCAAGCAATGACTTCCAAGCACCAGGCTGCTCCAGGAAGGTCTCCACAGGTGACAGTCCCCAGATTTATGTGTCTGTCTGCTTCCAGTCTAAACACTCTCATTCTATTACAGAAAAAAAAAAATCTGTTTGATCTGTCAGCTCCTCAGACTGCTGCTGAGTGTGGATGACTCCTGTCATCCTGTTACACAGGAAACACAAAATATCCGGAAACAACACGGTATAACATGACCCCAGGTGAGAGTGCTCAGTGAATACACACACACACCCCAGCCTTCCCAATTATATATCACAGCTCTTACTGTTTTGGGAGCTAACAGAAACAAAAAGCCACACTGTGCACCTTTACAAGGCCCTCACATTATCCAGAGGTGTAGCATCCTGGTGCTGGGTACAGACATGCCCAATTCCCCGGAGCAGAGACTCCAGGTTTGCACAGGCAGCCCTGGTGGAGTGTTGCACTCTGTTCTGTTGCCTGTGCACAGTGAGAAATTGAGCTGAACTCACAGCCTCAGCTGGCACAACTTGATTTTGAGAAGTTGGGAGGGCAGAAACCCAACAAAACCACCTAACTGAGAGTCAGTCATATTTTTTCTTCATAAATTCAGCAAATGTCACCCGATGCAAACGAGAAGGCGCCGCCAAATTAGAAGGGGAGATTTTCACACCCACCCTTTTTGGTGTGAGGCAGCCTATCCACAAGGTCTGCAATCACCTGTTACACTCTGCACATGCACAACAGAAATGCTTTGTAATGACAGACAAGAGACCTAGAAGGGAAGACAGGAAAACGGGTTGCAGAAATCCAAGCAAACTCTAGCACAGTGCTAGAATGCCTTTTTTTATACAATGCATTCCCCCAGGGTTTCTGTGTAACACCACGGGCACAGAGAAGATTACAGGGAAGAGATGTTGCAAAACTTTATCCTAAAGAAGACTCTGAACAGCACTAAACTTATGTAAAGAAGTTACAAAGCAGTGGAAAAAAAAAAACCCACACAGAAAACCCCTTTCTTTTTAAACAACACTTTCTCAGATGTTATGCTTCCACGGGCAGGTGAAAACAGTTTCATTCTGATTAGCGACAGAAAGTTATAACACAACACCAACCAAACTTCCCCACAAGTGGACTTTTTGCAAAAGTCCTTTATGAAAAAAAACAAACCAAAACAAAAACCTTAAAAATTATTTCCTGTTGGGGAACCACTTTGCTCCTTCCTCCACCAAACATTTTAACGGTTATGAAAAAATAACAAGGATCCGACAACAAGACTTTGGCCCAGATACCCCAAGAAACATCAAGAAAAGTTCACAGCTCCTGAAATAAGCATGGTCTTTCTGAATTAAGACTCTGGTGATTTAAATATCTCTGAGGTCCTGTACTTTTTTATTTTTTTTTAAAGCTACAAAATATTGTGCTTTAAAAAAAAAAAAAAAGACAAGAAGCCCCCCAAACCCATCAGTTTGAGAGCCACTGTCACCCCAAGCTACAGACCATCACCAGACCACGTGCACTAGAGAAACACCCTCCTAAGGAAGGGGTGCCGCTCACTCTGTTGCTTCCCACTTCGCACACCGCCCAGCCTCCAGCTCCAGCCTCCCGTCACCCCGGATCGAACGTGTGGCTGGGTCACGGGAACGTGAGCGCTCCTCACGGGAAACAAAGGGACAGCCGAAGGCGCTCACCACCTCGGCAGGAGGCCAGACACCTACAGCCCCGGGGAGGGCACCGAGAGCGGAGAAAAGCACACACCGAACTGACTCACCCGTATCAACTACCAGCTTTTCCTGCAAGTTTTAACGCTATTATTAGAAATCCTTTCTTGCCTCGCTTTCTCGCTGTAGCTGCCACTCCCACATCCCTCTCGCTGGAAGGCTGAGGCAAGCGCGGGTCCCTCTGGAGTCGCCGCTACAGGATTAACTCCTTCCTCTTCCCTGCCCAGCAAACGCCCCTCCAGTGCGAAAACTCTCACCGGGGACTGAGGGCGATGTGTTGGACTTTACCACGTAGTCCAAAGGCAAGAAGAGGGAGCTTTTTATGGTTTACGAGATAGCCCCCGAGCGGGAGGGAGGGCACAAGCGGGGACGGGGGTGCAGGGAGCGGCTCGATCCCGGCGGGAGAAGCGCAGAGGGGCCGGAGGCGACAGCAGAGCCGAGGGTCGCTCCCAGCACGGGCGGAGGGATGGGCGGGACAGCGACACGGCCATCGGACACCGAGCGGGAAACACGGCAAAGGGAGAAAAAACCGCGCCGATAAGCGCCAGGCCAGACTCGGCGGGCAAGAAGGAAAAGGGAGAAGGGCAGAGGAGTTCAGGGAGAACGGGGGGGGGGCAGAGGAGCTTCCAGCATCCATAAGGGAAAGCAGAAGGCGCGCACGGCCCCCCGCGGGGTCCCTTCACCCCGCAGGCCGGGGGGGCTGCGAGGAGCAGCGGGGAGCGCCCTCCCCGGCGCTGATGCCCCGCGGCCCGGGCGGCGGCGGGCCCGGCCCCCGACCCGACCCGGCTGGCGGCCCTTCCCGGGCGCGGCCGCGCCGACCTCTCGGTGTGTGTGTGGGGGGCAAGAACCGGGCGGCGGCCGATGTTCACCCCGCCGCACGCAGGTATCCCCGCCGCGGGCAGGCGCGGGCCGTACTCACCGGGAGCGGGGCAGGAGCGCTCGGCGGCGGCAGCGGCGCCGCTCCCGGTATTTGAGAGGCTCCGCTCCGGCCCCGCCCCGCGGGCCCCGCCAACGGCCGCGCGCGCCCGGGCCGTGAGGGCTCCGCGCCGGGAGCGCTCCGGGACCGCCCCCGAAACCCCGCGGTCCGCCCGGGCGGGGATCCCCGGCCCCGGCACAGCCCCCAACCCGCACAGGGATCCCCTCGGGGCGGCGGGCAGCGGAGCTGCGGAGTTCTGATGGGTCCCCACCTCGTGCTGCTGCTTGGCCGAAGTCTCCTCGTCTGTGCCCCATCTGTAGCCACTCCCCTCCCTGACAAATGAATTTAGATTTTCGTTTGATGTCGTTTTATGGGCTTAATATCACAGAATCGATCAGGCTGGAAAAGACTTCTGAGGTCACCGAGTCCAACCCATGACCGAACACCACCGTGTCAACCAGACCATGGCACTGAGTGCCATGTCCAGCTTTTCCTAAACACCTCCAGGGACAGTGGCTCCACCACCTCCCTAGGCAGCCCATTCCTATGTCTAATCACCCTTTCTGTGTAAAAAAACTCTTCCTAATGTCCAACCTAAACCTCCCCTGGGGCATCTAAAGTCTATGTGCTCTCATTCAGTCACTGCTTGCTTGGGAGAAGAGGCCAACCCCCATCTGGCTACAACCTCCTTCCAGGTGTAATAATATAGTCCTATTTAACTAATATAGTACTACTTAAACTAATTTGTATTTAATACAGCCTTATACTTTAACACAGTTCTGTTTAAAGCAATGCTTACCTGGTATTCAGTGCAGGTTTCCTCCCTGTCATGCTTTTCTTCCCAACACGCTCAGCCTTGGGATCACCCCACAGGCCACTCCACGGGTGTTTGCCCAGGGAGGGGCTGATCATAGAGCGCTTTTTAAAGTTCCTGGGACTCCGTGAAATGGACCAAGCTGACTTTGATTCTGGTTTGAGTCATATTGGTCAACCCATCAGGTGGTTTCCCGCTGGGAATGATGGAGGGGGGGAAAAAAGTGACATCTGCTGACTTTTCTAAGTTCCAAGGAACTGAAGAAAAGTTTCTGTTTCTTCAAACTTTTCAGCTTGGTCTCGGAAAGTCATCACTGCGAGCCCCAAGTAGGCAAGACACACTCTCTCCCTTATGCCCAAAGTATAGTTTTTCTCTTGAGATAAGTGGTTTTTATATTTTTTGATTCTGGTATCTGAGTAATACAGATTATATATTTGTATAGGAAATGTTAATAATAAACAAGAGATGTTATCTTTTGCTTACAGAAACCCACGTGACTTCTGTGTCTGAGACATGCAGAAAATTACCACACACTCAGCCGGTTTGGAAATACTAGTTTATCCACTTTCCTGCTATCCACAGGCATTTACACTGTTCCCAAGGTGCCAAGGGAAAACGTTACTTTTCTGAAGCTTGGTTAGGACAGGTTTTTTTTTTCTTTCCTTATCTTAAGTGCTGTGTAAAAGGATGCAGGCTAAGGAAGGAGGCAAGTCTAATACCTATAAAATGAAGCAGGAAGCCCCCTCCCTCTGCCTCTCCAGGAGGACGGTGCCAGCAGAGATGCAGCCACAAGCCAGCACTGTTACTTCCACCCCTTACCACCTGTAGGATCCTTTTCCCTGGTAACTGCTCTGTTGCTGATGATGCTTAGGATTTAAAGGAGGAAGATACACTCCGGCTCTGCTTGAGTTCTTAGAGACATCTGGCCAAGTAGCATCCTTACAGGATTAGGTTTGCATTTTCTTAAAAATGCAACTGCTAATGTAGGCAGCTGCAATTGCTAATTGCTGTCACAGCACTCATGGTGAGCAATTTTCAAAAATGTAAAATATGAGGGAAGCCGGAGCGGCAGAGTTTTTTTAGGCATGACTTCCTCTTAGTTATTTTTCCTGACAAGTTACCTTCGTTGTCCTTATCCAGGCCCAGTATAGGCAGGAGGGCTGTATAAGATAATATATATCTGCTGCTGCCAGAAAGGGGCTCTGCACATTACTCAATGAGCCCACTGACATCCTTCCTGTGCCCCTCACGTGAAAGCACATTCTCCCTCCCACCTCGGTAACTTCCGTGCTGTTCCTTACCTCCTCCCAGAGAGCTGGGGAATGACGTCAGGTGGGTGAGGCAGCTTCGAGGGCATGGACACCACCTGTGGAAAAGGTCAGAGGTTCCTGAAGGCTACTTTCATTATGAATGAAAACAGAAAGCAGCAGCTGCCACCACGCTGGGCTCCTGGGGCGGGGTTTATTTGTTAGAGTGCCTTTTCCTGGTGTTATTTCTTAGACACACGTGGCTGATCCGTGCAGGATCCTGCTCATCTCGGAGGGCTGGCATAGCTCTTTGCCCAAGCAAGCAATAGAGGAAGTCGGCCCTAGGAGTCCAGTTGCTCTGTTCATAGTTTATAAAATACCAAAACCTCTGGGTTCCTAACTGAGACTGGGGACTAACAGGCTAACAGTGTAATTAAATAGGCATGATGGTCACAACACCGGTCTCCTAAGCTATGGACGGGAGCTGACCTCCTGTGTCCAAGAGTCCATACACTCACTTTTCTTTTGGCGAATTCTTTGTGGACTGGCCTTTTGACACCAGAGAGCTCAAGTTACCCCTGTCCTCCCCGGTAACAACAGCTTTCTCCCACTACTGTTTTTTCTCCCACTACTATTTGAAAGCAAGAGACCAAAACGACAGGAAGAACTGTGGGGTTTGAAAGGTCCTCAAAAAGCTGCCACCCTACTGAGCTGCACAAATGAATGAGCGAGCTGTGCACCTGCAGCACAGCCTATTGGCCCGGCCTCCAGGCAAGGGGAAATCCGAAGCCCATCACGCCTCCTGCTGCCCTAATAGGTCTGCTTTAATCACACCACCTTAGGAACAGCAGGGTTTATCCTTTGTTTTGAGAGCGGTTGAGTGGGCAGGAAAATAAAACTCATTGTTTGGGATTTCCCTGGCTGGGATTTCCCCACAGCATCCTGTGTGAAATTTCTTTTTTTAAAAAAAAAAAGGCACAAAGTTTTTTCTCTCAAGTCTCCTTACTGACAGTAGTGCTGCTGACTGGATATCACTATGCCAGGCTTCAAGCTCCTGATGTTTATTGGACCCAGCACCTACCACTGAGGCCGAACACCCACCCTTTTCAAACAGGAGATACCCAGATGCCTTTTCTTGACTCCTGAGCTGGTGAGGTTGAAATCCTGAATCCTTCCAGTCTGTTCAAGGGGCACAGTTCTAGAGCTGCACCTTGCTTAGCTCATATGGCAGAACTGGCACAGTGCAGACGAGACACGAGCACGGAATGGTGGAGACTTAAAGCAACACAAAGTCAGCACAGAGGCATTTGTGTAATTCTCTCCTTGTTTTGCACTAGTGTCAGATGTTCAGGCTGGTTCTGCAGGCTGAGAAAGTGAGTTACAGTTACAGAAATTAAATCCTACAATTCAGTTTATATTACCTTCATCCCTTCTTGGCTAATTACCGTAACTTCTCTTCACAAGAAATCCAAAAAACAATGTAAAATATGGAGAAGGGAGGACTGTGTATTTGGGCTGTATCGAGATTGATTTGTTTGCATCAGATAATTCAGAGTGACTTAAGAGTGTTCCAGCAAAAGAGAAATTGAGGCCAGGCCCTTTAACACTTATGTTTTTATCTCTAGATCACCTTCCCTCAGCTCCCAGCTTGCTCTTCAATCATCAATCACAGGAGTGAATGCAAGGGAAACAAACGGTAACTCCACCAACAAAAAAGAAAAAATAATTAATGATTTTATTTTTTTGTTCTTTTTTTTAGTTCAGTTGGCCATCTGAGGTGCTAAAATCTCAACACCAACGAAGCAAGTGTGCATAAAAACAAACAATAAAACACAACCCAACAGAAGAAAACAGGCTGGAACAGAGTTGGTTTTGTACAGGTAGGGTATACGCTTTTCCTCTTAACACTCCATACATGCCAACCGTAAGAGCCTCGAACAATCTGAATATCAGAGTTCACTTTCATACAAAAGGGAAGATGCCAAAGCAGATCCCTTCACCTGGATTAGACTTCACACACACACGCATGCACGCACAGATACAGAGTATTTAAGTTACTGCAATGCCATCAGAACATGGCATCCTCCCCTTCACATCTGCTTTCAGTGACACCCTCATCTGCCTGCTACCCTGCCTATAGCGGTACTCTGAGCACTCTCCAAAAGCAGGAACTTTTGGAAAGCTTCTAATATTTTACAACAGTTGAGAGCCAGCGATCTCTTTCTCTGTGAACTATATACAGGCTGGTTTTTAGTATGCTTTAGAGTTCTCTTTCTTGCAGACGGTGATGACTGAAATTCCCAGAAAGCCACATCGAGGCTTTTCAGTTTGTACACAGGAGATTTTATAATGCAACACCTTTCTCGTCCACTGGTGTCTGGTGTAAACACTTAAACTGAAAACTCATCTTAAAAGAATGTTAACCAAACAAGGTGTAGCTGTGAACATTTTAGGAACAGCTGTTCACAAAACGGGAACTGCCAGCTGCTCTAGATCATGCAGTCTAGACCACTTATAATAATACTTCATAACGTTCAGGATTAGGATGTATAAAAATATTAAAAACCACCAGAGTGCACACAAATGTGGTGACTAGCTCTATGCAAGCACCGTGTTCTAAGAGAAGGCCTAGGCATTGCACAAAACTCAGATTCTTGACCGTGGGGGTAACCCAGGGATCCACTGGTGTCTTTACATACAAACAAATATTTACATAAAATGCAGAGACGGAGAGAGAGAAGGACAGACTTTTAAAACTTGCGGTTTGCTCTAAAATATGTTGTTCAGCAACGCAGTTTGTAACGTGCCCTAGTGAGACCATGGGGTATTGGTTAACTGAAAGAAGGAGTATGTCTGAAAGTTGGAGCTGAAATGTCTCGTCACCTCCCCACACATTAGTTCTCTGAAGCTCAGGATTTTACAGCCATTTGTGACTTTTCATGAGAATATGGTTAAAAGAACAGAACAGTTAAAATAAAAATGTACTGTGAAAACAGCAGATTAGTTGTTTTGGTAGTCCTCACTCCCCCAGTCCCACTTGCCTCCTGGGTGTTTCCAGGAGGTTGGTATCCCCCTCCCTTCCCCGAAGGGGACTGAAGTGCTTGCCCCATCCTCAGTGTGCCCATTTCAAAACGAACACAGCTTGGGTTCCAAGCTCGGCTCTCTCCCTACCTCCTGCAGGGATGAAGCGGCCAGCCCCTGGTACAGACCGTGTCACCTGGGACAGACACCCTTGAGTGCCCACTCCTCGGAAGCTGAGGGCCTTTTCGCTCTCCTCACACGCGAAATGGACACACGTCATCGAATGCACATGGCCGAGTCACGTGCTGCTGCCCACCCGGGCAGCACAAAGAGCTAGAACATCCTACTTGGATTCTGATACAAATAAGGAATCTTGCGGCCACAAGAGCCTTCTTCGGCTTTAAAAATATAAAATTTGAATTAAAAATATTCAGATAGTAAAAAAACCCAGTATCTGATATGCAAGTCGTATTCTTTAAAGTGCAACTGAACAGCAAATACGAGTTGTGCCTTTTACAACCATTTTGATATAAAAAGGCCTTTTAACATTCCCTTTCATGTATTTTTAATTAATTTGCGTGTGCGATGTTAGCTCTTCATTTTCATTCTCACTGCTGGAGGCCTTCAGCATAACCCAACGAGTTTAGGCTTAGATTATGCACTGGTTTCATGGTGCAGTAAGAGATTATGCCCTCAAGTGATATCACTCTTCAGCACTGCAAAGATCTGGCCCATGTCCCCCAGCATGAAAGGGAAAAGGAGTGATCTGGTATTTCTTCTTCAGGACTTTGTTCTGTTCTGCAGCTCACATTCAATGACCTTTCGTTACGAGTTGGGTGTGGTCCATATACCCAGTGCACATAAAGTGTACTGAGGTCAATTCTCTGCACAAGACAGTTCACAATAAACTTTATATCTGGCTTCCCTCTTCCCTCCTTCTCCGCTCCAGCTTCCAGTGGCCCCTAAAATGCAGATTATGTAAACTTCCACTGCCAGTTTGACTTGGGCAGCTGGCATCTGCACTGGCAAATGGGGGGAATTCTGTCTGTTGGACATCCTGTTGGTAAGCCAACACTCCAGGATGCTGGGATAGCAGGTATCACTTGCTAACATACACAATTATGAAGCAGCACTGCATCTGCCTGTCTGCTTGGTTTCACGAGCATCTGGATTTAATTTGTAATGCCTTAGCAGAAAACACCAGGTGGGAAAAAGGAGGGACACTTCAGGCGGAAAAAACATGTCTCCACAGTTAGCAACCAGCACCACTCAGAGTCCCCGGGGACACCCCAACCCATTCTCCCTCAGCCTGAGGTATGCTCCCAGGTCAGAGGGGAATTCAAATCATAGACCTTGCCTTACAGGACACCTCTCTGAAGGAAGGAGAGAGCCAACAGCAAGAAACCACGCTGACCTCTGTCCCAGGGCAAAAGACTAAAGGATGTTCAGCCCTGTTTGGGTGCCTTGCACCAGCAGTGTAAGTTCAAGCTGAAAGAGTCAGTCCTCTGTACGAATGTGCTCGGGAATGGGACACTTTCTCAAAGACACTGGGAAGCAGGCTTAGTACTTCTTTAACAAGAAAAGAACGTAGTCAGCATCCCAAGGTGGGAAAACCTCTTAACACATCACATGAAGGACAGAACACCTCCCCAGCACATGGTTCTGTTTCAGCTCTGCAGGACAAGGTAAAGACACGGTGTGCCCAGGGAATGTGTCAGACAGTGAATGGTGCTGAATTGCTCAGTGCATATCCTGCTCATTGTTAGTGTGTGATCACGGTCAGCACCCTCCCGGCTGATAAACTTCACCAGCTGAGCCAAGAGGAGTTTCTTCCAATAGATGCAGCAGGAAATGTGCTATTTTTGTTTTCATGGAAGTCCCTCTAGCTGTATCTCAGGAGCGTGAGGGTCCCCTCTTTCAGTGAGAAAGAGACGTGGGATATTTCTACCTCACCGTTTTGGCTTTCCCGTTATAAAAATGTAAAATTTAAATAAATATAGGTTTATTAGTCCAAAAGAGGGAATCTGGGATGCAGAAGAAAAGGACGCTAAGAACACAAATAGATTCTTAAACTCCGTGAGTGCACAGGGTTTTTTCACAGAGGAAAACTCCTAGGGCAGGATGCATCCGTGGGTACATAAAGGCTGCCCTTGCTGTGAAGCAGGGACCAATCCGCAGTAGTGTCTTTCTCTAACAGAGTTAAAACACTCCCTCCACAATCAAATAAGTGTAACAATCAAATTATTAATAAGAACACTAATAAATAGCCACAGGTAACAACGTCCAGTAATTTAGAAGTGGAAGTTGTAGGATGCAGCAGGCACACACACTCATCACTCGTCCATTTGTTTCCTAAAAGATACAAAAATGAATCTTCTTTCAAGTATTAAAAAAATAAGTTAATTGACATAAAAGGGTCAAAGTGACTGAGGGCCCAGGCAGGTCTTAAGCTTTGTTTCCAATGTGCAAAAACAAAATACAGAGGAAAAAAAAAATAAAAACACTGAAAAGTCTTAATGGTGGTTCGGTCACTTAAGGGCTTCTCCCTTTCAGGGGCCTAACAGCCAGGGAATGCTGCCTGGGAACACCCCTGCCCCAGCACACACTTACCACTGTCCCACAGCAGTATTTTCCAGTGTCAAAACAGTCACAACGAAAACAGAACAAGGAAGCCCACCAGCCTCTGAGCTGTGGCCATGAAGACTAAGGCCAGCAGTAGCTGTCTCTCCAGTGTGTAGCAAAGCAGATGGGCATCTTCCCTCTCTCTTCTTCTCCCCTTGTTCCCCACAAGAAGATTTAGGAGGCTATGACAGGGAGAGAGTCTACTGATGCCCACTTCTCTCTAAAAACCAGGAGGCAGAAAGTTCTGTCACACATACTAGCAGTATCTTCTCTGTCTCATATTTCTTCATATCCATGCATAATGATCAACTGCAGGTTTCTTTGGTGGGGAGGAAGACTAAAGCAAAGAAGGTGTTGCCCTGGGCTTCTGGAGCTCTCTCAAGACAGCTGACTCCACTGCTACAGGCTGCTGTGGTTTTCCAGGAAGGGTTGCCACTTCCCTCCCTTTTATAAGAACTGGTGTAGTAAAAATGGGGAAGGAATGGACTGCCATAAATCCAGCTCAGTTAAGGGCACTTCTTCCCTTAACCTCCTTCCCCACACATGGATTATTCCCCTCCCTCCTACCACACACACAAAAATACGGTCCATTTGTATAGGACCTAAAGGAGACTCCACAGTCTCAACTCATTTCTTCAACTTGGCTTGCAGACATGTAAAACTTAAGCTTCTGGAACCAACACACTTATTAAAAAGCTTCTGCGTGGTTCAAACCAAATTCCTGCATGCTGTCGGACCCTTCGGAGATTTCCCCTTCAACATCTTCCTATCCGTGTAATTCTGGCAAACTCAGGGTAGGCCAACTGGACAACACAGACCAGCAGAGGTAAATGTGTTAAGCTCAGGACCAGTTCAAGCTAAAACCTTTGGAAAGCATGACTGCCTCCAGGTCCTTGTCTTCTTCTTTTTCTCGAAGCCGTTGCTCCTCAAGGAGAGCCACAAGAGAATCTCTCTGCTCCACTACTTCCAGCATCTCGTTCAGGATCCTCTTCTCCTCCGAGAGCTCCTCATCTGTCTTCAGATGATCTACAGAGATATCCAAAACTATCAGCATACAAAAGGCTAAAAATACACACAGTCCATGAAATACTCCCTTTTGCTCTCACCTTCTACTGCCATCCTCTCCCGGAGTTCCTGCTGTAATCGACTCTGCCTGTCTTCCAGTTCTAGCTCCCGAGCACTGAAAGGGAAACATCAGAAATCCACAATCTGGGTATGTTTAAAATACTGCATACATTGCTTCATACCCACTCTCAGTTTCTACTCCCTCTCTAGATACTTGCTGTGCATTTTACCAATCTGTTTCAGAATATATCTTTTAAGAGTTGTAAGTGTATTTTTAAAAGATTTAATGGTACTTTCAGCATTTCAGGTTCTTTGCCTTCAGGTAGGATGTGCAACACCAAAAGTTTTACAGGTTGTGGGTGGGATTAAATCTAAAACAGAACGAAAGAACAAACAAATCTGCAATACCTCTGTGTATCTCCTGCTACTTTCCACTCTAAAGACAAAGTTACTTATTAACTAAGGACATGTCAGGCCACTTGCAGATTGCAATGCAGACAACACGTTGGGGCTTTTCTGCTACAGGCACTAAGGCCATCAGCTCCACACTGCCAGGGTGAGCTGACATAGTCAGAAACTAATTTCAGTGAATGTGCATCATGGGAACAGAGAAAACTCCCAATTTCATTAACAGGAAAAAAGCTTTATCACCTGAGCCCAAATGAGAGGCACTGGGGTCCCACTGCAGGCAGAGAGGAGGCCCACATGGCAAAGGTGACTGAATTAAACACTTTTGGCTATGCTTAAAAGCAAACTCTACCAAAACCAGGAGACACACATTATTTCTGCACAGCTCAAAAACATCTGCATATACAATGTTTGCTTTATACAAGAACAGCTTGAGAAGGACTCACATATCTGTACTTCTGCATGTGCACAAATGATTGGACCTTCTATTCCTTACTGCTATTACTCCTTCTTCTACCTCTCTTCTGAAATGTACTTGGCCTCATATCTCAGCCACAAATCAGACTAAGAGCCTGCTGACCTCCTGGCCCTATAGGGAACACAGTACTGACAGATCTTCCAATACTATTTATGACACAATCCTCATTTTTAACACATTGACTCACAATATCATCAGTTCGGACTCGTAGCGAACCAAGGCATTCTTCTCCTGCACCAGCTTGAACCACTCCTGCATCAGCTTGGGGTCATCCTTCTTACCCATGCCTGCCAAAAAAGAAACCTGTTAAGTTTTCAGGTGACGCCCTGCAATCCTGACAAGCCCAAACTGCAAAAAACAACAATGGGGCAAAATGTGCAAAGAAAGCCGAGCAAGATGCTGCCAGAGCACTCCCAAGCCGGGTCCATTCAGTTTGCCTAGAGTACACAGTAGAGTGGAAGTCACCTCCAAAAGGATTCTCTTCTCTTGGGAGCCTAATTTTTTTTTTCCTTCCTGATTTTCTTGCGATTGCTTGTTTCTTCCTCACTTTTACTGCAGAAACCCCTAAGTATTTAATTTTTCCTTTCATCAGAAGAGTTTTATAGACCCTCAAGGCCAGCTACTTAAATGCATGCTCATCAGAAAAGGATTCAACTGCCATTCCATGTGTTTGACCTTTATTTTCTTCAATTGCATGTCCTCAATCTTTTCTTTTACTAGCCAAAAGTAACACCTTTTCTTTTTTTTTTTTTAATGGCTAAATAAATCTTTTCTGACAGCTCCTCCTAGCCACATGTATCTATTCATCTTGAAGATCCCCACTGCACAGTGAACACAGAAACTAATTCTACTGTATTGCACATCAGCACTGGAAAGAAAAAGAACCCCCAAACACATTTGCTAACATCAAAGCAGAATAAAGATACCTTGGGCCTTGGCCACCTAGTACAGAATTCTTAGCTGGAATTTCTTTTATTTAAAACCCAACTGCTAAACTTACTCAATAATCCACTGATGAATCTTGTATCTGTCAGGAGTCATGTGGAATAAATGCAGAATGCTGTTCCCAAAGCCTTCTGTTGATATTTATCAAACACAAGAGCTTACAAGCTCTTGGTCTGGGCCACTTATTCCACGTTGAGCTGCCTGCAGATGAATTCTGTGACTCAGATCAGACCCCATCAAGGACAGTAGCAATGCTCCTACCTGGGTAGAAGTGGATGCAGAAGACCTCAAATCAAGCTCAACAGCACTTTCAGTTTGCTGCATCCTATCAGCTTGCATTGTATGTAACCAAGGCATCCCAAAACAACTAACATCCCTGCCTATATTTGTTATTATGGATACATACTCTCTACTTCAAGAACAAAAGCTCTCAAACAGTCCATTTGATGCTAAAGCAGTCAAGCAGCAATCTTACTATGCAAACTCTGTGAGACACTTCACCGACACCGCATTAATGGCTGGTTAATTCAGACCCACGCCCTGCCTCATCCTCAGCATGTCACAAAAGTGCTGCCCTGGAGCTACACAAGGCAACTCCTAGTAAACTTTGGCTGAGAATACCTGCCTTTCACTTGTCATAGCAGCCCCTTGGGCGATACTAGACCTGGTTGCACCACCTTAAGACTTTATACCAGTGTGTTGGCTCAGTTTCAAGCATTCCTTTCTGAGCATCTCTGCACAATATGCCCACGTGGCGACAGGAGAGGGAGACTGTACATGCAGATGTCCAGTGCTGTGGCGCCATGAAAACACTGGGAAGTCTCCCCTTCCTTTCCGATGCCAGGATGTATAGAAAACAAATGCCTCTAAGAAAAAGCCGAAAACACAACGCTACTGACCTATGAAATACGTAAGTATTTTTAAACAGCCAATGAGCAGAGGAATAATGGGAGGATTGGAAAGGGAGCACTGACAACTGATGTGAAGGGAGCACCATGGAAAGCAGATAAGTGGTTAGCAAAATTACACCAAGAACACACATAAACAACCCCTTCCCCATGCCTTGGCAATGGAAACTCTTCAGTAAACTCCATTTGGGACAGTTAAAGAATGCACTCAGCAAGGCAGATGAGGGAAAACTGGTCTAACTTAAGGTCTGTTGGTTTTTAAAGTTCAAGGATGTTTTTGCAAACCAGTCCTTATAAAGACACAGTATTCCTTTAATCCCTACATGGTAATTAAAGGGCCATATTAAAGGAAACAGATTTTCTTCCCTTACCCCACCTTCCAAACATCTTTCAGGAGGAATAGAGAAATTGAAGCCAGCAAATGAAAACAGAAAATTTCGAGTGTGACATTACTGGCCCCACGGCTGCTGCCCAGGGCCCCTCCCAGTCTCTACACCTTCTCTAGCACAGCTGGGACTCACAAAAGGGATACTGTACCTTTAGCAACTTGCCACAGGCTCAGAGAAGCTGGTTATCGGGTTGCTACAGAGAAGGTTGGTTTTGAGGATACAGCAAGAAAAGGGCTGGGGACGGGGCTGGGGGCCTTGTGGTCACTATCTGACTAGTGCTGCTATGACAACCCAGCTGTGGTCAAGGAGGACGGGGAGCGTGAGGTTACGTTACCTTCATGGGCACAGCAAGGGCAGAAGGAGAGAGGTCTACGACGTGGTGTCCCGGCATTGGGCTCAACTTCAATAGGACCAAACGAGGAAGAGGAAGAGGCAGGAGAGGAAGAGGAAGTTGGAAGTGGAACGGAAGAGGAGGAAAGGGGTGAAATAAAAGACAAGCAAAGGACAAAAAGCATAAGAGTGAGAAAGAAAGGAAACACAAGAAGAAAAGAAAAGAAAAAAATACAAGAAATGGAGAAGCAGAAACAAGGGATACAGTCTACAGATGAATAATGTCCCTAATAAGCACAGATAACACATGAGAGGTAGACTGAGGTACTGGTGAACTCTTACTGAGCTGTACAAATACCAGGCAGGAGGTTACTGTTAGTGCATTTTTCCTAATGTACATTTTTCAATTGCATGGTCTTTAACCAAAAAGTTTGTGGCCCAGATCTCAAGACTAGCAGAGATGAATATTCAATTCCTGCTGATAACATCAAATTTCAAGCAGGGTTACAGTAAGTCTCGCCTGCATATGTAAGACATCAGCTGTAAGCAGCCACCCTACCTTAAAGCCTTATCAGGACCATGCTCTTATCACCGTGGCAGCATCCACTGATGGTAAAAGTGTCCTCTATAATGGAATATAATGTCTTCAGACAGGGAACATCACAGGGAGAATCCGATTACCGTGGAACCAGCCTGCCAGGATCTGCTGTGTCAAGTATGGTGAGTACACATGTACTCAACTGGGTTGTTGTGCTTAGAGAGGAAAAGGCTTTTACGTGGATAAAAACGTGATTTGCATCAGGATCTGCAGGGGCAATGACCAACTGAGGGCTTTGCAGAGTTAAAACAGTAAATTTAAAGCTCTCCCTTGACGTTCTCATTTCACACAGCATTTTAAAGTTTACAAGTCCTGTTAGTATCGGTGACTTACTGAATCTTTGTCATCTTTTCTGTCAGACATCGAAGGACAAACACTTCTCATCTCTCAAAAGGTTCAGCTGCTTTAACACCAAGAATTTGCTTTTCAGCTGTACTTAACGTTACAGAGATAAACAGCAGGAAATAACCAACATCACTAATAGTTACAGGAGGACATGCACCAGGGAGGTGATGAGCCTGAAACACCAGAGGAGCAGAATGGAACACTTACTGCTCTCAGGGCACAACCGCATTTATAAAGAGGAGGCATTTCTGTGTTGGGAAAAGGCATAAACTCCACAACAATAATATGGTAAGAACAATGCTTTTTTTTTTTGAAAAGTCAGCAGAGTTTGATGTATGTGGTTCAGAGAAAGCTTTATAGAACTAGAATACTCATGGACTGGGAAGGCTTTAGAAGGGACCATCACAGAACTAGACCAGCACATGGAGGACACACTGGAGCAAGAGGGAGAGCACACCGGCTTCAAAGCCTGTGACTGAGCAGCGTGGCTTTCTCAGACAGGAAGAAACCTCTGTACTGGGAGCAGGAAGGGGTGACATTAGGAGAGGTGCCACAGTTGGCCATAGGACAGTTACAAATAAAGCATCGTACCAACATTAGGTGACAGTACCAGAACCTTAGTCATAGTTGTTCTGAACTTTCGAACTTCCTCATTTGAAATGAAAAAAATACTAAGGTTTTTTTTTTTCCCTACAATTGCCATTTCACAGATCGGGTTATAAAAGCAATAACAAACAAGAAAAACCCCAAATCACAAAGGCACTGTGAAGAATAAGCTTCCACACAAAGCAGAGCATTTAGTGCACGATACTTACTAATAATTTTTTATTTCACATGCTATCTTATTCAACACTAATTCTTCCATATAAGCTTTAATACTCTAACTTGCTCTAACCACTGTTTGGGGGCGGGGGCAGGACATGGGTATTTAACTGTATGGAAATATCCACTTCAATTTTTCAGGGTTTGAGATTTCATTCAGAATTGTGGGGTGATAAATGTCAAACCATGGACATACAGACTTGGTGAGGAACTCCCAATTTTTCATATTTGATCTGAAAAAAGAAATACCCAGTATGTGAAAATGTCCTTCATCTCACTGTGAAATGGCCACAAAACTACCAGTATTAGTCATCAGTGTACAAATGATCTGATACTAGGAAAGGATACCATCTTTGATCTCCAGTAAAAAGACACAGGAGTTACACAGCAGCTGACTAATACGGAGCTCAAACCCCAACTATATTTTCTACCTTTGCTCTTAGTTATACTCTCACTCTTGTCTAAGGAAAATTTGTCCTTGGATCAAGTTGCAAAGTCCATGGTATCTACAATAGTCCTGCTACTAGAAATGTTGACATTGTTTTTCAGTAAGATAACAAACAGAACCTGTACAATTAAAAGCCTTCTATCTACTTCAGATGTAAATTACAGTTGCATTAGTGAATATATGATCATTACAATTGCTTTGGGAAAAAATTCTGTCCAAAGCAGGATGATTAGCAAGGCTTTAAGGAATCTTCCTTATGTACTGGAGACCCTTAACAGCAAAAAAAGAGGAAAGTACAACCTGAAAACTTAACTCCCAATGGTTCTCTAAAGCTGTGAAAATTATTATGTCCTAAAAAGTGCCATAATCTGAAGCTGCAAGCATTATAAAACATATCATGCAGCAGAATTTTAAATATATTTTTAGAAACAACTCTTAAGGTGATAGTCATGAAAACTGCTTCCCCATCCTTGCTAATAGAATATCAACACATTGTATGGACTCTGAGCAGACTGAAATGGAAACTTTTAAATTATAAGAGAATAAATAACTATTTCATTGTACAGCCTGAAATGGAGAAAGCTTTTTCACTGACAATAACCAGTCTTTGTCACATTTCCCTTTCCCTTCAGATAAACACTTTCAAGAAGAGGCCTCTTGAATGTTTTAGAAACAAAGAACTTGGGGAGGAAAAAAAAATCAATTGATAAATGGAAAAAGTGTTCTCTGGGCCAGCTGATAATATTAGACAGTGAGTGTATCATCAGATCATTCACATTCCCATCAAGGTTAATTTAAGAAAATACAATTTCACAGCCCGAGTTCTCACTGTGTGTTAGTATGCTCAAGGACAATCCTGGGAAAAGGCCAAACTCCTTGTCTAGTACTATCAAGAAGGAGAACTATGCAATGTCCTGTTTTGCAATATGGTGTTAAAAACTGTCTCATCTACCTTGCCCTTATCACACGTCTGATTACATTATGGAAACCCTTACATGGCTTCTTATTTCTCCCACAGCCGTAAGAATCCTGCAATAAATAGTATTATTATTATAGTGTTGTTTAGAGAAATCACCACCTCCTGGTCCCATTAAATTAAAAACAGGATCATCACTGCAAGACAATCTTTTTGGACATGGAGTCAGGGCCAGATAGGAAAACCGCTTTTGTAATGCAAATTAAAAAAACCCCAACAAACCCAACCCCCCTTCTGTTTAAGTCTCCTTCCCCACGAAAAATATCCAGGTCTGGCAACACAGGTCTTCACCCACAGTGTGGGAAGAGTGCTGTTGGCAGCAGCAACAGCTGCTGAAGGAGTTCTTTTGGAAAGAGCTGAAGGGCAAGAGGGGAACCATTTCTGTGACCATTTCATTCTTTGGTTCCCCCTGTGCTGTCAGCAGGAGTATAAGGTGTGGCTGTCACTTCCAGACAGAAAATCACCATTTTTTTCACCAGAGAGGCAAATCTGCCAACAGATGTGTTAATCACAGGTTGTTCCTTTCCAATGCCACAGGCCAACTTTCCTAACTGTGTGTAAAGCCTTGGAAGCAGAGCTCAGCAGCCCAAGCTGCTGCCAAGCAGATGCACGGAACAGAGGCAGAAGCTGCAGCTCGTTAAGGAAAGGACTGTACCCCAGCTCCTGAGCACACTGGCTTGCAGATCAGACACATCCCATCAACAAAGTGACTGGAATTATCTTGCCTCTGTGAAAAGAAGCCTTTCCTAGATCTTTTTGGGAAGTCTTGTGTGCAGCCAGAACAAGAATGATCCTCTTTTTCATAGTACTCTTGAAAGGCTGCAGACTTTGCTACAGTGGTAGAAATCAAGACCTAGGCCAAGAGTAAACACCATAGCCCCAAAGCCTCTTCAAAACAAGACCCAGAAATTATATAACCTCTATGAAAATATACCTTCCTTTTCACTATACATTGTTTTTTGTTACACAATCTACACTGGACTGTTGTCTTCTTTTCTAATTTTCAGTTACCTATTGTTTAAAGAGCAATACTTCAGACTAGTTTTGTCCTTTTCTGCTGTAGCTATGTAACACTTCTTCACAATCAGTGGTCAAATGACCAATCAGGATGAAGAAAGCACAGCAGAAAGTTTGGGGTGGCAGACCCCATTATCCCCAAGCTACAGCTCACACGGATCCCCTTCTTGTGTCTTGTGGTAGGAGAGCTGTGATGATTTCTGAGAAGTGGTGAGCCAAAATTACTTGAACAGATATACCACAGACCACATGGGATCACATCCTTTGCAAGCTTTGCATCCAAAGACTTTGCATTCTATATTGCTGACTAATCAGGGCGGTTTGGAAAGCAGCAACACTGGACAGGAAATCCAGCTCTGAGGCTAATCTCAGTTCCACTTGACCTCACAATCTAAAAGCACAACACTTTCTTATTCTATTAACAATTTCCAACCCTCATTTATCAGGCATACTGAGAGCTCTAATTTTAAATCAGTGTTTAAAATATGGATCAGTCCAAAAGAGGTCAGAAAGCCAAACTGCACTGATCACACAAAATATCCTCTTTCCCACCCTTAAAAAAATCAGGTATGATCAGAAACCCAAGTACTGAAAAATAAAGCATTCCATCCTTACTATTTGGTGAAGTTGTTCAATAGCAGTGTTGTAAAAGAGCAAGGATACAGAAAGCCATCTCTTGGAAAACAGCATCCACACCACTGCGGGTTGAAGGCAAGGATTCTGACAAATATCCCATAAGCACACCACCTAGTGTCTGACTAACAGTTTACTAAATCTGTCAAACCCAATATCCTCTAAAGCACAATCACTGGAAGAAACCCGGGGAAAACTCACAGACCACCGAACTGTCATGCAAACTGAACCACTTTTATTTATCCAGCAGAAGGGGGAAGGGGGAAAGCAGGAAAGGGAAGGGAAAGAAGACTGGGTAAAGCAATAGTTGGAGCAGAGCACATACACCCATGACTGCACAGAAGTCTTCTGCTTCTACTAGACCTCGAGGCACTTCAAAACATGGTCAGAATTAGCACAGTCCTGCACTGACCCTGTCTCCCAAGGCTGTTAGTTTTTGTGTGCAGAAAGAAGCAGGTAAATGGGAATTGCCGTACAAGTACTCTTACTTAACGAGTTCTGCTTATCAAGTGCTCTTTCCTGGTCAAAATTTACAGCAAAGAAAACATGTAACTGATTCACTTCAGTGTCAAAAACAGCTGCAGACTGCAAAAGCAATGCTTATCTTACACCTCTACTCCCCTTCCAGGAGAGCTGTGTTTGTTAATCACGAGAAATAGGACTGTTCCCACTTGAATATATCAGACTCCAGCCCTGCAGTTAGACCTGAAGGACTTAAAAGGATGTAGTCAGCTTAAATATTTTAAATAAGTTAATAAAAAGTGAAGCTATTGTCGTGTGGGCTTTAAACAAAGTACAAAGATTTAAAAAAAAAAAAAAGTTGTACTTTCTCCCTTCTGTTTACCTGCTGTTCATAAGGTTCTTGTGAATAAGGGAGAATGTATTTCTGAAATCAACACTATCAAACATACCAGCTCTCTTCCCTACATCCTTCTCATCTCCCTTGGCATACCCCAGCCAGGAACAAAGGAAGATGGCAGTGTGTGGCTGTTTCCTCAATGATTCCCTGCTGGGTTCAAGGAAAAGGAAGCTGCTCATTTGGACTCAGAGGGAAGAACGGAGGTACTTTCCATAGGCAGATAAAGAGCAAACTGGGACAAGGAGCCAGTGGGTTAGGAGGAACTGAGGCTGGGACTAAGGAAGCAAGGTGACTAAGAATCCAAACTACTAATGGAGAACAGAAGAAGGGAGAGGGGAAAAGGGGTAAAGAGTTAAGGGAGAAGGTAGATTTGAGAAGATATGACCTACAATTTTCCAGACAAATAATGCTGGGCAGAAGAGGGAGCAGAGTCCAAACATTTTGGAAGAAGGCCAAAGGCAGGGATTTAGGCTGTGGAGACTGTGTCAGTGGGAAGACCAGAGGAGAAGTAGCTAGTGGGGAGGAACAGGAGGTCTGAAAGGTAGAATGCTAGGATTTCTTTGTCAAGAAGGTGGGATTAAAATTAAATGCCTGAGGAAGAGAAACTGGGACTGAGAATTAAAATGGAAGTGGGGTAAGGAGCTCTGGATGAAAAAAGACAGGATTAGGACAAGGACTGTCTAGAAATAGGGTGTAAAGGGACAAAGAGTGTATATCCACCAGACCACTGCATCCTTCCACTGTCTGGCTCAGAATCCATGTTTTCAAGTCTCACCATTCCACAGCTGCCAACAAACATCTGTGAAATCCACTGAAATCCACTGTATCCCATTTCCTCTCCATAAGGATCTACACAGAGGATGACAACCTAGTGTTGCTACCAGTTATTCCATAAGGGCATGAGACAAGAGTTCTCTATAGTAGACCTAAAAGCTATAAGTCTGTTGATATATCAATATAATACAAAGTCTTAATTTCAGTTGACTTTGCAACCTTTGTAGCGTTCTTTTAACATAACCACATACACAATATACACACGGGAATAATTACTCAGAATTGAAATGTGACCATCTGTAGCATGAAATGAAACATCTGCATCACAGCAACGGTACACAACATTTTAGAACAGGAAGAGAGGATTATGGCAACTGAGCAGAGCAAAGGGGGCAGTTAAGATAGCAATCTGTAATCCTGCAAACTGGAACTTGACCAGGATGTCAGCAGTTACCACTCCCTTGCAGAAGTTTGTTGCGCAATCTGTAACGACTACATGAGAACGCAACCCTCACCAGTGTAAAGAAAATCCAGAATAAACTAATGCCCTGATCATTAAAGAATTACTACCACTTTACAGATAACTTTTCAAAGTACTTTGCAATTTTTCTTATCGTTCTACTGACAGTATGACTCCAGAGTCGTGCCTAAGCCTCAGAGACACAGGTTGCCAGTATAGTTAACCGTGCAGCCATCCCAGCTGCCCACGCAGCCACATGGTGCTCCAGAGGCAGCATCCTGCACAGGCATGTTAATTCTGAAGCTGAGCTCTAAATCTGCCACTAAATAGTGACAAGCATCATCAGAGCAATGTGTGCCTTCTGGAAAAAGTGTTCTGGCAGCCCCAAAAGCAAATATAAAGCAAACTATAGAGGCGACAAAATAATACTATAAAGCCACATACTCCAGGCTATTCGGGCTCACTGCATTTAAAGGGATACTGCCCAATAAAGTTTTTTAAAAATTTGTCTTGAAAAAGTATTTTTGAGATGAGCAGAAATTTGATATAGTTTTAAGACGTATCAACTATTTAAAAAAAAACCCCCATGAATATTTTCTGACTGTCAGAAGCCCAAGTGACTGAGTCATCACACAACTCAAACCAGCCTGTTAAAAAATGACCACTCTGAGGTGACTCAGAGAAATGGAAAAGGCAAACACGCAAAAAAGATTAACATTTCCAATTAAGAATTTCTGCAACACAACAATTCTTTTAAGTGACAGTGTCCCTTTAAGTAAAGATCATTTTACTTGTCTTAAAGCCACTATTAGTGATTTTGATGGGATTGCTGTCTCTAAAGAGGCATTAGGAGGAGAGGCAGGAGGCAGGAGAGGTGTAGTGGAGATAGCATTAAACAGGGATAAGGGTCTGTTAAGTGTAATTCAGCATCACCCTTTTACAGCTCCTACTCTACACACATATGAGTATGGGCCAGCCCTGATGGATAAAACCAGCAAGAGGGTTTCAAAGTCTCTCTGCAGGAGATACCCCAGGAAAGAATGCCAGAGGGGCTGAACAGTGAATGAAGCACAGGGCTAGCAAAGGACTATCACATCAAAATTAGCACAGGGGAGTTGGGCAACCAATTAGGTCTACTAAGGAGAAAAGTTTCCCGCTTTGAAATTTGAACTTGGGTGGATATTCTTAACTGGGATGTTTTTCAGTAAAAGTCTATTATGCCAGGACAATTTGGAGTCATTCCTAACAGACAGGTACAGGTAGATACTACATGGGACAGCCTCCCTGGAGGAGGAGGAAAAAAAGACAGCTAAAAGCCTGGGCAAGATTATGTTTGAAGGATCAAATGCAGAACACAATGAGCCAGGGGAAGACTTCTAGTGATGTGTCTTGGATCAGGCCTAGAGCATGTGGATCTCTCACTCTGTGGAGCTGCTCTGTAATGCACTCCCTCAAAAAACCCCACAGTTTAGATCAAGCAACTTTATACCCTGAAAGGCAAATGAGACCCTCAGATAACATGGCAACTGAGCAGACTTTGCTTTCTCATGGATCTGCTGACAGACAGATGTGTTCACTTCGTAAGAAAAGATTTAGGGTGATTAAACTAGCAAGGGAAATTTTCATTTTCAAGATGGGCAAATGCTAAACAAATGCTGTTTGCAACCCAACATTTATCAACCTACTAAGGGATTCAGGAAGTAACATTCATTAAA
The DNA here is from genome assembly GCF_003945725.1 of Corapipo altera. NCBI lineage: Eukaryota > Metazoa > Chordata > Aves > Passeriformes > Pipridae > Corapipo > Corapipo altera. The sequence goes on along the minus strand of NW_020884873.1, from coordinate 4,973,423 downwards.
GAAATGCAGAACCATGGCACAGAGTGATGATTCTTAAGTGAAAAAAAGAGCTAAACACTGTAACATGTTTTTAGCACTAAATGGAATATTAAAACAATAACATAGCAAGAAGCTTCTTAGCCGTGTAATGATGCAAACTGGACTGACTGGAAACTAACAGCAGATTCCAGCAAAAGTGACTGGAATTCTTAATAGTAGATTCTTTCCTAACCTTACATTAAGACAAAACAAAAAAGAAGACATATCCGTCATCTACAAGTGTTTTCAAAGTCCCTCGAGGGAGCATTTTGGTTTTGTTAGATTGACAACACTCTGGCTTTTTTCGGAAGAAACAAACAAGCCTCAAAAGGGCAAGAGGGAGGAGGCAATGGCATGACTAATCCCTGACACTGCTGTTTGCTCTTGGGAGCAGGTCAGTTCCGCAGTCCCCTTCACGTGAAAATATTTTCCTAAAGAGAATTTCAATGGTAGAGTTGGACTTTGCAAAGTAGAAGCAAAAAACCAGAATGACCTTCCATTGCTAGCAGGGAAGGTGGGTAGAGTGAAAACAGTAAGCAAATTTTGAAACAACCAGCACTGTGGAAAATAGAAGAGGGAGCCTTACACATGGTTTGTGGAACATGCCAGGATCTCCTCTTCCTGAGCTGGAAAAGGGGTTCTGCTATAATCAGTCATGTGCAAGAGCTATTTCTTCTTGTTTGTGAGCCAAGGATGGGAGAAGTAGGTGAAGGGAAGGGTGGGGAGGAGTGTCAGCAGGGTTAGTGTCAGCAGGAGGTTCAGCCATACATACCACCCAGATGCAAGTCGATGAGGTCACTGTAATAAGACTCTCCCCAATAGTCTACAACAAGGAATTGGTGAAGACAGAGTTATTGAATCAGATACCCACCCTAGCCCCACACAATCAAAGCAATATATGAGAAAAAGACATAGAAACAAAAAAAAGGCAAACAAGAGACAGGCAGCTATAGACATGGGCACACATATATGTATATATATATATAAAAAAACTATAGGTCTCTCTTTCTCTGTATATATACATATATGTACACACACACACACAAATATACCACAAACATATACATTGGGAAGATGAGGAGAAAATTTCCAGCAGGCAGGCAAGGACTTCCAAGGGGGAAACCCAAGAAGTCTACACAGAGACACTTCACCTATTTCCGTCTGCACCAGTACCTGCCACTGAGGTCTCTCCTGTTCTTGCTGAGAAAAGCAGAGTTAATCTTGTTGGTTTCATGCTGAGCAATATGTCAGAAGGAGATAGTGTAAATTCTTAGGTCAGCTGCAGGAAAGGTGTAAGGTTTGATTTCTTGGAGGCGAGTGAGTGAGGACGTGTGTACGGGACACGGGTGGAAGGCACTGACTGAGCGCCGACACAATCGGCAAACGCTCCGGTGCAGGAAGACGGGATTGTGTGTTCCTGCTGATGCAGTCCCTGTGCCAAGGGAAGAACTGCACAGCAGTGTGGGGGACAGAGATGTGTATTTCCACAGCTCCTAGAGACAGGTGCACGAGTCCAGGGCTGTGGAACATTTTGTTGGGAAAAGACAGATGGGAGTACTGAGAGCAATATTTCTCACTGCATACGATTCGCTTGATGTAAAGAGGTGGCTCTTTAAATTTTTCAGTATTGATCTGACAGTAGGAGACGTTTTCCAAGCTCTTAAAAATGACTATCAAGGTTTATGCTAAAGGGAGAAAAAGAAAGGTTCCAGACATTTCTGATTTGACATATTTTTAAGTTAATAATTGAAAAAAATAAAAATCCACACAGGAATTCAAAGTCATTGGCATGTCCAAACAGGCGAATGCACTATAATATGAAGTACTTTCGTGTTAGTGACATTACCTTACATTAATTAACTCAAGGTTGGGACACCACAGAAAACTGGGAAAATTCTTCACTGAGATTCTGCTTTACCTTTGCAGTGAAATATCATGATGCAGGAGAGGAAGGGGGGTAGGGAAGGAAAAAAAGGGATGACAAAAGCTTAGACCACCTGAATATGACAAACTTGCCACCTGAAATAGAGCTTACATTGTCACTCAAAATAGAGTTTACATTCCAAATCATTCATTCTTGCTATGAATGCAACTATCAAAGGCTGAGATTTTCAAAGATAATCACAGAGGACACATTAAGGCAATTAAATAATCATAGGGTGTGAGATCATTTCCAGAATCAGAAACTAAATGCTCAATTGAGCATTCAGCTTTTAAAAGAATAGAAGACCAACTGTGCCTTGCCTGAGGCTGAGCTAATTTAAAACAGGAAAAGACAATGAGGTAGCCAGAAGGTGCAATTATTTTGTCAAAAATTAAAGTTGATGGTGACCTCCAAAATGTTTCTGAGTTTGATTAGTTGAGGAGGAAGTGTCATCCTATAAATATTCCAACTTGACAACTATCAGAAAATGGGTGAAATTCCTGGAAAGAATACTGAGCTGTCAGTACCTATTCCCTAAACTAACTGTAACCTCTCAGGAGGACAGCAGGGCATCACCGTGAAGAATTTATTGACAGTCTGCTCAGCATAAGTCACTTGACAATAACATATTAAGGATGATGGAAAATTGATGGAAAATAGAAGCAAAATTATTCCAAGTAAAGACATTTTTACTTAAGACTTTGTTTTCTTACCAGTCCAATTGAAAAATACTTTTTTATAAAAATGGAAAGTGGTCCAGATCTGAGGGAAGTTAATGTAAGACCTCTACAGGAGAAAAATTTGAAATTCTTTGCAGACAGGAAAGATGACTAAAAGTCAACATATTAAAAGATGATAAGAGAATGAGTTCAGATGGTCTCCTCTATCTTCTTCTATAATAGAAAAATAAAAGAATCATTACAAGTTACAGAATTCTGTTCCTTCTGTCAGAATTTTAAAGTAGTGGGAAACCACTACTATCTAAAACTCCATACTTAAATGCTTGTCAGTGAGTGACTTGTTCTTTCCCTACAGAGCCCAGTATGTTCTCCTACAACCAGTTAATACTGGTTGCTGTCTATGGAAGAGCCATTACTTTGATCCTGCACTGCAATCCTTCTCTGTTTATGTGGACAAGGTATGTGCACAGGAGACTCTCACCCTCCCCCATTGCTTCTCATTAAGTACAAGTTTATAAAGAGATTTTTTATTTAGGTGGCAACACCACTTTATACATTGTCTTTCCCTTTTCAAACTTCTGTTTTCATGGTTTCATTAGGGGAGGGACCGATCAGAGACAAGGCCATGACTCCACATCTTTACATGATGGTCAGTGTCTTGCACAGTGCAGATAACAAGAAAATTATATTACCCCCTTGAATAATTAATAGATATTGGGGGCAGAAATTTATTGTATTTAGGAAATGTGATGCCACAGACCTTTTGTTATTCTACTGCAAACATATGTAATATGTCTGGAAAAAGGAGGCTCTCTACAACTACCTGAAAGGATGTTGTAGACAGGCGGGGGTTGATCTCTTATCCCAAGTAACAAGCAACAGAACAAGAGGAAATGGCCTCAAGTTGTGCCAGGGGAAGTTTAGATGGGACAGCAGGGAAAATTTCCTCATGGAAAGGGTTGTAAAGCACTAGAAAAAGCTGCCCAGGGAAGTGGTCGAGTCACCATCCCTGGAGGTATTTAAAAGATGTGTGGATGTGGCACTTGGGGACCTGGTTTAGTGGTGGGCTTGGGAGTGCTGGGTTAATGGCTGGACTCCTAATCTTAGAGGTCTTTTCCAAGCTAAATGATTCTATGGTCATGCAAGAGTAGCTAGAGAGGTGAAGCATGAAATTATTCATAATGTGTTTCAGGCAACACAGGTTAGAACATGCCAGGTTTTTCCCCCAACAGAATGTGTTGTTAATCACCTGAAAAAAGTGAAAGAATTGAGGATGTTGAATTCTTTACGTCAGATTTAAGCTTCTGTAAACATAATGTAGGACCTGTTGGTAGAAACATATTGCAAGAGCAAAGCATGCCCTAGAGAATTCCTGAAGAAAAGAGATTTCAATTTTGCAAAGGGTGACCTACAATTTCACAATTCTGCTTGAAAATTCACAAATACACCAGCTCATCTAAAACTGCTTCCATTCAGGAGAGCTGAGAGCGAGAAGTTAGTTACATGAAGGTTTAATTCTGTAGCCTCCCATACAAAATACTAATTCTTACTTTTGGTCATATTCTGCCCTCTCTGAACATTTTTTTAGTCATTCTGTCATTCTTCAATGAGAGAGTACTCTACCATGAATAATGTTTTCTCAGCTACTAAGATCTGCAACTTGTGCTGGCATGCCTTACGTGAAAGATGGACTTCCAGGTGAAAAGAAGAAAAATGGAAAGAACCATTAGATATAATGGAGGTGGGTTTAGTAGGGGCAGTGACTGGCAGGCCAGAGAACAGAGTAGGGCTACACAGGAACACACAGCATAAGGAAGGAGGCACCACCGCAAAGACAGAATATTTGCACAAGGCTATTTTTCTGAACCCACAAATGAAAAAGACACTCTGATCATAAAACCATTGAAGTCCTCAAGACTGTTCTTCACACTATTTGCTTTGGTGACCACTCAGTCCTGTTGCTTTGGCACACCCTCACGGAGCATCAGACATACCTAATTCTGTCCGAGTAGTAACTGATGGGAAGTCCCAACAGACTTTCTCTCTGGTGAACCTTCACTGCTTAATCACATTCCATCTTCACAGACATAGAGGTGGCTCTTCAATCCAAGCAACAAGCAAACATTTTCCAAACACCTGTTCCACTATTGCCATTTCTGAACTCTGACTCTTGTAGTCAGGTACATAATCCTGGGCCTGTCAGGTGTACACACACTGCATTTGCCTGTTGGATATTTGACTCCTTGCAATTGAGGATTTTTTTTTTCCAAATCATTATACTACTACCAGCATTATCTGAACCAGGTACTCCTCCACTCATATGCTTGCCAGATCAGATGATACTCATTCAATTTAATTTCAAGTACACATAATCTTTCTTGAACAGCTTGACGTGGATACCTTTCAGTACACGTGTGCATTTCTGCTCTGCACAACTTTGTCAGAAGTAGCCAGTGTGCTGGGCTGTGCAGTGAGGAAGATGTTCTGTGATGGTCCCTTGTAAGGACACTGCCTTGATAATCCAACAAAATAGAGAAAGCACACACAGTTTCACAATTATTTCCTTAACATACAAACAAGGTTCTCTTACTGTGACAACTTTGTGTGAATGGCAGGTAGGAAATCCCTGCAATTTTCTAGTTGTAGTACCCAGTAATATGTAGAAACAGTCAGACAGCCATTATTAGTAGCTGGAGCATTACCTCCTAAGCCTCAGGCAAAGGTAAGTGAACTAAGTCTCTGCCAATAGGGAAGTTCCAGAATTAGAAGAAACACAGGAAAAACAAGGCCTCAGAAAGATAGCAGAAAAGGGAGAATGGATTCACATTGGACTCTATCTCTAGGCTATAAAGGTCCATTTGTCTCTAAAATCCAAACAGCTATGGACTACTGCACAAGCACTTGATAAGAAAACATGAAAAACAAACCAAGCTGTGATGGATACCTGCTTCTCCGCGAAGGGCCTTCTCCACAGCAACTCCCCTCTCCTCGAGTTGCCTCTGCTTCTCTTCCACTTGTTCAAGTTGTCGTTGGATAATCTGTTCAGAGAAGAATGGAGCAGAACCTCACCAAAAGCAATTCTCCTGCTCTGTCTGCAGCAGACATCCAGCACTGAGTGACTTCAGTCAAATTTGCCTTCGCAGAAACAAGTATTTGTATTCAACAATACACTGCTTCAAAAGCATCACAGACCCTCCAGTAACATCCTCCCCACTCCATTGCATCTGATCCCTTAAATTTGAAAACACCTTGATATTCACTTATTTGCTACAACTCCTATCACCTTCATAAACACTGAACTGAAAGGTGATTCTATTCAGTCAGCTGAGCCCCTAACTTGAGTTTTTAACAAATCCCATCACCTACAGATGATGTCAATAGTTTTCTAGCAGATTCTGTGGTAATTAAACGTTAATTTGGTAATACTTCATCCACCAGCATAATCTAGCAAAGCAATGATAGGTGCAGCTCCATCAGGCATTATCTGAGTATCACTGTTCCATTCAGTGCATGATGCTTCACTCATCTCCAGATAGAGAGGTGCTTGGGGCATTATTTTTCTAAATGTAAAATCATCACGATAGGTTTTGTGCCACTGCTCAGTGGCATGATACCAAATCTGAAAGAGGGAGCAGGAGCAGGGACACTCATCCAGAAACAGAGGAAAGTTCTGTCTCTGGCTTCTCTTCTGACACACTCAGAGGAACGTCAGGATCGTGGTGATCTCACACAGAGTTAACTGTCTGCCACGACAAGAGGACTGTGATTGTGAGACGCTACCTGAGCTCTGTGTAACCTCTTTAGCTCCTCTTGCTTGGCTTGTCTACGGGCAGCTTTCTGCACCCGCCGCGTCAGCTTGGCGTTCAGCTCCTCCTCTGTGTAGGCCCTCTGAAGGAAGGAAAAACAGGAGCACATCTTATTCACATGTTCAGAGGTACGAGGGCAGGGGTGACCATTTTCTCTTCCAAAAGTCTCAGAGGGGAGGTGTTCTGTCTTTGCCATGGCTGTGTCAAAAGTCAAGCTTTGGTAGGCAAAGGTGTTCACAGTGCAGTGAGCAACAATTTCATGATCAAATCAGGAGTGAAGAAGCACATAAGCCAACTGCAAAGCTGTGCTTTTATATAACATCCTACGCCAGCCTTCCACTACTATATGAAACCTCTCTCCAAAGACAAAATCAATTTTTTTTCTATTTCTCAATAGATTAAGCCAAAATGGATTTATTTAAATCAATGAGTACTGTGTAGAGGGGTCATTTTGATTTTGTTCTAAATGGAGGTAAATGCTTGTCTATGTGAACAGTTACAGCAATGTAAGTTAAGAAATTATTATAGATTGGTGTAGTTGTATTGGAATTCCCTTCTCCCTATTACGTTCTGGAGTAAGAACTTCCGTAGTTGGGATTTATACTGGTAATGACATCTTCTGCAAATTTGTGCAGCTTTTTGGTGATTTGAGAAGGCAAAAAGACATTTGAAAGCAGACTGACATTCTGGTGTGAGATGAGAAATCAAGAGCAACCCCACAAAACTTGCTGGTATACAATACAGGAAACAACCCTTGAACTAAAATTAGAATGTGACACCACCAGAAGCCATTCAAAAGGAGAAAAGCTATTTTTGCAAAAATAGAAAGGTTTTCCTCCTCTTCTTTTCTCTCAGTGAAAGTAGGTTAAAAATAAGTCTTTTTAACATTACTGAAATTGGGTTTAGTATCTTTTCAGATAGACTAGTTGGATGTGTTGCAGTCTAGGAGGGCTTACAGAGTTTCACAGAGTCTTAAGAGTGTCAAAAAAAATTCACAACTGCATTAAGTGAACTACAGTCAAGAAAAGGACTGTTTTCTCATGTACATGTATGTAAGCTTTAAGGGACTGCTATAAACAGATGTATTCCACTTCTGGAAAGAGATCTCCTCCATGGACTCTCAACTTTAAGAACAGAATGTTAAGTCAGACCACCCTGAAATTTGCTTTATCTGGTTATTGTACTGTTACATTGGTCAGTCTACCTCTGGTTTATTGTTCTTAGTGAATAGAATTCAAGGTAGGATCACAGCTCAATTAAAAATCCCTCAGGTAGGTCGTTGGAAAGCACCACTGTTAAAGCTTCAAGAAGCCAACACTTTACTCTTTCTTCCTTTCTTTTAAAACACGAAATCCACAATGATACCCGAATCAGAAGGTAAAATGACAGAGGGTGTGACTTTCCTACCCCATGTAACACTGTTGTGACTGTGAAGACAGGACAGTAAGAATTTCAGAATGCAGCAACTTCTGCCTTGATTTTAGCTTGATAAAGAGTTTCACTCAGATTGAATGAACTCAACAATTTTGAAGGATGCTGATTAAAATGTGATGATTCAGTTGAACTTACATTCTAAATATTCAAAAAAAAAAAAAAAAGAATATGCAAACGTATTTAACTGCCTTGAAAACCAATTTGCCCTGAAGCTCACAGATCATCCACATCACTGTACAGTGGTGCACTGATAAACACATGCATTCTGACCAGACAGACATTTTGGAGTTTAATGCATTTTTGGTAGACAACTTCTACAGAGAACTTGCTGCCCATGTCTGCCACCATCTCAGGCATGCACAGTCAGTGTCGGTGGTGTTAGTGCACATGTGGTGGGGAGCTATGGATTCAATGGGTTAATACAGGGACATGCAATGCAACAATGGCCAACTAGTGGGAATGGAGACACTACCTTTGACGAGTATGATCTCTTGAATGCCAAGGCGTGTGGTACATAGATCGACTTTAAGGGGGGAATGGTAAAGGAAAAAAAAAAATAAAACGTACAAAAATGAAGCAAAATCAGTTTAACATTGAAAACAGATGCACAGTAATAAAACAAAGTGGTTTTTCAATGAAACAAATTTATGCAAATGCTGAACGTGACCCAGACTGACGAAGCACAATGGAACTTCTGCCCACAAAATCAAGTTTCTAGCACTCTCCTGAAGGCAAGTACTTTTGGCAGCCTCTTTAAAGATACAGTCAACCTGGAAATACCTTTTTCTAGAGAATTATTTGGCCTTTATCTACCTACAGTTTTAATGTCCACTGAGTAAGTACAGGCACAAAATTTTGGCTTACAATTTGGAATAATGACTTAGGCTGGGGGATGTTTGGTCTGAACTGGCTCAGCCAAATGTGTATTACTCTGTCACACAACTCTCCATTTACAATTTGATTTACAGCCTCTCCTAGGAGTTGTGTTTATTCCATGGTTTTAAATTAGCTCTATTTCATAGAAATTACAATTTGCATTTAACTAAGATATTAAATCTTCCTCACTGCTTTGTGAACTAAGAAACTGCAGATGGATTCAGAGTGGATTATGTGTCCTGCAGTAATGGAATCTCCTTGTCTAAAAGGAGGGCCTCCAAAGATCCTGAGGAGCTAAAATTGAGGGAAAGGAGGGGGAAAAGGAAGGGGAAAAGGAAGGGGAAAAGGAAGGGGAAAAGGA